>NW_022900924.1:11874389-11896904 GCF_012274545.1 Fukomys damarensis | reverse complement strand
TGGTACCAGGGATTGAACTCCGGTCCTTGCACTTGCAAGGCAGGCCACCGAACCGCTGAGCTAAATCCCCGGCCCACCAGTTTACTTATTTAAGGAATCTAACAACTTTAACTTTTTTTTAAAATTTAAGGTATCTAACAAACACTTTAAAGCCCCGTCATGAAAAGTTGATCTAGACAATCGAGCACAGAAGGCTCAAGACCAAATCATCCTAAGGGAAACCTACAGCTCCTTTTGAATTTATTGCAATGAACTGCAGGCAGCAAGTGGCCCTGCACCCTCTGTCTCCTTCCCAGCATCATCATTGAGAGGAGCTTGCAGCACGGGAAGAGGGCAGAGGAGGTAGGGGAGGGAGATAATCGTCTTTCCATAGAGACAGGGGAGGCAGAGGGCTCTGCCACTTGGCCTGGACAGCCTCTCTCCCCAAATACGAAGACCCCAGCAAAAGAGCAGAGAAGATATAAAAAACACCCCAGGCATCTCTAAAATGTCTCCACATGCAAAAAGAAGGCTCAAAAGAGATGTCTCCAAAGTTTTCCAGCAGAATTACATTCTTCTGCAGAAACTCCATTCGCAAGCTATGGGAGGCATCTAGGGGCATGAAGAGGACCCCATCTGGGTTCCTTCAGCTCCCCACAAAGTGAGTCCCAAACCAGCTGCACTGGAAGCATTCAGGTGCTGGTTTAAAACATAGACTTTCAGGCCATAGCTCAGACTGTCCAAATAAGAATCAACGAGGAAAAATATTTGCTGCTTCTATCAAACAAAAGGTCAGTTTCCTAATAGATAAAGAGGTCTTACAAATCAAAGAAAAGACAACCCAATAATACAATGGTCAATTACAATGGGTGCAGGGTTCACAGAAGCAGAAACACAAAGTCTCTTAACTTTATGAGAACAAAGTCAACCTCACTCCGAATAACAGAAAGGCTTATAAACATTTAAGGAAACGCACTCTTAGACACAGCCATGGAGGTCAGTTTGGCAGAACCATAAATGTAACACACATAGCTAGCCCCCGAAGCAGTAATTACAATTCCACATTGCGTGTGCAGTGGCATGTGCAAAAAGATATCCACTGAAGCTGTGTTTGTAACAGCAAAAGACTGCGATCAACCCCAATGCCCATCAATGTGAATTGCTACACAATTAAATACTAGGCGGCTTGGGAGGGAAAAAGAAACCAAGACATCTCTAGGTGTGTTGATATAAAGAGTCTCTACGATATGTGGTTGAGGGGGAAAAAAGCATGCAGAATAGTGCATACAACAAGTTGCTGCATGTATAAATTTGGAGAAATTATAACATTCATTCATTATTAATGCTACTGAGTCCTGCCATGGGCTAAGCATTTTGCTAAATGCTCAGAACATAGTCATTTTCAAATAGACAAAATCACTACCATTTTTTATGCTCAGAGTGAGGCTATTTAGAAAATAGTATGTATGCTAAACAGTAATAAGTAATTTCAAAAAAAAAAAAAAAGTAAAGCAGGAAGGGGAATAATTTAAAAAAAAAAAAAAAAGTAAAGCAGGAAGGGGAATAGAGAACCCCAGGATGGGTGGTGTTTTTCACTGCGGAGATAAACCTCTTAGAGGAGGCGAGACTTAATGCGGCTTGTGGTTCCAGGCCATGGTCAGCTGGCTCCAAGGCAGAAACAGTACAGTGGAAGGGAGCAGCAGAGGAGAGCTGTTCACATCAGGCAGCCAGGAAGCAGAGAGCAGGGGAAAAGCCAGAGAGAGAGAGGAAGGAGCCAGGGCAAGAATACATCCTTCCGGGGTTCGCCCCCAGGGACCTACTGCCTCCAACCCAGCCCCGTCTCCTAACGGCACCTTCAGCTATGAACTCATCAATGGGTTAATCCACAGATGAGTCAGAGCCCCTCTGATCTAATCATCTTCCAAAAGCCCCAGCTCTGAGTCCATGAGCCTCTAGGGGGCATTGTGATCCAAACCATAACACAGGGAGTTGGGAAGGTTATCCACCAAAAAGTCAGGGGAGGCCCTTGCAAATGAGCAGGACTTTGTGATTCCTTCAACCAATAAGGGATGGGAGGAGTGAGAGTATGTGACTTTGGCAAGACTATCAAAACACCACGCACTGTGTACACGTTCCGTTCTGCAGGTACATTCACCATGCCCAGCCACTTTGCTGTAAAGAAGCCCAAGCAGCCACTCAGGGCTCCTCTGTGGCCCCAGAAGTTTGAAGCCACCAGCTATCATCTACCTGCAGGTATGTAAGTCATGAGCTTCTCAGTGATACCAGCCACCGTAGTGTGGGAACAGGCACCCTGTGTCCTATCCCAAATGTTGACCCTCATGCAAAGGCTACTGTTTGATTCGCTTTGGGACAGACTGGTGGTTCCACCATTGTAACTGATTTCACAAGTGTCTGTGAGCTGGCTCTGACTTTTGTTCATCACTGTGCACTCCACAGACCATGACAAGTATAACTCTTAACATATTATTAGTCTCCACATGCATCTCCTCGAGCAGAATTGTCTCCCTTACAGACAAGGTCATAGTGGGTCCTTGGTGTCAAGCACAGAGCTAGGTAGGAGTAAAAACTGCCTCCTCTGAGTGTTTCTTAGGGACCAGGCTCTAAGCTGGGCTCCAGAGATATGATTTTTAATTAATTCAAACAGCCCCTCTGTAGCACAGGACGACCACCACCACCACTTCCCCTTTGCAGATAAGGTTTGAGGTTAAAAGAGGAATGCATTTGGCCAGTGGCCCATTAGCTCACAAGTGGCAGAGAGATCAGAAATGCCACCCCAGGATTGCTGGATAGGTTTCACAGCCACACCCCAAACCCATATGCAACGAAGCACAAAGAAGCTGACAGAAAGATCAACGGGGCCAAGTGGTGCACTGCTGTTTGCTGTAGCCGCACAGACAGAGGGTGCTCTTGTGACCCTAGAAGTCAGCCTTCAAACACACTCAACTCTTGCTGGTGAAAATTTTTCACTAAACCATGTAAGGCTCTCACAGCCTTGCCACGAAAGGCTCTCTTCCCTGCAAAGGAAAGTTTGCTGACGGGAAGTCCCTTAAGACTTACTGTCTCGTTACATCTGAATTTCGAAACCATTCTAGCAAAACTTCATTAGGCTCTGAGTGTGGCATGAGATAATGATCTGATTTCTCTCTTCCTCTTTTTATCTCCCTCAGTCACCCTTCCCACATCCCCAAATTGAAATGGCACGGGAAATTAGATGGCTCTAATTAATGACTCAATAAATAGAGAAGAGGCCAAGGCTGGAAGGCTTCTGATGCTGGACCACGGGCACACATTTTGGCTCGTAACAAATTGGCTTCCCACCGCAGGCTCGCCACTTCTTAAAGAAAGGGCAACTCTGTTCCAGGTTCTGGTATACGGCTGTCTTTATTCATGGCCCCTAGTTTTGCGCCCCAACGCTGACTAAGAGCGTGCTCCCCACAAGACCTGGACTAGAACTCGGCTGGTTGAGAAAATGAGTGGGAAAGACCCTTTCTCCCTGCAGAGGCTGGGATGATGCCTGCTCCCTGTCTATCCTCAAAATGTCCCTCAGCCTTTCCAGTGAGCCCTCCAAAGCCAACGTAGGACAGACAGAATAGGGTCCACAGGGGTCACACTACTGAGACCAAACCAGTGTTACCAGTTGGCCTTGGGAAGATTTCCTACTCCCCCGAGCTTTATGTTCCTTGCTTGGAAATCACAGAAGGTAAAAATGGCTGGTGTCTATAGTCAGTGACACCACAGGTTGGATCTCAGCTGTGTGGCCTTGGGCAAGTTGCTTAGCCTCTCTCTGTCTCAATGTTCTCCCCTGCAAATTGGAAACAATAAAAATGCACCACCTCGGGCTGCTCTGAGAATCAAGAGGGCTGAGACAGAGAAATGATTCACAACAGTCATCGCCTAACACGTGCTGGAAGGGCCAGCTCTGAAGTTCAAGTTTATACTGTTGCTGGGAGCATTAAGCAAAAGAACATGTGGCAAAGCACTTGGTAGCCCAGCGCCCGCCACCTGAGAAGCATTTGATAAAGGTTCACGGGTGGTGGTGTTTATTGTGGCGATTGTTGTTTCTAAGCCAGCCTTTGATCTTGCTGGAAATGTTCCATGGCTGGCAGAGGAAAAATGGATGCCAATACTTGCAGCGTGAGTGGGCAACTGTCCTAAGAGGCCGGGATCTTGGCGTTCCCTGGTCTTGGGTACAAGGGCAGCAAAAGAGGAGGTGGGACATTGAGAACTGAAGCTCCTGCTGGAGGAGCTGGAAAAGTTTAACTCAGAAAAGAGAATGAAAAAGAAGCATAAATGGTACCTTCCAATAAGCAAGTGTCACATTCTACAGAGGCCTTTGTTTATCATGCACCCTGCAAATTCAAGCCCCCCACTGTTAGCTCCAACGACTCCTCACACCCTTCTCCAGAGCATCACAGCCTGGGGCTACACCATTATTTATATCGCTGTTGCTGAGTGTCCATCTCCCTACCACGCCTGGTCCTGTGAGGTCAGGGGCCGGATCTGTCCTGCTTACCGCTCTGAGAAAAACAGCATCAGGCCGGTGGAATGGACAATCTCAGCAAAGGAGCTGATGGTCAGGAAGGGGAGAAAGAGAGGGGAGGGACACCTGTTGGGGAGCCTGGTGGGTAGGGCTAAAACCCTCGAGGGAGAGCTGCACTCAGAGCCAGTGTGAGCTCATGCCAGGGCTGAACACCCCGACCAACCCAGCCGGGAAGGGGACTGACTTACTTGGGAGTGAACTTCCAGTCACTGCCAATGTGCACAGCAGGTGCCCACACCGCACGGCTATAACGGCACCTGCTTCATCCCACGGGTGCCTGCCACACACCTCTATGCAGGGTGCACCCTCGGCTCTATGCGGCAATCTCATGCGTCTAAGAGTCTCCCAGCCCACCTGACGCTACCCCAACATGCAGGGGGAGAAAGACACTGGGGGACCCTTGAGGATGGCACATAGGTTCACTGGATTCAGGGGAGCGGGTTGTTGTCAGGTATCTGTACGTGTCAAGACGCATCAAGTTGTATACTTTAAATTCATGCAGTTAATTATATTTTGATTTCATCCCAAGTAAGCAGCTAAAAAATATCACCTTTAAAAGAAGTCAGTGAGAATAGAGATACAAAGGCTATGACACAGCCTGGGCATACTGGTGGACACCTGTAATCTCAGCACTCTGGGAGGCTGAGACAGGAGGATCACAAGTTTGAGCCCTACCTGGTGAATTTAGCAAGGGCCTGTCTCAAAATTAAAAAGGTTGAAGATGTTAGCCCAGTGCAAAGGCCATAGGTTCAATCCCTAGTACCACCACACCACATACACACACACACACACACACACACACCAGATGATACAAAGTATCAACAGCAAAAGGAATAATCTCCCAACAAACACCAGAAAAAAAGAAAAAAAATAGAAAGCACAAAAGAATAAAAAAAAATTATACAAAATCACTACAGTCACAGGAAGAAACAGAGTGTGACTACTAAATGCAATGTTTTTAAAAACTAATGAATGAATGGCCAAAATAATAATAATAAAGTGAAGAGGAAATGGTATAAGACAACCTATATAATTTTATATTATTTCCTTTTTATTAAAAATGGATGGGCTTGAAATTATTATAATTAAAATATCATCATATATTACTTCAGTGATTCTTAAAGCATGTTTTAAATACTGAAAAGAATCACCATCAGATGTACATGTAAGCAGCATTATGGGTGATTTGGCTTTTCTTTTTTTGTACTCTTCTTTATCTCCCAAAGTACTTATAAAAAAAATAATAACGTTAGTGTCTCAAAAGGAAATAAATATTACTTTAAAATAGTTAAATAATAGATAAAAGGTAGCTAGGGATTCCCCAGCCAGTTCTGTGAGGAAGAAGAATCCAGAGGGGCCATCAGGTGCAGTGACTCTGACTTCCCTGGACACTTTCCCTGCCTGTGGCGCCCAGTAAAGCCCAGAGGGGGCTTGGGAGCACCAAGGTTATCAGCAGGAGGTCGATGCTGTGTCCAACACGGATGCTGATTGGATTAGGGCCTGGCTCTGCTTTCCTCTAAGTAGATTACGCTCTTCTTGAACTTGATCCAGTGGGTCCCGGAAATTCATCCCAGGACAGCGCTGCGGTTTGTTGTCAGAGCTCACTGGAATATGTTTAAGCGTGTAATAAATACATTTAAGCCTAATCAGATAAATCACTAAATCAGATGGTTATCTTTGAAACCAATTTGAAAAAAACAGGCTCTAGCTGCAGATCCTGGGGAAGGAGAAACAGGAAGAAATTGGAAGATGGGCCTTCCGGGCCAAGGTCAAATTCCCTTCCAACACCAGAGGCAAAGGAGTGGCCGCCATGCCCAATCCACAGGCTCAGCTACAGAGAGGCCTCAAATCCTCAGCCAAACTGGTAGCAGCCAAAGAAAGTGTGAAGGCACATCTGGGTGCTACCAGACACTCGGGACGTTTCAAAGGACGCAGTGCTCAGTCATGTGTAGGTCATCTGGTCTACCTCCCATCCCAAAGCAAAAGAACACTCAATGCCTGTGGCAAGATCTCTGAAAAGCCAACATTGTGTTACTGGGATTTTGTTATGTCAAAGCCCTGCAGAGTCAAAACTAAGGGGCAAGAGCCTGAGAGCCAGACAGATCTAAGGTCCTATGCCATTCATTTCCTGTGAGCCTTAGAAAAGTGAGGGATACTCTCTGTACCTCGCTGTCTTTATCTGTAAGATGGGGGTAGAAACAGTACCTAAGTCACACTGCAGTTGGGAGGTGAAATGAGATGATGCATCTAGAACACTTGGCAAAATTTCTGGCACAGTTATTAATCCATGGTACGTACTGGTATGTCTGGGTTATTTTCACATAACTCCCGACCTCGCATATTTTTATGTGGACACACAATGTCACTGGAAATATAAGCCGCCTGAGATTGTGTGCACCTTATTTTACCTGAGAACCAAGCTCTGGGAGAGGGAATGCGGCCAAAATGGACATGCTCCCTGTCTGCAAGGAGTCTACAGCGTTATGAGACAGATGCTCAATAAACGTGCAACTAAATGTGTAGTTTAAAATCAAGGACGTGCGACAAAGCAAAAGAACAAGATCTATTCCAAGAGAAAACAGAGCGATGCTATTTGGGGCTGGGGGGACAGGAAGAGTTTCCAAAGAAGAACACACATAAGCCAGAAAATGAAAGTTCAATAGGAGACAACCAGGGAAAAAGAAGGGACAGACTGCTCTAGAGTACAAAGAGACCCTGAGGTGAGAAGAGCATTCAAGGAGTCAAAACAGGTCAGAGTATCGGGACAGGACTGAGTGAGAGAGAAAATATGAGATGGGAAGGGGTGGACCATGGCTTGTTGCTGAGGGTCTAAAGCAGGGTGGTCCCATAATTCGGTTTGAGATTTTCAAATATTAATCTGGCTGCAAGCAGAGAAGGCACTGGAGGGAAAGAAGCGCGCAAGCCAGGAGGCCAGACAGGAGGTCGCAGGCATCATCACGCTGAAGGCTGGGGCTGCTGCTGGGATGAGTGGGCCGACCTGAGATACATTTGGAAAACACAACTGACATGACCTGGATATAGAGAACTTGAGGAATGGGCGTCAGGCTGGGATGAATCTAGGTGACTCCCGGGTTTCCAGGTTAGGTTAAACAACTAAGAAGAGAAGAGCAAGTCTGGATAAAGGGGAGTAATTTCACCTTCATAAGTAAAGCTTAAGATGTAGGTGATACAGCCAATGAGTGGACTCAGAGGTAGGAGGAAAACCAGGGCAGCGTGCTTTCTTGGAAAACAAGAAAGGAGAAGAGCTCCAAAAAGAGGAAGTGGACCATGATGGTAGGTGCTGCTAAGAGATCAAGTAAGAGAAGAGAGATGTTCTGGGATTCTCCCTGATATCCAAAGTGTCTGACACATAGGAAGCTGTCAAGGAATATCTGCTGGATGCATAAATAAACGGATGGGGACAGGGATAAGCAGATGGGTGCACAGTTGGGAGGGGTGCTTGGGTATGCGCATGGATGACCGGTGGGTTGGATGGGCCCACAGATAGAGACAGGTACACGACTGTGTGTGGGTGAATTCTAGATGTGCATGTGGATGACTGCATGGACGGACGGACGGGCGGACGGATGGATGGATGGATGGGTGCATTGCTAAGTGGCCCTGTACATAAATACATAGATGTATGGATGTGGTAACTCTAACCAGAGAGAATTCAGGTCAATTTCCAAAAAAAAAAAAAAAACATACTTCTCTCCTTCAGCCAAACATTCCCTTGTCTAGAGCACTCATTCCACCAGCCTCTTTCTCCCTGCATTCCTGTCGTCTCTGTTCAATGCCACCACCTTAGAGAAACCTAACCTCCCTGGCTGACACAGCTCCCTCATCACCTTCTCCAAGTGTCTGTCCGAATCTCCGATGATCTCATTTCATGGTCAAATGGTTTACTGCCTGTCTCCCTCGCTAGGTGGTTTTGTCCTTAGGTTTGGTCATTGGGTGGTTGAGGGCAGGGTCCCTGCTCAGCATTTCTAAATCTCTGGCACTCAATAGAGTGCCCGGGGCATAGAAGGAGCTCCATGCCTAGACCGAAGGTGGAGGGGCAGAGAGATCAGTGTGTGAATGGAGACACAGCAGGTGGCTAGATGAGAGGTCAGTGAGATGGAAGACAGGTAGGTGGATGGGCAGGCGGAGGGGCGGATGGATGGATGTGCGCATGGGTAGATATATGCGTGGATGGATGGACGGATGGATGGACAGATGGATGGATGGGTAGATGAGTGGGTGGATGGACAGATGGATGGTTGCATGGATGGATGGAAAAAAGGGGAGAAGGATGAGAAGGAAAGGGTGAAAGTATAGAGGAGGAATGCATGAGTAGATGAGGGTACCCCACTTCTTCTGATCCGTGCTCAAGGTAACTAACCTTTCCTATAGTCACGTCCTGCCTCTACCGCTGGTTGTCGAAGCCCACGGTGCCTCCATAGAAGGCACACACCCTCTGAAGAACAAACACAGCCTTTAAATACCTCTTGGGAAAGCCCATGGCAATCCTTCCCTGCAGCCCCAGCCAGAGCGATGCAACATCCTGTCCCCAGGGCCTGACACTAGCCAGTCCTGTTACACTGTCTTAGACAAGCAAGGCAAGGTCAGGCCACCGGGCGCTGGGGAAGAGGAAAGAGGAGAGCTTTTTAAAGGCAACGGGAAAAAATACTCTGAGAGGCAAACAACAACAAAAATACTTTTAACATATGCTGCTTCTTTGGGAGGGGGTCAAGCCCCCTACTCTCAAAATATTCAGAAAATGACAAGCAAGAGACACACGAAGTCTGAAGGGTGACCTGCTTGAGGCACCGCCTGACACTAGCAGAGGCAGGTATTAGCATTTAGCAAGATCTTCCCTAAAATACACACATGCACAGACACACGGAGCTGACTGAAGGACAAGGGCTCGGTTTCTCTGGACCTTGCTGATGCCCTTGTGCAGAGTGGCTCTCTCTCTCACCAACCTCTCCTCAGGATCCCTGAACTCTCCTGGCTGGAGAAAGCTGTCACAAGGGCTGAAGAGCAGGGAGGACAGAACCAAGTCCGCCTTTTTGAAAAGCAGAAAGGAAACGGTTCTGTCCTCAGAAGTCTGAGGAGTAAGGATGCTCTGCTGGACCGGCCACCACCAGCTCCCTTCGCAACCCCGGGGCTCCCTCCAAATGTGCATCTCTGTAGAAGCTGGGCCTGTGCCTGGTAGACAAGTCCAGAATAACCTCATCTGCACCGGAACAAGGCAGGAGTTAAGATCTCAAGGTTTGGAGTCTGGCTGCCCAGCTCTGCTACCTCCTAGCTGTGTGCCCTTGGCAGAGGCTAAACCATAAGCCTCAGTGTTCACATCAGCTAAATGGGGATAAGAGCAACTGTCACACAACGTCCTTGTGCGGAATAATGGAGACACTCCGTGGCAAGCACCTGGCACAGAGTAAATAGTTGGCCAAAACTATTTACAGTCAATCACACTCGGCCATTGTAATTTTTTGTTGTTGAGCTTTCCTTTGACACTTACAAGGCACATCATAAATGTCAGTGTCTTATTACATTATTACTTTATTATATTATCATTACATTACAGTCTCAAAAGTACAAGTGAAAAAAGTGCATAAGACAGAAGTAATGCCCTCATTTTGAAGAAGAGGAAAGAGAGCTTCAGAGAGGTTAAGTAACTTGCACAAGTCGCAGAGTTGGCAGCTGACTTAGTTCTCAAAACCCAGCTGATTCCAGAGCCTTCGTGAGTGCGTAGCTCCTACACTGTGTGTGAGGCTGGCCCTTCGGAATTTGGTTTTGTCACTTCCTGCTCGCATTACCTCCCCAACCTCCTGGTGAGAGCCAACACAGAGGGCTCCACACCGTTCCCCTTTTACAGACTCTAACACCGAGAGCCAGGAGACCAAGGCTCCCATTACTCCCAGCACTAACTGCAGGAGGCCGGGACCAACTCTTCTCTCCGACAGCATCCTGCTTCCTCATCACTTATCTCAACACAGCCAAGATCAAGTACCTCCCAGTGTTAAGTAAAATCCAGGACACAGCAGCTTCCTAACTTCTCCGGGAGCTTTACAGGAAAGAAACTGTTTAGATTCTTAAAGAAAACCCTGGACCACAGATTTAGCTCAGTGGTGCCACCGCCTGCCTCACAAGTGCAAAGACCTGAGTTCGATCCCTGGAACCAAGAATAAATAAATAAATGAAACCCCTCAACATCCTCTGGAAATATATAACCCTAAGACACGAGGGCTATAATCATCTCCTTTTCATAGCTGAAGAGGCACAGCACTCTAAGGCCCTTTGTGAAAGGAAACGGAGAAACCCTGCATCCATCCGTACTGTGGCCGGGCTGTCCTGAGTTGCAAGGGTAGCCAAAGTCCCTGGCTAACTAGTTCCAGCCATGTTAATCAGTCCTGGCCTCAGGTCCCCAAGAGGCCCCTCGGATGTAGACCACCTGGACCTTTCCCAGACCCTCTGTGGAATCCTGCAGACTCCAGGCCCGCATTCCCCAGCAAGCCTGCAACTGCGCTCTACACACTGCTGACTGCTTGGGAGGTTTCCATGTGGACGTTTCCACTGGTTTCAGCAGGAAGGGAATTGAGTCCCAAAAGTTAGAGTAGTTCTACAGGGTCTGAGACACCAACCTGGGTCCAGAGCAGCCAGCTCCGTGGTTGCCTGCAAATAGGGTGACCTGGGGGGGTCCCCTCAGACTGATGAATCCAGCCAATCACACTCGGCCCCTAAGCTGCTGCCTGGAGTGAATCACCACGCAAAAGGAAGGTGCCCCGGTGGCCACCCTATCCTGAGTCTGCTCCCATCATTGTCCCTCACCTCTTGCGCCCATCTGTTTTTCTCATTCCCCAGCTGCCTTCCAGCTCCCCGAGCTGCTCTAACTTCATCACAACCACACACCTCACCACAGGCTTCCTCCCACGCCGGAAGGTCACATTTCCCGGGGCATTTGGTAATTTTCCATTTCTTATTGAGGTTTTTGTTTTGTTTTGTTTTTTGTACTGGGGATTAGAACTCAGGCCCCTTTGCTTGTAAGGCAGGCGCCGGAACCACTGAGCTAAATCCCCGGCCCGGTAATTTTCCATTTCTATACCCACCTCAAATATCCACTCTCCTAGGAGTTTTATTATTACTTCCTCCTGCACTCGGTCCCCAAAACATTGCCTAACTCATGTTTCACATCACATCTGCAGTTGACACAGCCCTCTGTGTCTTATAGCATCACAGTCATTCCTCGGGGACAAGAAACATGGGCACTCGTCTTTAAATCCCTCGAAACTAACACGGGCTGGGCACAAAGAAAGCATTCCAGAAATGCTTGCTGAGTGAATAAGCAAACAAGCCTACTTGTTCACTAGCGTACACATCAGAAACAAACAGAACACCACAGAGAATAAATGGACAAGTTGGCAAATACGATCTAAAAAGATAAGACAGTAACAATGTCAGCTTTGTGGCTAGATCTCTATTGCAAATACTCAACTCCGCTGTGCCACTGTAAAAACAGCACTGCACAACATGCAAATGAGCGAGCATGAGCGTGTTCCAATAAAACTTTATGTAAAAGAGAACATAGCTGACCAGACGCAGCTCAGGGACTACAGTCTGTTGGCCCCTGAATTGGAGTCTTAAACACATTTTAAAGTAGCATAAAGCAAATGAGCTCAATCTTACCAAAGCATCCTGTATTTTCCTGTAAAATTATCTGGCCACGGTAGGATAGACAAGAAGGGGAGGGAGGTATACTAAGAAAGCCATCTCTTAACAAAGCCCAAATAGCCTCCACGTGATAGAAAAGATTCTGTCAGATTCTGTTGGACTGCAAGCCCTTTAAGGTCGACAGGGTTTAAGAGACAAGTTAGTAACAGATTCCTCTAAGGAGACCGGCTTCACCTCAGCCACAAACTTCAGATTACAGAGGACAGGATACTGTGCGGGTATTACCATTTTTATTATTCTTTTATTAGTAGTACTAATGCTGTCATTTCTATTGATAAATCCTGCCCTAACTGATGTCTTGGGAGAGAAAACAGAAGGGAAAATTAGCTCCAGGGAAAAAGCAAACTCAAAGGAAATTAAATTAAATAAATAGATTTCTTGACTATAACAGAGGGGAGATGTGACATGTCCCCAGATCCAACTTCCTCCATGGCCTCAGTCTCCTGGGGAACTGGCAGAGCATGAGAAATCCGAATACATCCCCTCTCCCCCTGAGCAGGAAACTCTGAAATGATTATCATATGCCCTTGCTGCCTTAAATCATGTCCACCCAGGCAGAACTGCTGTCCTTCTGCCCTTTCTTACACTTGGCCAATAAATGCACTTGAAAAGAAAGTTTGGGTTATTTCTTAACTTCGTCTTTTCCCATCCCACTCTGTAGCTGTTGCTATCCCTCCACTGGCAGTGCACAGTTTCCTTCCACAAAGGAGAAGTTTCATATATGCACTATGTCAGCAAAACCTTCCGACCAGGGTCATCTGGCCAGAGGTAGGGAGGGACAGCTCAGGGCCTCCCTTCTCTGCCTCTGTGAGCTGCACTGCGGTCTCTCTGGCTGCTTGCATTTCTTTAAACTGGGGGCAAGAGCAGCAGGCACTTAGAGTAAAGACGCTTGGGGTTTTTTCCTACCCAAGCTGTGTCACCTGCGTGCTCAAGTTTTAAGTGGAGAAAACGAGAACTACGGGGGCTTATGCTGTATGACTGAAAAAATATGGTAAATATTTACATCTTGAAAATTGTATTACAGTAGAAGATATACTTCCAAGGGCAAAACACTCTGCCCCACCTCAAACACACTCACCCCGTCACTCCTGCCACTTTCCAAAGCCGTTCCGGAGGCCCCCTTCCAGGAGCGTCTTCAGACACCGTTGTGGTTGTCTGAGAGTTCCGAACTGATTCAAAAACGCTCACCTCTCTGGTCATTTCGACTTCGGGGAGGAGCCGGAAGTCACACGGTGCCCCATCCGGTGAATGAGGTGGATGAGGACAGAGTAACGTTTTCACCAGCCTGCCTTTGTGTTGGATGGCGCCGGGCAGCGGCATTCGCCATATTTTTTTCTCACACCCTCTAAGGCGCTCATGACAGAGGACTTCCAGAGCTGCTTCGGAAAGCGGGGAGTGTGATGGGATCAGTGTGTTCGAAGCGAGGAGAGCATCCTGAGGGGGCTTCGTGGCCATGTGTCTTTGCTGTAATACTTTTTTTTTTAATTTAAACATCCAGTGCACCTTTGGATCGCGTCTCGTATCTTGAATGCGAGACGCCTCTTCTTCGCTAGTGGCCCTAGATACAGCTGCTCGAGCTGCTGCGGGGCCGGCTGCTGCAGACAAAATCAGAGATGGCCATTCGTTGAGCACGCTCTGTGCACCAGGGCCGAGTCACCCGTCTGTACGTGTGTTACTTCCCCGTCTGCCAGCCCTCCTTGGAGGAAGAGGCAGGAGCCCGGCGGTGCTCATGCAAGATTCTCAGCAGATGGCTGCACACAGCCAACCAACCTCACCACCACTCCAGGATGTCGCTGGCTGCAGGTTCCTCCTAAAAATAGGGGTCCAAGCTCCTGAAGCCCAGGGGGTTTCAGACAGGCCCAGCAGGGCAACCTTGGCAGAGAAGCTTCTGTACAGCCCTCCATAAAGGCTACTGCCGGCCTCTGTCCCTTTCAGAGCCTTGGGGGCCGGATAAAGCTCTCTATCCAGCTCTGGCCACCGTGCTGGCTTTGTGACTACCCGCCTATGCTGTGCAGCCTCGGCCAGGCCCACCCACCTCTCTGAGCGTGTCTCCTCTCATGTTTACAGAAGTCAGGGCAACCTCTGCCTCCGTGCTACAGAGGCGGGGGATAAATATCAACGCAGAGAGCACCGGGCAGGACAGGGCTGGATTTTAAATCTTCCTTTTCCACACTCATGCATACCGTAAATATTCAGGATGCCAAGAAACCTCCCAGCTCCTTTATCCCAACCTTTTCTGGTCCTACTCTGAGCGGTAATTCCTCTTTGCCAAAAATCACAGGGTCTTGGCTTAGAACTGGCCTCATCCGGGCACCTGCAGGACCCAGTAAGAAGGAATTTCACTTACATCCTCCTTTTTCCCTCTACTCGACAGTCCCAGGGTTGAAGGAGAATGGGCGTGGCTGGGCTGGGGCTGGCATTTCCCCTACACCTACACCGAGTAAGCTTCCTCCCAAGGCGAAAGAGCGACAAATAAACAACAACAACAACAAAAAAGTACACTCCTGCCAGAGCAGGTACATGGCTGACTCCACCACTGGGACATCCACAGGCGGCCTTTACAATACAAAGTGATCTGAAAAGGTGCAGAAAAAAAATTGAACTGTGATGATTTAAAAGAAAAAGAATCCTGAGCAAATCCACAGTTTGGCGGGCAATAAAGCAAAACAGCACATCTGAGAAGTAAGCAAAGAGGACCAACACAGTGCAGCATCTCAGGACTCAAGGTAGCTGCTTTTCCCCCTGGAAAGCATCCTCTGAAGCCAGGCGTGGAGGTGCATGCCTATAATCCTAGCACTCTGGGAGGCTGAGGCAGGAGAAGCTCAAACTCAGCCGGGGAAACTTAGCAACTTGGTGAGAACTTGTCTCAAAATAAAAAATTTTAAAAGGGCTGGGAATATAGCTCAATGTGAAGACCCTTCAATATCCAAGAAAAAAGGGGGAGGAAGGAATGAAAGAGAGGGAGGGAGGGAAGGAAGGAAGGATGAACGGGGACGGACTGAAGGGCAGCCTTTGAGCCCACTGGGACTGCTAGGGCCCTTCCTCCCCCGGCTTCCCTGCATTTCCCAGGGTAAAGAGCGACAGCCAGCACACCGGCGAAGATCACACTGACACCGTGTATTGGTTCTTCTTCAAGCATTGAGCTGAGGCCCAGATACGGAGGGAGAAGGAGCTGACCCTCAGGAAGAACGTTACAGGCAGAAGACTGAGTGCAAAGGGGGAGATTCGTTTTCTAATGTTCGAAGAATCTGAAAAAAAGTGTCAGCAAATCGACATGGAGATCTAAGCAGTAAAGTAAGACTTGAAGAGGACGTTGGTGTAAACCACGGAGCTGTCTTCAAGGGCAGGAGGTGGTCAGTGAAGGAAGTCTGCTCACTGGTTGGGCAAGAAAGTCCGAAGTGAAACAAAGAGGCACAGGGAGGGTTTACACCTGTCTCGGGCACGTTACAGACCAAGACAGCAGACCCAGCAAGGCCACATGGCCTGCCCAGTTGGGGTTCCCACAGCCGAAGACGTCAGGGCAGAGCCAGAACCCACACATCCAACGTCAAGCTTTTGCCTCCCTCCACAGAAGAAAACCAAGCTGCTTACTGCACATGTGATGGAGGGTTTAACAAGGTCCCTGGGGGAGAGAGAGAGAGAGAGAGAGAGAGAGAGAGAGAGAGAGAGTGTGTGTGTGTGTGTGTGTGTGTGTGTGTGCATGCGCGCGCCCACGCACATGTTGGAGGGTCGAACAGCAAAGCTCCCAGTTTTCATCTGCTTCCTGTTAATTTGACTAAGGACCCTGGGGAAGGTCATGCTCTGGCCATGACAAGCCAAACTCCAACTCAGTTTTGGTTTCCTTTTGTGCCTTTTACAGAAGCGTGGTTTCCGTGAGACCTCCTGGCTTTTGTCTGGCCTCTGGACACTGAATCTGTCATCCTCCTTGTCTGCACCATCATCAGCATCAGCATCGAGCCAGAGTGGCCACAACCCTGGGGCACATAGTGAGGGTCAGGACCTTAGGTCTCAACCACCTCAGTTTTCCCAGAGGGAATGTGAGGGCGTCTGAGCCCACCCGCCCCTGCCCCCGCTCGACCTGCTAGGTGAACTACACCCAGCCCCTGGGGGCCTTTTTGACTGTCAAGCTAAGGAGAGAGGAAGGGATGCTCGGCATCCAGTGTGTGGAGACCCAGGGTGTTGCTCAGCACCCTGGTGCACAGCACAACCCGTCTCAGACAGTTACGCAGCCCCCAGTATCACCGGCGTCAAGGTCGAGGAAGCGTGCGCGAGACATTTTCAGACTCCAACAAGACATCTCCAAGAAAATCTTGGACCTGCACCGGAGACCTGGTGTCCTTGACATCAGAGGGAATGAACCCTCACCCACAGCCCCGGGATGGTCCCAGGGAAGAACTTCATCTAGAAACTTGCACCCTCTGGGGAATAAATATGGTCATGAGTTTCTACCAAATACTTCAGGGAACCTGCTCCGACTTCTCCAATGTTACAAGGAGACTGTGAATGATTGACCAATACCTTTTTATCTGCCCCAAAATACTAAAACAGATCAAACACATCCCCCCATCCAGGGGCAAGGGCGCCACCAGGTTCAAGGGCTGGAGTGAAACATCAGGTGGCGCCTGCAGCTGCTCAGGCCCACCGCACAGTGGCTCTGGTTCTTGGGGTCACTCAGCCCGCAGGGAATCCGCCCCCGGAAGCAGCTGGAAGGAGCTGAGGCCTCTGATTGGCCTGTTCTCTTTGGATCACATGACTTCCAATTGCTCCAGGAAAGGCACCAAATTCAAGTCTCACTCACAGGGCAGAGCACTGCACATCACCTCTCTCAGTCCTCAGATAAGTGTGTGTGGCTGGGCCAGTGGCCGGCCAGGACCCCCATCCCAGGCTCAGAACTCACTTACCCTCCTACCTTGGGCCACAAGCTGACCAGGGCAGCTGGAAGGGAAAGCCAGTACCCCAGCCCCTTGCCTGTGCAACCTTATAGATTTTTATCTCTACGCTGGGCACTTGGCAAGTGTGAAATGCTGACTCCCACTGAAATGGCCTCGTTGCTTCTCTTCCCAGTTATTTTATTGGCAGCCCCAGAAGGCTCCTATACAGCTGGAGATGCCCCAAATCTGGCCTTAAGTGTTTTCCAGATGTCGCCCAAGCGAACGAAGCCACTGCCTACATCAACGCTCCTTCTTTGCAACTCATCTTCTTCTCTTAATGGTTCTCCCAGTACATGGAGGCGGGGGGTGGAAAGCAGCGGCAGGGAGGTCCCTTCGGAGCAGGACAAAGCGGGGTAGGAGCCCCGAACCTCTCACAGCCTGCAGTGCGTGCAGATCACGGCCAGCCAGGAACACGGGCCCCCTGGCTTTCAGCCTGCCTAGAAGGCTCTGCCTCAGAGTTAAGCCCACGCTAGCTCCCCACTGTAGCTGGACAAGGCCGGGACTCAGGTTTTCCTGATCTGGAACTGGAGACGGTTAGCCTGAGGTTCCCAGCCGCAGTCTTACGCGTCTTTTCCGGCGCTGCTGAATCAATTCTGACTTTTCAGCCAAAGGAAGATTGTCAGGCAGCGCCTCCTGGTGGCCAAAAATGACACTGCGCCGTCAAGAAGTGGCCCCAGTCGGATGGTGTCTGAAAAAATAAACTAGAGGAGGAAAATGCATCCAGGTGTCTCCGGCCAAACAGCTATTTGACCCTAACGTTTTAGAGCCAGGAGGCTCCAGTTTAAAAGAAAATTACAGCCCAGCCGCTCTGTTCTCCCGCGCGCCGTCATAATAAAGGCGAAAGGTCTTCAAAAGCAATCAGTCGCGGCAGCCGTGGCCGAGGCCGTCCTGGTATCTGATTACTGAGCCTGTTCTCCTCATTTCTCCTCCACAAAGTACCAGACACAGCGGGCGGAAACAAAGGCGCTAAAGAAAGACCATGGTCAGGTGACGGGGCCAACCTCAGCGCACTCAAGGGCGGGGCTGACGAGGTCACCCCTGTCTTCGGGGAGTACGGTCCAGGGTTTGATCTCCAAACCGCAAAAAAAAAAAGCACCTGTTCAGAATGGAAATGATGGGTCAGGCCTCAGGCTGGACCTAGTACCGGCTGTGTGACCCTGTAATTCCCGTGATTAAAATACGGCAGCTCACTGGTTTGTTGATTGACCCCATGCTACTTTTGCTACTGAGCTAAGTAAGCAGTGTGCAGAAAGTGTGCACTGAAGAGTGTAGTTTGGGTCAGGCCCGGGTTCAAGTCCTGGCACCTTGCAATTCTCTGGCCATGTGACTGTGGGTAAGACGGTTTACTTCCTGTGCCTCGGTTCTCCTATCTGAACACTGGTACACAGGATGCTTTCAGGATTTTGCTACTAAAAGATGGTTCCTACGATCTAGGAATCACCATCTGACCCTCGGGGCTTAAATATCAGAACAACTACAAGACGATCCAGTGATTCACACAGGACTGGGACAGAAGCAATCGGGAAAGGTGTGTTGGCCGTGGTGGCATTTAAATTCCCATTATGGGCCGGGGATTTAGCTCAGTGGTCCACCGCCTGCCTCACAAGTGCAAGGACCTGAGTTTCATCCCCAGTACCAAAAAAAAATCTAAACTCCTATTTTTAAGGCATAATCAGCAGCTGCTAAGCAAGAGAAGGGTTACTTGGAGAAGGAGCAGCCCAGGGGGGCTCCCTTTCCAACGTGTGTAAAGAGGGGACTTACTGAATCAGGAAACCAGAGATCTATGCACCCAGGGTCAGCAGGCACCAGCAGCAGGGAGAAGAGGATTCTTAAGGATTTGGACCACACACATAAAGGGGGTCGAAGCAGGATCTTGACTTTCCAACTTCCACTGAAATTTAGGCAACTTCTTGTTTGTTGCCCAGGAGGGTAGAAAACGCAGATGAACAAAAGAGAAACATCACCCCTGGTCCAAGCACAGCTACTTCTCTATGCATCCATTTAAAAAAATACTAAGGAGTATGCAAATAGGATGCAAATTTGATCCATACAGTGCTATTTTTTTTCTTCTTCTCCAAACAATAGCTTGAGTACGCCTCAAAAAAGGCTGTAAGTGGGTAAGCAGGAAAACAACTAAGTGCAGAAAAAGGCCACCTGAATGAGAATCACGATGACCTGGAAACCCACCACCACCACCCCCCTGTCGGCAGTGACACCTGTCACCACAATACTGGGGCATTTTAGAAGGAAGGCAAAACTAATTTTGTTCCAAGTAATACTTTCTCCTCCCTCCCCATCCTCACTGCCCTCCCCTGGCACATTCAACCCAGTTTTCCAATTTACTCATGCACCCGCAGAAGCTCCCCACCCCTTATCAGAACAGAGAAAGTCACAAGACGCATGCCTGCCCGGAGATTTCCCTGAAGTGAAAACAGAGGCCCAGCCTGGTCTCCCCACCCATCCACCTCAAGTTCCCGAGGCTCCTGGTGCGAGGGGAGGCAGGCCCTGGTCCGGAAGATTCCCTGCACACGTGTGGCACCAGGCACATTCCTGTTTGTCTCAGGGCTGGAGTGGGTTACACCCCTCTCCCTGCAAACCCCCAGGGGCTTCCTGAGCAGAGGCGGTGGAAAGACGCGGACCGATTGGAGTAAAGGGAAAGCCGTCCCCACCGCCCTGTTATAGGTGGGTCAGACAAACACAGCTTCCAGCGTTGCCCCTGACCTTCAGTTGCCGGGTGACCCTAGGCCAAGAGCCTCCCTCTCTGAGCCTCAGCTTCTTACTGGAAAATAGAAACAGTCATCACACGGAGCTCAGGAGGCTACTGAGAGGAGTAAACGATCCAGAACTGCATGTCGGTTCTCGGGCACTGGACCTGACCCAGGCAAATGAAGGGACGACTCTGGCTCTGTGGTTCTCAAAGTGCGGTCCCCGGGGCCTTGTCACCATGCACATTCCGGGGTGCCGCCGTGGACCAGCTGGTACAGAGAGTCCGGGGAGACACTGAGGTGGGATCTGAGGAATGTTCAGGTTTGAGAACCACCATTTTAGTGGGAAGGGGCCGGGAATCATCAACAAAATCATTTCACGTGTGCTAGGGACCGTGAAGGAAATCAAAGAACAATGGCTAGCAGGTGAGGGTGGCAGGCCCAGACCCTGGGGAGGGAGGAACGCTTGAGCAAGGACAGTGGGCCTAGCCTGGGCAACACAGAAGATCTCATCTCTGAAAATGCAAGACAGAAAACAAAGAGTGACGAGATAGAGGCTGTCTGAGATGGGGGTGGGACTCTGAGAAGGTGACACTTGAACTGAGACCAAAATGAGAAGGAAGCAGCCCTGGGGAAGATTCAGGCAGAAAGAATGACTCATGCAAAGGCCCTGGGGCAGGGCTTATGAGGAAGGAGAAGGATGAGGTAGTTGGATACGTTGAGCCTCCAGTGAAAACATCATGGACAAGGACCTGTGGAGGGGCCTTCCAGGAGGGACATGGCTTATTCCAAGATGTGACTGTCCGGATTGGACTCAGCTCACCCGGTTTCGGGCACACAGAACCCACCATTGGAGAGTTCAGCCCCTGCCAAACACTGAGCTTGTGGGGATACTGTGCTGCTCAGCACCTCACGAGCGCCGGTTAGAAAGACAGGAAGACGTTCTGCTGCTGATCGGAGACGACAGCAGGAAGCCGGGCCCCCCTGTTCTCCCCGGGGCTCTCCACAGAGGCAGCAGGTAGGGAAAAGACGGGGCCAAGAGGCCACCTGCAAAGAAGTGACCGCGGGCCAGCCAGCCGGGGGGTGGGCTCTGGACACATCCAGACCCGCTGCATACCGAGCGCCCGGTTTGTCCGTCTTGAGGTGGGGGGTGCAGGGCCTGGACACATTTTCCCCTTGCAACGAGCCGGTGAGGAAGACACCCTAAGATCCCCACCGTGCACGAGGTCAGCCAAGGAGAGGTGAGCAGACAGAGAAACTGAGGCCAAGCTCAGATGAAACAGAGGAGTGGGGGGCGGGAGGGAAATCGAGGCCAAACAAGCTCCAGCCGCCTCTGACCATGAACTCTAAGCCCGAGCCCCTCTTAAAGCCCTCAGCAGCTTCCTGCCAGCTTCGGAGAAAGCCTAGCGGTGCTGCCGGCCGCACCTGCCATCTCCCCGCCCCGCAGGAGCCTCTGGTCACCTGCGCTATGCCGGTTCCGTGTATCAGGATTCCCTTCTCCGAGGGATTCCAGGTTAGAGCTGGCCCCAAAGGATGGTGCGCAACATTTGGGGGTAAAAGTGAAGTCACAGCCGCGGCGGTCCGGGGGCCGCTTGGCCGGGGGCCTCTCTCCATCTCCGGAAGTTTGCAGGACCTGTTCTCCCCGCTCGCTCGGAGTGCGGCGCCTCCTGACGCTGTCACTGGGGTCTCGGCTTCAGCGTCACCTCCCCTCCCCCGAGAGGCTCGCTGTCAGCCTGGGGCCTGGGCTTGGCTAACACAGCCCTCGGGCGGCTGTGAAGGGATCTCACAGACGGAAAGTGCATCCTCAGCGGGCTCTCGGTAACAGTGATGTGATGACCTCCACCCGTCCAGGCAGCTCGCCCTGCAGATTTCAGACCTGGCCGGCCAGCCCTTCGCCCAGTGGACGTGCTGAGTCCTTACAGTCGACGAACTTCCTCCTTCCTCGGCTGGACCCCGACCGACCCACTTCCCGCACCCCATCGGAGTCACCGGGGACCATCATTGAGTCTGCTTTACTTCTCCACACAAACCTCGTTATTGCTGGCTATTTCTTACTTGTGTTTTTCCCCAACACCTTGGAGGGCGGGCCTGTCCGGGGGAAATGTTCTAGAACTGCGCTGCGCCAGCCACTAGGGGAGCCCCCCGCCATGCGCCTCTCCAGAGCTGGCCGCTGGGGATGAAGAAGGGAGTTTTAGACCCGATTTTCTTGCATGAATACGAGTCTCAGTGGCAGTGCTGGGTCTGCGGCACACTGCCCAGGAGCGGGCAGCACCCTTCTCCATCTGGTCCCCACACCAAGAGAAGCAGAGACCGCTCCGCGAGTGTTGGCGAGCACGAGCACATGGAGGACAGGTTTCCGGCCTCTGCAGCGCGCCCCACCGTGTGGAAGGGATTCTGAGAAGCCCAGGACAGGAGGAGCGGAGCACGTGCCGGGGACAGAGGGACGTCAGGCCAGAACATACTGTGGCTCCGGGGGGGCCGCTCCTCCTGTCCCCAGCTCGCCCTAAGTTAGAAGCAACTGGAACAATAGGGCAATCAAGCACGCGCTCACGCTTTGTTCCACCCAAAGGAAGGCTCTGCGTGGAAGTGGAAGGCGGCCTTGGGTGGGGGCGGGGGCGCGGTG
>NW_022900924.1:11865458-11874069 GCF_012274545.1 Fukomys damarensis | reverse complement strand
CAGGCCGCGCCCACCTCCCTGGTGCCCAGCAGGCAGCCGTGCCAGCCTTCTCTCCTCACCGCTGCCTGCTCCCTGCCCCGCCACCCATCCTAAGGAGACCTCCTCCTCCTCCTCTTCCTCCTCCTCCTCCTCCCCTTCCCCTTCCCCTTCCCCTTCCCCTTCCCTCTGCCCCTCTAGGTCTCAGCGCAGCCCTGAGCACGCACAGTGCCGGACGCCCCGTGAGCTCGCTCCACAGTGTGCACAGGATGGAGGGACAGAGGGCCGACGGATGAGAAGGAAGGCACACAAGGGAGGAAGCCAGGATCTCCTGTCTCCAACTTGAGTTTGTCCTGAGGAAAGTGAAAAGGACCATGAATTACTAGGCTGAAAATGATCAAAAGGCCAGAAAGAGGAGAAGAAGGAAGGAAGGAACCACAGGAAAAGGAAGAAGACAGCTGAGGGGCAGCAGAGAGCCCCAGGGAAGGGGCCTGGAGTCCTCAGACCCCGACGTCTTGGGTCCAGGCTCAGCGGCGGTTGGAGGTGATGGCTGGCTGGAACACTGTCCTCCAGCACCCAGGCTGGCGTCATCCTAGGACCAGGGCTCCGCAGCGGCCATGGACAATGGTGGGGCTGTGGGCCGTGGAAAGGTGTGAGGGGTTCTGCCTCTACTTTTTGGCCAGGAAAGGTGGGCTCCCTCTGGAGGGCCTTCAAGCCAGACAGATGAGAAATGGGCGAGAAAGTCCACAATACCGAGGAAGGCAGTGGCTGGAAGGGAAGGGACATGGAGAAAGTCACCTAGAGAGCTGCACTGGAAAGGCTGAAGCCCAGGGACCTGCTATGGCCTGAATGCTGTGTCCCCCAAAATCCCTATTTAGAAACCTAAACCCCGAGGTGACAGTGTTACAGGAGGGGGCCGATGTGAACAGATTAATGCCCTTGTAAGAGCAGCCCAGAGAGCTGTCTTTCCAGTCTGTCATGTGAGGACACCTATAAAACGCCACTGATGAGGACCAGGCCCAACCAGACAGCAAATCTGCCTCCATAACCGTGAGTGACACGTTTCTGTTACTTATGAGTTAACAGCTAAGGTGTTATGTAACAGCCACCCAGATAGGCTCAGAGAGGCACCCTGGAGAGAAAAAAAAAGGGAATGGGATGAAGGTGAGAAAAGTAAGAGTCTGGAGGACACTAGTGATGATGGTGGTGACTGGTGGTGATGGTGGTGGATGAGGGGAAGATCATGGTGATGGTGGTGACGGTAGTGATGAGGGTGGTCATGGTGATGGTGATGGTAATGGTGGTGGTGGTGGAAATGGTGTTCGTGATGGTGATGGTGGAGGTGATGGTGGTCATGGAGATGGTAGTCATGGTGATGGTGATGGCGGTGGTCATGGTTGTGGTGGTGACAGTGATGGTGGTTGTGGAGATGATGGTGGTGATGGTGGTGGTGGTGATGGTGATGGTGGTCGTGGTGGTCATGGAGATGGTAGTCATGGTGATGGTGATGGTGGTGGTCATGGTTGTGGTGGTGACAGTGATGGTGGTGGTGATGATGGTGGTCATGGTGATGGTGGTGATGGTCATGGTGATGGTGGTGATGGTGGTGATGGTGGTCGTGGTGGTTGTGATGATGGTGGTGATGGTCATGGTGATGGTGGTGATGGTGGTGATGGTGGTCATGGAGATGGTAGTCATGGTGATGGTGATGGTGGTGGTCATGGTTGTGGTGGTGACAGTGATGGTGGTGGTGGAGATGATGGTGGTCATGGTGGTCATGGTGATGGTGGTGGTGGTGGTCATGGTGGTGGTGGAGATGATGGTGGTGATGGTGATGGTGGTGGTGGTGGTGGTGATGGTGGTCGTGGTGGTCATGGTGATGGTGGTGGTGGTGGTCATGTTGGTGGTGGAGATGATGGTGGTGATGGTCACGGTGGAGATGGTGTTTGTGATGGTGAGGATGGTGGTGGTGGAGGTGATGGATGGGGTGATAATTGTGGTGATGGTGTTGATGATGGTTGTGGTGGTGACAGTGACTGGAGGTGATGGTGATCTGACAGTGTTGAGATGGTGACAATACGGCAGCCATAATAGTTATCATGTACCTGATTCACGGCAGGCCCTGTGATTTTCCTGCATCGTCTCATGTAACCCTCTCCAGAACCAGTGTGGTAGAAATGACCGTCATCCCCATCCTCAGGAGACTAAGCTCAGGACTGAGAGATGCCTTACCTAACATCACCAGCTAATAGGTGGCAGAACCGGAATCCAGGCCCAAGTCTGCTGGGCTCCAGATTCTGTATATCCTTAGCAATGACTACGGGTCAACAGGGAGAAAGCAGTGACACCAGTGGGAGCCTGATTTCTGCCCTGGTCACTGTGACAACCAGCCCCCATTCCCTCGCAAGAGTGCGCTACTAAAGGCGCTTAGCCAGCTGCACTTTCCCTTTCACCCCCAGAACTCGTTCTGAGGTGTGATACAGTGCGTGTGCTGAGCACGATGCCCACCCACTGCCCGTCTCCCCCACGGGGACACAGGTAACTGCACTTCCAGAGGGCGCACACCGCACAACAGGCGTCCAGCACATTTTGTCCAGCACAATGAGATGATGAATCAGAGTGAATACACTAAGGAAAGTCTCCGGTACCCCGGCTTTGGGATCCCTTGAGTTTGCTGAATGGATGGATGATGATCGTTCTTTGGTTTCAGGGTAAAGCTGATCTAACAAACATGAAAAGAGAACACAGAGCTAAGCTTCCTTACCTTTGGGGCTCACTGGCACTGATGAAGAAAGACAGCCCCCAAACCTAAGGAAAAGCTAAGGTTGGCACTGACATCGCTAGATTCCATCCCGAGGTGGGGAGGACTCTTGATCCAGCATACGGCTGTCTCGCCTCCACGAGTTCCTCGGTAAAACTTGTATCCTTCTGTCCTTTAACAAACATACATTGGCAGAATTTAAAATTTCTGATTTTATCTCTGCAAAAAATTCCAGCACACAAGAAAATTTCTTTGGAGTAACACTTTCAGTTAATGTGAAAGGCAGGAAATGATGGGACCATCCAGCTCCTGAGATGGTTGGAAACACCCAGGCGCCAATTTCAATTTGTGAGGCAGAGAGGAGAAAGACACAGGGAGGATTCTTGGGAGATGGCTCGCTGCTTCCCCCTGGTGGAGATCAGCCGCAAGTGCATCCCGCAGCTTTCCAGCGCTTCCTTTAATGAATTAACAGCGGGGTGAGGGACTGGAAACCCAAGGTGAAGACAAACGACATAGAGGGCTCACAGGGCGGTCGCAGTCAGACGAGGCAGGCAGGCAGGGAAACTCATAGCCACAAAAGGCACGGCCAGGTAGTGACGGAAGTATTCATTCATCCAGCAAGGGATGCAGGTCGGGAGGCAGTAGCGTGCCTGGTGAGCAGAAACCAAGGAGACCAGGGGGAATGTGCAGAGGCAAGGCCGGCACATGATGTGTGAGGGCTCGGCGGTGTAGACCGTGAGGGTTACAGGACATATGTGGCAGTGCTTTGCAGTCCTTGCCAAAGATTGGGTACTTAAAGCTGCTGTGAGTTTTCACGAGCCGGGGCAGGAGGAAGAGCTATTTATTCAAAAATATTTATTGAACTGGGGGTGGTGATACACCGCTTAATCCCAGCCACTCAGGAGGCTGAAGCAGGAGGATTGCACGTTGGAGGCCACCTTGGGCAACTCGGTGAGACCCTGTCTCCTGATAAAATCTTTTTTAAAAAATTATCAAACTCTTACTATCCATTAAATGTTGACTTGCCCAGGAATAAAGCAGCGAACAGAAACAGGTACCATCCCAACCTCTTGCAGCTCCCAGCCTAGTGCAGGACACGGGAGCAGGGTGGGGACACAGCAGCATGAACTTGCTGGAAAGCAGAAAGCTGGAGATCTGCTCGCGTCTGGCTGCATGACCCCTCCTGTTAACCTGGGTCATGGGACCGCCACAGCTGTAGCCACAGAGAGCCCCGCTCGGGACGGGAATAGCACGGGAACAACCTCTGTCCGAAACCAGGAGACAGCTGAAGACAGGCCCCTGGCATTCAAGCACTAACAATGAGAAAGAAGGGAGAAATCTCCCTGCCGCTTCTGGCCGCAGGGAGAGTGGGCTCTGTCCAGGCTGAGAGGCGCTGGGTGAGAACGGGGTGGTTCTGCCTCCCCCGGAACTTGGAAATATCCAGGGACACTGCTTTTGTCACGACTGGGAGTAGGGGCGGCACTGATGTCTATCTATGGGCAGAGGCGGGGACGGACCGTCCCTGTGTGCTGCCTGCAGCCCGGTTCTAGATCTGCTAGCAAGAAAGTCAACAACGGCCATGTGTGAGGGATCTGGGCTGCACACATTCTACTTGGCTCCCCGCTGGCTGTTCTGCCCTACTGTTCCCTAGTGGTCCCCAGGAGATCCTAGTGGAGGTCGCCTGTGGGATCCGAGAGGACCACCTGTGAGGAGTCAGCATCTGCGGGGCTCTGCCAGCCTTGGCTCAACAGTGCCACCTTGTGGTGAGAACCGAGAGGGCTGTACAACACTTTTCTCAACGAGGGAATTGGCCACTTGGTCACTTGGTCGCCCAGGAACTAAACAGCCCCCTCTTTGTGGAAAAAAAGAAAAGAAAATCATGAAGCTACAGGGATGTAGGAAGCCTGAAAATAAGGAGGTCTGATATTATGTTAACGAAGACAGATGGGTGTTTGAATAATTCATTGCAAAGATCCAGGAGAGATGACAATATATTTGGACCTAAATTGGTAAGTCACAGAGCTTACATTTTAAAAAAAGTTTCAAAATAACACGTGTAGCTAAACTTAATTCTACTGTTAAAAAAGTAGACATATACCTATTTGTCTGGAAGAATTACACCGAACTCATACCATGGGGCTTTGGGAGTCATAGTCTGATATACGCTATAATGAATGAATAACACAGAGGTGACCAAAATACACACTGGCTCAATAAAAAACGTATCGCAGTAAAGGACATATTTCCACGGGTCCGCTTCAGAACACTCGCCCTCCCTTGCATCACTGTTGCCACTTTCTGAAGCATTCTGGAGGCCTCTTTCCTCAGCGTCTTTATGAGGCGGGATCAAAAATGCAGTGACTGCCGCCGCCGAGGGCCATCCCATGGGAAGGCAGGCTGGCTCATAAAAACATTCCTCTGTGTCCTCACCCACCTCATTCACCAGATCCGGCCCCGGGGGACTTCTGGCTCTTCCTGAAAATCAGGATGGCCAGGAAAGGGAAACATTTTGAATGGATTCAGGACATCGAGTCGCCATGACAGTGTAACTAAGACACATGAAAGAGGCCCCCAGAGCAGATGGAGAAAGTGGCCAATGAATGAGATGGTTGTGTTTCAAGCAAGGGAGAAAATGTTGGGGGGGGGGGTTAACAGCAATGTGTGCTGTACTTGAATAATTTTTTTAATTTACGCATTCACCACAGTTTTTTGAGAACACCTTCATATTTATGTAAGAAAATAAGAAGCTAACCAGTGACCTGGAATGCAAAGACCCTGGTCCTCTACACACAACCTGTATTTCCAGATCTGGACTGTAATTATCCAGAACCAATCGTCCATGGGCCTCGGCAGGTTGACCCAGGGCTGAGTTCAAACCCAAGAATGCCTTCCAGCCTCCAAACCCCAGGCCCGCACACGGGACACTGCGAAACGTGGTACATGCACTGGGGACGGGCTCCACGCCCCTGGCCGGCTCACCTGACATATGCACATTCCTGAGGCAGGAGAGGGAGGCATTGAGGCGGGCACACTCCTCCTGGTTGGCTCCGTACTTCTCCACCGTCTCACAAACCTGCTCATCCGTCATCTCCAGGAGGTCCTCCAGGCTCAGCTGCCCTGGGGAGATTTCCTAGGGGAGGCCACAGAAAATTATCAACCAGGCTGCAACTGCCTCCACACTGCCCCCTGGCGGCACCTAGCGGAGGACACACACAGCTGTGCAAATGCCCTGTACTATAAGGGTTCGGTCTGGGACCTGGGGTCAGGTAGGCCTGGGTTCGAATCTCAGGGTTGCCACTCATTCATTCATGGCCTCAGTCAAATCGCCTAACCTCTCTGAGCCTTCCTTTTCTCACTGATAAGAGGGAGATCCTACACATGCAGACTTGGTAATGTCTCGCGGAAGCTGATTGCATCATAAGCACCCCTCGTGTGCCCGGGCTAATTTTCTGTGTCTCCATCCAGCTTCTGAGCTCCTTAGGAGGCGGGGCCCCAGCGATGGAGCCCCGGAGCTCCTGCTAGGCTCGGACTACAGAAACCCATGTAAATTAGTCCCAGCATGAAAACATTCGAGATGGCCAGACAGCTCCAGTCCCCACTGGCTGCCCTCCACTTTCAGGCCCCTCTTGTCCGGGCCACAAGGCCAAGGGTTCTCATCCACAGGAGCCCATGGGGGGAGGGGGCTGGAAATCCATGGGCGACTCAGCGCTGGGAATGGGACCGGAGCTGTGTGCGCACGCCCTGTGTGGCATGGCTTTGCATCCTAAGACCACCTGGCGAGGCTGGAGGATCGTGCGGGGTGGAAAAGGGGTGCCTCTGAGAAGGTGGGCCAGACTCACCGAGGCTAATGCGTCTCCCTAGTATGGGTACACCTCAAACTTTGTGGAACTTCTCTATTTACCTATCTGTAAATATATGTACTACATATACGCATATATTATGAGCCTTCGTTTATAGCATTTAACGGTAGCCATCGTTTTTACACAAGTAATATTTAAATAAGGTTTTCCAACGTTTCGATGGCGCTGTCTAGGGCAATATCATGAGCTCTTTCTGCCCTCTGGTGGTCATACCTTGTATTGCAACAAAATTCAGCTTCTCACCATTAAACTCAACTAGAAATGGCAAAATCTACAACCCATAAATTCTATCAAAAATCAAATAAGCGAAGGGCCGGGGATTTAGCTCAGCGGTTCAGTGGCCTGTCTCGCAAGAGCAAGGACCTGAGTTCAATCCCCGGTACCACAAAAATAAATAAGCGAGCTGGAGGGCAAAAGCCAAAGCTCAGTCCGTGCACTTGGTCAGGGGCCAGAAAAAGAACAGCAATCGGGTCTCCTGAGGCTTCCTCCAACTAGGATATGTTGCAGGCGAAGCCACTGTAACAAAGGCGACAACGCCCGGGTCTGAAGGTACAGCACGAGTCACACCGAGAGGAGGTCGTGCACGACATAAGAGGATCTTCTCCTCTCTACCTTAGGACGCGTGCATTTTAATACTTCCATTTCAAACTATGTACAATGAAACTTACTATCACAAAAAATGTAAAAGTACCTTTTTATGGCACTAAACGTGGAGAAAGCCTTTCCAAACCTGGGCAAGAGAGCAGACGTGGGCGTGTGTGATGAAACAACTTCAGCCGAGGTGAAGCAGCATTGTGTTAAGTGCTTTCATGGTTTTTCTTTATATGTTACAGAGATCACGTGGCGATGGTACTTTTCTCACCACTTAAAGACCAGGACACTAAAACAGAGAGGTGAGGCCACTTGCAAAAGGCTACCCAGGGAGCAAGTGGTGAACCCAGCCTACCCTCTTCCGAGCTGTCTCTGAGTGACCGGTTCCTTAGAAGGAGGACCTCTGGTGGACATAACGCTGAACTGCAGGCAGAGAGTGGAAACCAGCTCTGCACCCTCTCACGCGCGTGGCCTTAGACTCAGATGTCACAGACCAAGGTAACAGCAAACACTCAGTTTCCAGCATTCCGGGTAAATGCAAATAAGCGGGAGCTTTGGGGGCCCAAAGGGGCAAGAGATTCACGTCAGTTTATCCACTAGCCAAGGACTCTGTACAATTAGCAACTCTGTCTTTGAAGCCAGAGATTTTAGCTGTGTGGTTTGGTTTGGTTTGGTTTGGTCTCTGCAGAGCTAAGGGTGGAACTCAGGGCTTCACTCATGCTAAGCACATGTTCTACCCCTGAGCTACACTTCCGGCTTTTTAGGCCAAAAAGAGCTAGGCAGGATCAGGCATCATTCCTGCCCTTGAAAACAAGATTTAAAACAGATGAAAGGTTTCTTCAAGCAGGAATCAAGGAGCCCCGGAAGCAAGCTCCTGGTCCCACAGGCATAAGGAAACCTCTTCTGCCCAGCTCAGGGAGCTGCCAGCTGCAGGAAAATGAGCAGAAAGCCTGAGGCTATGGCCTCCATCCAGGCTGGGCGTTCCTGCCTACTCAGGTCACGCCAGGTACAGGTCACGTCATCCCTGAGCCTGTGTTAGCATTCTGCAGAACAGGGAGAATAGTCCTACCCACGCAGGAGGTCACTGAGAGGAGTATGAATAGTCTCAACAGTTGAGATCCTTCCTGCAAAGACCTCAGATCAATGCCTGGCACCAAAGACTCCATGACATGAGCTGAGCTGGCATCCGTAGCAGAGGTTTGGCTCCAGCTCCCGGGATCCAAGAGGGCAAGGAAACCTCACAATTCTTGTGACCGTAAGGATACAGTCCAACCTTGAGGGTGGACAGAAAGGATCAAGAGTGGCAGCCAAAGGCCCGGGGATTCAGCTCAGCGGTTCGGTGGCCTGCCTTGCAAGCGCAAGGACCTGAGTTTAATCCCTGGTACCAAAAAAAAAAAAAAAAAAAAAAAAAAAAAAGCACGCA
>NW_022900924.1:11840249-11865127 GCF_012274545.1 Fukomys damarensis | reverse complement strand
GAAAAAAAAAAAAAAAAAAAAAAAAAAAAAAAAAAAGAGTGCCAGCCAAGTTTTACCACTGCAAAACCTGTCACTGTACTTGAGAAGTTTTCAGAAACAACAAGCAGACATTTACTGAGTGCTGTTGGTTGCCAGGCTACGAGTTGAACATTTGAGAGGCATCATCACATTTTTATCGTGCCAGGCTTAAAAAAGAGAGAGGGCCATGACCAGAGTTTGAGATGGGAAGACCAAACTCTAAGACTGTGCCGTCCAACATGGCGCCCATGGCCCACATCAATTAACATTAAATTCATTAAAAATTCAGTTCCTTGGCCACAACCACTAACCACAATTCAAGGGCTCAGTGGCCACCCATGGCGAGCGGCTACATGTCACACAGCACAGGTATAAACCGTTTCGGTCACAGCAGCAGGCTCCACCGCCCAGTGCTGACCTACGAGGTAAAGTGCTGTAGCTATCCTGACTCGGGGAAGAAGGGGCACAGCTGAAGGAGGTTCTGATTGGCTCCCAAACCGCAGCCTTAACAACTCCGCCTGCCTTCATCCAGTGTATACGCCTCAAGGGCCTACATGGGCCATGCACTGTGCCAGGAACGGCTAAAGATCTGCCGTCCTGGGAGTGGCAGAGAGGTAGCCACCGGATCAGGGTCAGGGTGAAAGTCAAAGGGCACAGGGCCGCCTCTGGTCACCTCCAGGACTTCCTTGCGCACGTCGACGATCCGGAACCAGTGCCGGAGCTGGGGGAAGCCATCCAGCTCCGCGTTGCGCTCCTGCAGGGCCACTTTCTTTTTGCAGGACAGCTGCCGGCTGAAGTACTTCACCAGTTTGCTCTGCAGAGACAAAGGAGGATAAGGAGGCGCTTAGAGCACTGCCACCAGGGGCAGAGGCAGGAACCTCCACACACACTGCCTTCCACCCGGCCCCTCGCCAACTCCATATCGTAAAGACTCCAGTTCAACTACAATGATCCGGTTTCCCCCTGCTACAGGTTGAAGAGGATCCAAGTGTGTCCCTTAAAGAATCATGCACACTGGACCCTTGGTCCCCAGTGTAAGGCTCCTGACCGATGCTGGATCGTTAAGAGGTGGACCTGGTAGAGATGACTAGGTCCTGGGGTACCACCCTCGGGAGAAATTAGTGCTGTTAGTTCTCTAAAGAGTGGGCTGTTAAAAAGCCAGACCACTCCACAAGCTTAGTCTCTCCTGCAAGTCACTGGTTCCCTTTCTACTTTATTTTAGCATGACACAGCTAGCACCATGCTAATGGGACCTTCCAGCCACTAGAATCATGAGCCACATAAACTTCTTTTCTTTTTAAAGCACCCGGCCTCTGGTGTTTTGTTATAGCAACAGAACCCACCAAACACACCATGCTGGTAAAAATGGACTCCAGCATTTTGTGGGGTGGGGAGGGGGCTGCAACACATTGGTACACTTCAGTGGAGGACGTTTTAGCTATATGCACTTAAATTTTCATTACATATCTCCTGGACCCAACAAGTCTGCCTCTAGAAACTTGTTCAGTCGATGCTCATCCTGCGCAAAACAGCTGAGTCCAAGGTACATTTTCTTACAGTTCTGTTTGCGATGCCAAAAGACAGCAAACACCCTGAGCTCCACTGGTAGGAAAGGCACCCAATAAACAGCCACACAAAGGAACTCTAGACAGCTAGAAAACAGAACTGCAAAGCATCCTAAGCACTGACCCAGTGCAGTTCCCAAGACACACTGATAAGTAAAAATAAATCAGGCCCTATCCCCATGGAAAATGCTTCCATCTACGAATCTCTGTAAAAGCAGAGTCTCTCCCCAAGGATGCCTGATCCTCTAGGGAAAGAAAGGGAGGATGGGGAGCAGAGGTAGGGAGTACTTCATTTCAACACTCAGGTGTCACTTACTAATTCACACACAAGTATTCACGAGCTGACAAATTCTTTTAAAATGAGATGGGTGTCGCTGGATGTCTTGGAAGCTCAGGGCTGCTGCTGGGGCCACTTGGAAGCCGAGCCTGCCTGGGAACCCACAGAGAGTGGAAACCAGAGTGGCGAGGGAGGCAGCGCCCTCTCCCTGGGACCACAGACTTCGGCCCGTCAGCAGAGCCCCTGGAGTAGTGAGCACAGAAGCACACAGCCCTGGACTATGCCACAACAAGTCCATTCGCTTTTTTTTCTTTTTTCATCTTAAGCTGGAGCTGGGTTTCTGTCACTAAAGCCTCCTCTCTCAGCAGGAGGTTAAAGGACATCCGGGCCCCCTTCATGAGGGAGTCTCAACACCCAGGGTGTTAGTCTCCTCTGGCTGCTGTAATAAATGTCCACAAACTCAGAGGCTTCAAACAAATTTCTTAGCCAACAGTTCCGAGGATCAAAAGTCCAAAAATCAACCTCACTGGGCTAAAATCAAGGGGTCAGCCTAGCAGTGCTCCCACTGCAGGCCTCGGGGCAAGATCCAAGATCTGCTTCTTTGTTCTCAGTGTCTAGAAATGACTGCGCTCCAGCGAGCTGGGCCCCGTCGGCACCTTGCTCCACCATCACAGCTCCCAGCCCCAATTCTGACCTTCCGCCTCCCTCCATCAGGACCCTCGTGATGACGGCCACGGGATGACCCCATCTCAACAGCCTCGAGCACATCTGCAAAGTTCCTTTGGCCATGTGGTGCCACACAGTCACAGCTTTTGGGGCCATTACTCAGCCTGCCATGGTGGCGCCACTCTCTTGGCAAGTGGTTCGATTCTGCCCGAATCTTTACTGAGTCTCTGCCATCATGGTTTGGATCTTAAACTCCACCCAAATGCCCATGTATGAAAGGCGCAGCCTTCAGTTCGATGACCTTGGGAGGTGCTGGTGCCCTTAAGAGGTGGGGTGCAGTGCAGGTTATAGGTCACTGGGGTGAAGGGAATTATGGGAGGCCAGCCTCTTTCATTTCCTGCCACTGAAGTGAGCAGCTTCCTCCACCACACACGTCCGCCATGATGGGCTGCTTGGCCACCAGCTCAAAGCTACAGGCCCCACCTGCCATGGACTGAAACCTCCAAAACTATGAGCCCAAACAACCCCTTTCTCTTTTTAAGTCCGATTACCCCAGGATTTTGTTACAGTGTTAGAAAACTGATTAACGCATCTGCCACAGAGCAAGAATGTTCTAGAATACTGGCATTCAGGTAAGGAACCAGAAATGGCTCCGAGCTTAGGGTGCTCAGGTGCAAGACTGGGCAAGGTGAACAAACCAGTCCGGGCTGATGAGGTCAGAGCCTATGATCAAAGGTCACACGGGTACACGAGAGACACGGGAACAGAACAGGCTCTTGGACAGAAGCTCGCCCATGGACATATATTTTAGACCCACTTGGTCCTTGTTATGCATTAAAACTAGCTGCCAAAATTAAAGACTATGAAGCCTTCACATACAATCCCAAAGTGAGGCTTCTTTGAGTCCGAGGGCCTGGTCACATAAGCCCCACTGCAGGTTGGAAGGCTGCGCTGTTGCCGCTTGCACTCCGTTCCGTGTACCCCTCACAGTAGCTGTGCCCCAAGGCCAGGCCCAGCCTGCTATCCACTCACCCATTAGCACTGCTGCCTCCTGAGGGCGATGGCAGCAAAGGCAGGAAACTACTTCTTTCGCTAATATTTCTATCAAAAATGAGAAAACAAGCTGGATTCTGAGAGATGTCAGCAGTGCAAGGGCCTCTCTTGATCCTTCCTCATAAAAATGGACAAAAGGATCCCAAAACCAGAAATGCACGAACTACATGTTCACTAAAAGTATCTCCAGGAGCCCCCAAACACAAGAAGGTATGGGATAGTCACTGACAGCTGCAAAACCTACATGGGCATCTGCTCCTGCACGGGAGGAAACGGAAGGAAAACGAGACATCTTATGGCGGGGCGATGAAAAGAACCCCCAAAGAGCCCCCAGGTATTCACTGGAAAATATGACGGGTCAACTCGAGGACAGCAGCGAAACTAGAAGGGGTTTACCCAATGTGATAGCAAAACCCAAGGGCAACGGGACAAGAGAACAGAAGATCTAGATTAAGTGGGTTGGAGGAGAGGAACGGAGGTGGGACACCTCGTAGGACAACCCCCATCCTGTCAGACTCCACCCTCCAAGGAGTGGGATCTAACATACTTCTGAAAACATAGAACTCCTTAAGGTGTATACTTACTATTAAGAGTTATAATAACATAAGAGAGGTGGCTCCTAATTCCCTTCTCCTTCGGTGTGGGCTAGGCTTCGTGACGCACAGAATACGGGAGCAACGACAATGTGCAACTTTGGAGACTAACGCGAAACATGGGGAAAACTTTTTAGCAGCTGCTCATCAGACAGGGGATTATGATCCAGAATATGTGAGACACTAAAAAACATCAGACCCCCCCCTCCCAATTGAAAGACCCAATCCAAAAGTGGGCATCTGAAATGAACAGACATTTCTCAGATGAGGAAGAAGAAACAGCAAATAAACAGGAAAACTGTTCAACGTCACTGGTCCTTCAAGAGATGCAAATTAAGACAACGCTGAGCTTCCATCTCACTCCAGAAAGAACGGCTGCTGTAAGGAATCAGCCAATAACAGATGCTGGAGGGGTTGTGGGGAGAGAGGAAGCCTGCTCCACTGTGGAGGGGGGTACACTGGTGCCACCGCTGTGGAAATCAGTGTGGACATTTCTCAGAAAACAAAAACTAGAGGTTGCATTTGACCCAGCTATTCCCCTTCTTGGTATCTTCCTGAAAGAATTAATTAAGAGCATCACAGGGGCTGGGGATTAAGCTCGGTGGTGCTATGCCTGCCTTGCAAGTGGAAGGTCCTGAGTTTGATCCCCCGTACCAAGAAAAAAAATGACTTAAAAGCATCCTACCCCAGCAATATATGCTCACCCATGTTTATAGCCACACAGTATGTAACAGCTAAAGCTCGGAAACAGCCCAGATGCCCATCCATCAAAGAATGGATAAAGAACATGTGGGGTTTGCTTTTATACAATGGAGTACTACTCAGCCATCAAGAAGGGTGAGCTTCAGACATTTACAGCTACATGGACGGACCTCAAGACCACGGTCTTAAGTGAAATAAATCAGACACATATGTGTAAACGCCACATTGTTTCTCTGGTGTGAGAAACCAAAAGTGGAAATACGGACTGAAATGCGTAATGGATTTGGGGAAATGGGAAGAAAATGTTCAGATGGGAAGGGGCTCAAGGAAGGTGGGAGGGAGAAGGAAGGAAGGAAGGGACAAGAAAAACGTGAAAATACAAGGAAAAATGGAAACAAAGTGTTGTGGGCAGAGGGAGGGGAGGGGGTGAGTGGAGGGAGGGGTGAGAAAAAAGAAGCAGATACGTCGTGCACAGGTACAAATTCCCCACGATGAGTGTCATCATTATGATTCCTCAAAGGTACTCGTAAATGTTTTGCTATGTAAAAAACCATGTTGAGCTTCCTCTTCGTTCATTGCTCTCCGAGGTCTCTCCTCCTGGAAGAAGCCAGCTGCCGCGTTACAAGGATGCTCAGTCGGCTATGAAGAGAGTCCCACGGTGAGGAACCAAAGCTCCCAGCCGACAACCACAGGAGAGAGCCACTGTCAAAGTGGATTCTCCAGCCCCGGTCGGGCCTTCAGCTGCCAGCAGCCCCTGTCAACATCCTGACAGCAACATGTGATAAATCCAGAGTCAGAACCACCCAGATTCGCTGTCTCTAAAATCCTGACCCACGTGAAATGTGAAATAACCAATGGTTTTGTTCTAAGCCGCTATATTTTAGGGCGATTTGTTAACACAGCGATAGATTTAAATATATGCAGGATGGAATCTATTTCAAAGTTACAACGAAAAGAAACAGGGAAATAACATTCATGTGGACAATGCAAGCACACCGGAAAAAAATACAAAGCAGAACAAAACTGTAACCTACTATTTCAAAGCTCTGGAAGAGACATTAATAAAATGATACAAGATCTGGAAAAAATCTTAAGTCAGAGTTAGAAGAGCTCAGAAATGAAGGATCAGCACTCAGAAAAGGGTCAGAAGTAAAATGGACATTTTATTCATTTAAGATAAACAGGTGAGAAGGAAGAACAAATTTTGTAAAGCAGAAGGGAGTAGAATCTATGCAAGGCAGGCAGTGGGGCTAGAATGGCAAGATGGCCCTGCCAGGTTCGGGAACGGAGAAGAGAGGTACAAACTGGCCGGCGCCCTATGGGGACGGGAGATTAACAAGGCACCACAGATTACGCAAATAAATAAATACATGGAGGATTGTTTTTTCTTTTTAAACCACTCTCTGAGAAAAGCAATACAAATTGGGAGGGAAAAGGCTAGCACTGACCCCGTGATGCTGGACTGGAAACAGAGGTACTGGTCACCGGTACACACACATATGCAAACAAATGTGGATATACATGTGGACATGTATGAGCACATGCCTGCATCAGACATACAGTGTAGGCCGGCCACGAAAGGGACTGGAAACAACAACATTATACAAACAGTAGCACAGCTAGAACCCAGATCTTGGCTGCTGCTTCTTTTTCTTCTCCGCTCCCCTACCCAGAAAAAGGCTTTAATTAGAAAGTAAGAGAAAGTGGTACAAGACTTTAGACTGAGGAGCTGACAAAGATCAGGCGGATCTTTAACAAAGTAGAATTAGGAAAGAATCCCAGCTAGCAGCCGGAGGGGGTGCACTCTGAGGGAGAGGATCAGACTGGCCTCAAGGATGCTAAATATAATTTTCCACTCAGTGGTGTCAATGACCTTTAGAGAAGTAGCTCATTTCAGGGCTGGGGCAGGAATAGGATAAAAATTTGGAAAATTGTGTTGAGAAAATAAGAACAGCCAGGCATGGTGGTGCATGCCTGTAATCCCAGCACTTAGGAGGCTGAGGCAGGGGGGTTGCCATGAGTTCAAGGCCAGCCTGGGCGAGCCCTGCCCTGTGATACCAATAGGTCAGACATTATTCATTTGCTCTGAGGTAGGAGGATCACAATTTAGTAACTTAGCAAGACCCGTCTTAAAATTTTTTTTAAATTTTAAGGGGGATGGAGGTGTAGCTTAATGTGAAGGCCCTGGATTCCAACCCCCAATACCACAAGAGCAAGAAAGAACGACAGTAGAACTTTATTAAAAGCATATTTTTCCTAAAACCTAAATTGAGATTCCAAAAGGAAAACATTCCAGGTACATTCATATAACATGTGATTACCACACTTCCACTGCCGCGGGACACAGGCTTATCAAGAATGGATGGTGGTAGCTTTTATTTCATTTATAAGATGAGTAAAATTAATTTTAACTGAAAAGCCATTATTAAATTTTAATTATGTGGTTACATGTCCTTAAAAGTCTTATTTTTAAAAATCTGAAGGTTCACCAAGTACGTCCAAAGTCACGTTTTCCCTATGGAAAAAGGGGCCACCTTGCTTTTGCCTAAATCCTGCGCTCGAGTCTCTAACCCCAGTGGCTTTTCATCTTGGATTTGCTGGTGGAATCCCAGACCCTGCCTCCAGAAACTCCCCCCGAGTTCTGCCCCCGCTTCACACCCTGAGAGGCCTGGGAGTGACGCTGATTCGGGTGAGAGACCCAAAACAGAAGCCCACCAGCCTGCTGTGGCTAACGGAGCACTTACAACGTGACTGGTTCAACTTAGGAACAGACGGTTGCATTTTATTTCCTTTTTCAAATTTTATTTATTATTTTTAAATTAATTTTTATTTTATTAGCACACCTTTGCGGTGCATGAAGACTGCTTTCATCATGGGGAGTTGGTACGTGTACGTAACGCATCTTAATTCTTTATACGTACCCGCCTCTCCCTACTGTCTCTCTCCATCTCTCTGCTCCTTTCCTTATTTCATCTGAATTAATGTAATTGAAATTGAAAAAACCACAGCAGCACAAAATTGTTTCTATTAAATATATATGTATTGTTTGGGGAGCACAATACTAAATTGAGCTAGGTACGATGGTACATGACTGTAGTCCCAGCCCCAGGGAAGGCTGAGGCAGGAGGATCACTTGGGCCTATGAGTTCAAGGAGCCTGAGCAGTACAGTGAGCTCTCATCTCAAAAATAAATAAAAAGCAAAAATTAAAAAAGCAAAAAACAGAGCTGGGGGTGTAGCTCAGTGGTAAAGTGCTTGCTATAATACACAAGAGCCTTGCATCAAGCCCTGGTACCAAAAACAAAAACCCTAAAGTGAGATGTATATGTGTAAAACACATATTGGGCTTCAAAGACTTAGGGATGTCGAATAATGTTAAAATCTGGAGCGGTGGGTGGCACACATCTGTTATTCTAGTATTCTGGGAAACTGAAGCAGGAAGATCACAAGTTCTAGCCCAGCCTAGGCAATTTAATGAGACCCTATCTCAAAATAAAATAGGGCTGGGGATGTAGCTCAGTGGGAAAACTCTGGGTTCAATCCCCTACACCACAAAAAGCAAAAAAAAAAAAGAAAGAAAGAAAGGGAGAAAGAGTGAGAGATGGAAAAAATAAAGATTACCGAGGACCAGTGATCAGTCATCACATTTAAGATGTTTGACGCTGAAATTGGTTGTGGCAGCACACACCTGAGATTCTAGCACTCTGGGAGGCTGAGGCAGGAGGATCAAAAGTCCAAGCCCAGCCGGGACAATTTAGTGACTTACCAAGACCCTGTATAAGAATAAATTAAAAGGGCTGGGGATTTAGCTCAGTGGCTCTGCTGCCTACCTCGCAGGCACAGAGTCCCAAGTTCGATCCCCAGTACCAAAAAAGAAAAAAAAAAAAAAGAGAGAAATAAAAATAAATTAAAAAGGGGGATAGGGAGGGAGGTTAACTCAGTCCCAGTGCTACAAGAAAATCATTCATATTTTGATTCTGATTACATGATTAAGGGATAATATTTGGGACACATAATATTTGGGGAGAATGTGATATTCAAATTATTTCCATCTGGTTCTTTGTTATTGTGGCTACGAGAAAGTTCCAAATTACACACAGGGCCACATTCGCTATACATCTCTAAGGGACAATGTTGCTCGAAGACATAATTAAGGATAGTCACGAAGCTGCGGCTCTGTGTTGACAAGAGCTTGAAAGCCTGGAAATGATCTAACGCTTCACCGCTGGAGAATGATACAGACCCATTACAAGGTCAGCTGTATGGCAGCATAGCATTCAAAATAATGCAGTACATGGATTTATAAAACTTCCCGTGTGAAGATGCCTAGAAGAAAAACATTAGCAGGTATTGTCTCCTAGGGTGAGACTATGGTCCATCTGTTTTTTCCTGTTTGCTTCTCTAAAGCATGGAAAATGCAACGAATGTGTATTACCTGCTGGGAATGGAAAAGATGTAAGACTATTTCCAAAGTCCAGGTTCCGATAGCTTTGGCAATACCCAAGAATGAGGACCAGTTTGAGAAGCCTCCACACATACCAACTCTAGGGATGCTCACATTTCTTACGAAACACGGCATAAGACTAGCAACACTTTCTATCCAGTACTAGGGGCTGAAATCAGAGCCTCTGCACCATGCTACATCCCTGACCCTTTTTGTTTAATTTTAAATTTTCTTTTGAGACAGAGTCTCATTAAATTGTCAAGTGGCCCAAGCTGGGCTAGAACTTCCTGTCAAGATTTTAATACCCAGCAGGGCGTGGTGGCGCATGCCTGTAATCCCAGCACTCGGGAGGCTGAGGCAGGAGGATCGCTGTGAGTTCCCAACCAGCCTGGGCTACACAGTGAGTTCCAGGTCAGTCTCAACTACATAGTGAGACCCTGTCACAAAAGACAAAAAAAAAAAAAAAAAAAAGATTTTAATGCCCAGACATTTTTACTCCAGAGATCTCACTTCCAAAACACATTTTTAAAAAAAGATATACCAACAGAAAACCTAAATATAATTTCCCACAGCACATCTATAGAATGGACTACTGTAAAACTTTTTCAGAATAAGGCAGATTAACACATACTGATCTGGGAACATCTCCAAGATTTTTTATCTCCTGGGGAAAAGAAAACATAAAAAGACACTGTATAATAGGATTGCATTTATATTTTCAAAATTGTATGTGTTGATAATGTTTATAAATACATAGAAAATTATGTATAGTAAATACATATTTGCCATTAGCAGTTTGCTGACAGAATACAGCAACTCCACAGTACGCTATAAACATAGACTATTTTAACTTTTACTATAAGCACATATTGCTTTGTTTTTTCAATATTCAGAATATTTTTAATTAAAGAGTCAGTTTGGATATCCTGTTCACACCCTGCACATCCCCGACCTTTGGTTTATTCAACGAATGCTGAGTGAGTCCCAGCTGCATCCCAGCTAGTATTTAGGCTCTCGAAATTTCAAGAGTTGATCCTCTGACATATTCCACACAATCAGACCCAAACCTGAATACTTGAAAAAGACTGAGATTGAAACCTGTATCTAACATTGATTATGCTTTACATCTCATCTAACACATTTTAAGATGAAAAAAGGTCCTCCTCGGATTGAAACTTTCTTCACCGCGTGCAAAAGCAGCCCATGTCCCTAAAATCAAGGACGCAGACATAGCACTGTGTTTTCCTGGCAGCAGGTCTGCCTAGAAAGTACATTTCCCAGCACTAATTAAGCTGAGGGTTCATTTGTAACTGGAAAAAAAAAAATAGCAGAGCACACCGCAGGGCCAGGGAAACACAGACCAGCTCCAGACCTGTTCTACCATTTTTTCTTGCCAGGGTTTGTGAGCGAGAGGTAACACCAGTCCCTCTGAGTTACTGAGTAGCTGAAACATCCCAAGCAAGGTTCAGCTCTGCTGGGACCTCATTTTCTCTCCTGGAAACGAGAGTGACCATGGTATCTGCTTCCTAGGATTGTGGCGCGGGTGAAGGGGATTATCGAGGCAGGGCAACACCGAGGAATCTCTCAAACACCCCAGCAGAGGTGCTGATTCCTATCACATGAATTCAAATGCATCTTTAATGATTAGCTTGTTGGGGTGAGACCCCACATTTACTAACTACCAGTATCCAGGAAAAGCATTTAAAAAAAAAAACCCAAATAATAAATATTCTTTCAAAGTCAATCGTATCTGAAATGAATAGATACTTTTCAGATGAAGTACAAATGGGAAATAAATATATGAAAGAAGGTTCAGCATCAGTGGTCCTTCAAGAGATGCAGATGAAAACAACCCTGAGATTCCACCTCACTCCAGAAAGAATGGCTGCTATCTAGAAATCAACCAATAACAAGTGCTGGAGAAGCTGCGGGGGGCAGGAACCTTTCTCCGCTGTTGGTGGGGAACTGGTGCAACCACTGCAGAAATCAGCACGGAGTTTCTTCAAAAAACTAAAACTGGTGGTCCCATCTCACTGAGCTGTTCCCTTTCTTGGTCTTGTCCCAAAAGAATTAAAAACACGATACCACAGCAACATACGCACACCCATGTTCATGGCAGCACAGTTTGGGCAGCATAGTTTGTAAGAGCTAAATCTTGGAAACAGTCCAATTGCCTACTAACCAACAAGTCGGTAAAGAAGATGTGGGTTTTTTATACAATGGAGTACTACTCTGCCGTGAAGAAGGGTGAGCTTGAGATAAACGGATGTTCCTGGAGATCATCTGCTTACGCGAAATAAATGAGACGCACTTGTTCGAATATCACACCGTTTCTCTTTAACCAAAAGGGTCATCAAGAACCAAAATGGACGCTAGATACTGTGAAACGGGAAAAAAAATTCAAATGGGAAGAAGAGAAACCGGGGGGGAGGGGGAAGGGGGAAGGCAGGCAGGGAGGGAGGGAAAAGGAAAAAAGAGAGAACAGAAGTGAAAAATGGAAACAGAGCTTTTGAAAACAATGAGGGGAGGAACGGAAGGGAGGGGAGAGGATTGGGGAAAAAGGAATCAAGGTGAATCAGGTACAGGTACAAATCCCCATGATGGGTGTGATCGATATGTTTATCTAAAATGTACCAATGAAATTAATTTTTTTTAAATAAGTCACTGTCATGTCCGCACAGTTGAAAAACTACAGACTGGTTATACTGCACGACAGTGCACTGTTTGTTAGGTTAAAAAAAAATACTGTGCTTTCCTAAGTCATAATTTAAATCCTGAATCCGAGATTAATATGATTCAATTTAAATCTACATAATTGGCAAATATTGCTCGAAAGTAATACCTGCATACCTCATTACGATGGCTGCAAACGGGACTTTTTGCTAAGCGGTTTTCTTCACCCTCGTCTTCTCAATAAACAAGGTTATACTGTTTATTATCCTAAGTCCACATGCGCCTGTGTTGCACTTGGAATACCACAATGGAAATCAAGGATCTGGTCTCTTTAAAAATAAAAATTAACGATAACAACGCCATTTCAATTTCTTAAAGGAAAAGAAAGCATGAAAGAAGCAGTGTCCACTGGGAAACCAGTGACATCGGCCTTGAGCCTTTCGAGGAGCAGTCAGAGCTGTGGGCTGGAGACCAAGGAGGCCAAGGTCAGAAGCTGCACGGCCAGAGAACCTCAAACACACGCCCTCCTGGGTCAGCATCTCCCAGCCGCGGGCCATCGGCGACCACGAGGCGGTATCCAGACGGGGCGGTAAAGGAGCGGGCATCAGCCCCTGCCTGCCGCAAGGAGACGGCTCTGTTTGGTGCCGCTACACCTGTAACAGCCTCCTCACACCTGCCAGTCTCCCTCTGTTTCCGACAGCAGGCCAGACTCTGAGCCCCGAGCAGCTAGCACTGTGAGCCACGATTTAATGATGCTTCGGTTTCCATTGTATCGATTTCCCTGATCATCTTCTGCATATGGCAGGTGGTACTATTTTCCCATTCCAAGGGTGTACAGTTTAACTTCTAAATACATGTATGTCTTAAAAAAAAGGGTCGGTCTAAAGGAAATACACAGATAGACCAAAAAGCATGGCGCCAGTGACATCCAGAGAATGAGTCTGAGAAACAGCCCTACAGCGTTGCGTTCCTTAGACCTGACACGACTCCATTTCTCCTTCTTTGTCTCCCTCGACTCCATGGAATTCCTTGATCACATTACTGTGAATGTCACCTGTCTGTCCCTCTGCTCAACCTTCTCTTACCTGGGTGACCTTCCCGTACCCACCTGGGGCAGACAAGAAAGATGCATTGAGTCCTTTACACCTCCAGTAGCCACAGCCTTTGCACTGCGCCCGGCCTCACCAATGAAGCTGGCCGTGTGACTTGGCTCAGCCAATAGGGAGAGAGGAAGCAAGTTGCTCTGGCTTTCTTCAATTTGCCATCTGCATGAGAAGTGCCTCAGCTAGTCAGCTGAGGGCCAAAACATCACTCAGGGCAGAGTCAAGGGTTCTCAGCTGTCCCAGCCAAGGCCATCCTGGCTCAGCTGACAGCCTCCTGTTGCCTTCCTCACTGGCTATAACAGACAGGCAAGACCAGAAAGGCCACCAATCTGCCATTCACCCTACATGCCTAGCCAGTAAATTTTTACACTATGTGCCACTGAGGTTTGTACTTGTTACACAGCATTACTGGGACTCATAACTACCTGATACACCATTCCATCAATTGATGCAAATCTTATGTTTTCTCCAGAGGCTACCTCAAATGTTACTTCGTCCAGTAAGTCCTTATAAATTCTTCTGTAAGGCCTTATTTATATGTGCTGCATTGAAGAGAGGACCTTCACAATTTTTCCTTCCATGATAATTCATTAATAACGAAGACACTGGGTACCTTAAAGGATAAAGAAAGCCTTTCCAGATTTGGAAGGGCAAATGAAATCAATGTAATACTAAAAAGTAAAGTGCCATTACTAAGGACTTCTATATAACAGGCCCATGCCTGTCATCTCAGCTACGCCGCAGGAGGCTGAAGCGGGAAGACGGCCAGGCTCAAGGACAGCCTGGGCAACCTGGTGAAGTGCTATCCCAAAATAAAAAAGGGCTGGAGATATAGCTCAGTAACCCTAGGCTCCATCTTCAGTACCGGGGTCGGGGGGAGAAGAAAAAGAAAGAAAGAAGCAACCAGGTCCAATTCCAAAGCCTTAGGGTTGCAGAAAGGATAACTTTAATTTACTTTCACTGTTTAACAAGCATGTGCATATTTTTTCTGAAGCCACCTTTCCAGCTGGGTGTGGTGGTGCATGCCTGTAATCCCAGCACTCAGGAGGCTGAGGCAGGAGGATTGCTGCATGTTCGCGACCAGCCTGGGCTACATAGTGAGTTCCAGGTCAGTCTCAACTACATAGTGAGAACTTGTCTCAAAAAAACAACAACAAAAAAAGCAGGGCAGAGGCCGAGGATTTAGCTCAGTGGTGCTGCCACCTACCTGGCAAGGGCAAGGTCCTGAGTTCTGGACGAGTATCCGGGCAAGATCCTGGTACAAAAAAAAAAAAAAGCAGGGCAGAAACCCCGTTCTAGAAGCCAGCCTGCAGCACCTGGCTCTTCTGTGCCTCTGGCACAAACTGAACAGCTCCCAGAGCCGTCTGCATAGCCCCAGGTCAGGAGGCTTCACAGGTGGCCCAGCTGGGACAGAGCTGGAACCCTGGGGTGCAATTCCCCATCTCCACACCAGGGGGCAGCGTGGCACCTTCCACAGCGGATGGAAAATTTTTGCAGGCAGGGCTCGGTCTGAACATCCTCCCCATGCCTTATTACTGTACTCCGTATTAGCCTGATGGCAAATTTAGCAACATAAACAAAAAAAAAATTAAAAAGTCAAGACATGTGACACAGCTAAAAATAATCGTGTCTGAAATCCCTAATGTGAGACAGGAAACTTTGCCCTCAGAATCTAAACCAAGACAAACCCAGAGACCTGCGGGTAAGGAAGTGCACAAACCTGTCACCCCAGGGTGCTCTTTTTGGAAGCAGAGCAGAGACCGTGAAGTTGGAAGGAACGCAGGGCGTGCGGAGGAGATGCTGTGGGAGCCCTCTCCCAAGGCTCTGAAGTACAGTGGCAGGGCAAGGGCCTGTCTCTCATCATCACGCGGACCCTGAGGTTCGGGAGTGACACAGGTGGCCTTCAGGCCCTCACAGATGGAGAGGCAGGCTCCACAGCCTCTGTCCCCTCAGGACTTCCAGCCAGCACCCTGTCATGCCGCCTGCTCTTTAGCCATCCTGAATCCAGAGGGCCTGGCCTTGCACCTGTTTCTCCCAGCGCCCAGAGCCAGCCCCTGCCAGCTGTTGGCACAAATGGCACTTTGCCATCCTTTGGGTTTCTCCTCTTCCCTACCGCTCCGAAATGTCACCATCACACCACCCTGCTTTTTTTTTTTTTCTTCCTTAGCACTTTGCTGTCGCACAAATTATCCTGTTTATTGGTTTCCATGGTTACACCTCCCCGCCACCACCACCACACACCCATCAGACTGTCAGCTCAGGAGCAACATGGGCCTGGCCTGTCTTTTCCCCAGCGATCAGAGCCCTGCCTGGCACACGCACAGCACCCGATACGTTTTGCTCAGTCTTTCAAGAAACTAATATCCTCGGAAGTGGGCACCTGGCCTCTGGATAGAAATCGGAACTCCTTTTCTAGCAGGAACTGTACCAGCAGGACTTGGTCACTGGCTGGGCAGCCAAGACCCTGGGGTTATCAGACCCACACCAGGATACTGAAATTGCTGTGGCCACAGCCAGAGGCCCAGTGCCTTCCCGTGGTTGCCAGGGAGACCATTGTCATAACATCCCTGGCTCGTGGGGCCCGCTGACAGGGGAGAGAACTATTTGACTGAAAAGGTCTCAAGGAAGCAGCCTCTTTGCATCCACAGGCAAATTCCCTGCAGAGGAAGAGCTGGAGCCTGGAAGGCGCGCCCTCCTCCTGCCAGCCCAGTTCTCGGGGAGAACCAGGACACCCCAGCCAAGGCAGGGGAGACTCCTAAGTGCATGGTGGCCTCCGCGGATGCCAGCTGCTCTGTCCAAGCCTCGGCGTGCTCACAGCTTTTCTTTTTCCTCTGCTGTTCCTGCTCATGCCTATGACAAACGACAGCAAGGAGAATTCATATAGCTCACGAGCTCTTACTGGGTGGCAGGCCCAGTACTAACTCCCTCCCAGAATCCGTATAAATACACTAGGGAATGTTTAGACCATCCTGACATGTAACATCGAGTCACAGATGGTGTCACAGATACACCAGGTGATGTATCACATATCATGCACGATGCAATGTGAAATATACCAATAGTTACATGGCATGTATTGTGTATTACAGTTAATATTTTGGTTGTTTAATGTTCATTAATACACACTTGCAGTACATAATTATGACATTCATTCTGGGCAGTTGGTACATATATGTGACATATCTTATTTTTTTTACCTTCTCCTTTTCCTTCCTTCCTGCCCCCAATAATGCTATTATTAAACTGTTACAGTTGTAGCCCGGGTGTGGTGGTGCACTCCTGTAATCCCAGCACTCGGGAGGCTGAGGCAGGAGGATCGCTGTGAGTTCGAGACCAGCCTGGGCTACACAGTGAGTTCCAGGTCAGTCTCAACTACATAATGAGACCCTGTCTCAAAAAAAAAAAAAAAAACTGTTATAGTTGTAATCACAGCTAAGTTTTAGTGAGCATTTACTACTTGCCAGGTACCGTGCAGGCTAAAAATGCTTTGTTGCTATTATTTCACTGTCACAGTGTTACAGGTTGCATCTTAAATGGCCCCGTGAAGCATAAGGCTTGGTTCCTCACTATGGCACAACTAACTGCTAGAGGTGGGGCCCAAGGGCAGGAAACAGAACATCGGGGTGGCTGTCGTAGGCTGTATCATATCGGGCTCACTCTTGGCTTCCCGGCCCCACGTGAGCAGGTTTTGCTCAGCCCCACATTTCTTTGGCCCAAAGCGTTCAAGTCAAACAAGCTTGTCTGAAACCATGAGCTAAAATAAATCCTTCCTCCTCTTCAGTAGGATTTTCTCCGATACTCCGCGGGCCAGAAAACTGACTCCCGCAGAAACGCCCCTTGCGGGATTCAGAGTTCCCATCCTGATGTGAGAAACAGCGGCACCCCGTGCTCAGGGAACTGACAGGGACGCCCAACTGCCCGGGGGACTTGTTAAGAATGAGCCCCTGGGGTGGGGGCTTCTCATGTCTTTGAAACAATGTCTCCAGAGAATTCACCCCAGGTACAAAATTCAGAACCACTGCATTGGGCTTGGCTGTCCGCCCTCTTAGAGGCAGCTCTTCCTCAGCGGGGGCAATTAGGTGATACCGTTGAAGCCAGGAGCCTAGAGGGGCTGCAATTCAGGACAGGGTGGGAAGGTGATGTGTGTGGGGCCTACAGCCCCCAGAAGGAGACGCACAGGCAGGGCCCGGGGTGGGGTAGGAATACCTGGTCCCCTCAGCAACCCTGAACCCCAACTGTCACCACTCCCCATTTTCACGAACCAGGAGTCGCCTCCATGAAAAGGAAATAAATAATAACGTACACGTTTATCCGGGACTGGCTTTAAGAGAGCTAATGATTTACTAAACTAACCTTACAAATACGTGGTCTGATTCAAAATATAAGATGAATGTTTACATTTTAAAAAATATTTTAATGCAGTAAGAGAGACGGCCATTAACGCCCCCTCCAAAGAGTCCCCCTGCTTTGAACACTTAGCCCATGTTCTTGCGCTTTCTGAAGCGGCTCTAGAAGTCCTTTTTCATCGTTATGAGGTATGATCAAAAACATAGTGAATGCTGCTTCTGAGGGCCACGCAGCAGCAAGCCAGGCCCACACGACGGTACCTTACAGTGCGCCCTGTTCACCTTATTCACTGGGCCTCGCACCAGATGGCGCTTCTCCAAAGTCAAATGAGCAGAAAAGGGAAACATTTTTAACCCGTTCAGGCGACCAAGGCCACCATGACACGCACAGCTAAAGACACTGACAAAGGACGTCCAGAGCTGCTTCAGAAAGGGGCAAGCAAGAGGAGATGAGTGTGTTTGGAGCGAGGGAAAGCGTTCTGAGAGTCATTGATGACACTGCGTGTTTTACTGTAACACCTGCGTTTTAAGTACTTAACATAGTTTCCAATCTCGTCTTGAATGTTGAGCCTAAACTGTACCTAAATAGAACACAATTTCAATTTAATCCTTCTAAAATGACCTCCCATGGTCCACTCTACCCACACCCTACCTGTGTCCTTCTGAGTCCTTCACCAGGGCTAAGCTGCATAAGAAAACAGATTCTCCTAGGACGGGGCCACCTCTTGCACCCACATTTTGAACCATAACATTTCCTGGGAAGAGAGAAAGACGGATGGTTCTGTTCAGGGGTGAGGGAGGCGGTGAGCAGCTGCTGTATTGGCGGAAGTGAAGCGGGGAGGAGTCAGGCCCAAGTTTTCCAACCTCACGCCTACGTCCCTGGCTGCAGGGACTGGATGTGAGATTCCAGCAGCGTCCAAAAACATCTAGGGAGGTTCACCCTGCAGCCTGCCACCTTGTCAGCCACTGCCTAAACCACAGGGAAAGGAGTTACGATCCCAGGCAAAGTAAGAGCAGAACAACCCAGGCTAAATCAGATGCACTGACGGCAGCTCTCACTGCGGCAGTGGTTGAACAGCTACGTACTTTGACTAAGACGCCTGAGCCATGGAGGCCTGCATGGGCGATAGAGTAGCTCCTTACCACCACACGTGGCTGTGGACAGTCAAATTTAAATTCCCTAAAGTCACACGGTCAACACAGCCAACTGCACGCAGCTCACAGATGCACAGTGAGTGGGTGCACATCTGGACAGTACCCCACCAAAATCTGGCCATTTTACGTCAGGCAATCAGAATTTGCCCTCCTTCATTATTTATTCATCACAGACTTGTGTGAGATAAACTAATATCCTTCAACTAGCATTTGTTACGGCTTGTATCTAAACATTGCCCCAAAGCCTCATGAAGTCATAGGTGGCTGGATTAGGGTGTCTGAGGCTGGGGTTAAGGGTGCCCCACCCTGGGTGTGGATGGCACCACTGAAAAGGCAAGCAGCCTGGGTGGAAAATATAGGGACAGAAAGAAGCTGCTGCTTTGCTGCCTTCTGCCTGCCCTGCTTCGCCATGAACTGTTTTCTCCTCTGCCAGACCACCCTGCCTTGGAGCCAGCTGACTACAGACCGAAACCTCTAGAGCTGTGGACCAAAATAAACCTTTCCTCCTTTAACTTTGGGCCTCAGAAAAGTAACTAAAATGGCACCTTTGAATTGGAGGACGCTCTAGGATGAATTACAGACATATTTAAGATAATTAAGCCTGTAACATTAGTATCTGAACTACAGAGTCTGTGTATTTGGGATACTTTGGTTTATATTCTTCTAATGTCATGTAGTGTAGTGAGAGTAAGATTTCACCTTACCAACTCTCACTTGAAACATGTAATTGAATAACTAGCACCAACGTGTATTTAAAGTTGAAATTATATTCAATTTAGTACAATGTTAGAAAGTGGCTTTGGGCTCGGTATATTTATAAGTTTAGTTTTTTTAAGTTTCTGTGGAGTATATAAATAGGTGAGAAGGCTTTTCTATCAATACTTAGAGTTTAGTATTTAAAAAGCCTATATATCAAATTTATAAATGCAGTTTAGGGGCCAGAGATGTAGCTCAGTGGTAGAGTACTTGTCTAGCATACACAAGACCCTGGGTTTGATAACTAGCACCACAAAAACAAAAAGGCAAAAAAAAAGAATAAAAATAAACGTAGTTTAAATTGCACAAATTGCTCAACCAATTAAATTTGGAATTAGAAGCAAACACCATAAAAAGTCCCTTATCCTCATATGTGATTGATAAAATTTGCTAGACTTATGTGAATTTAAAATACTGTATATAAGCTCAACTTAAAAGCACAAGAGAAATAAAGATTAATTTATGGCTTTAATATATCAAGTATTTCCAGGTATGGTGGTGCACAATTCTAACTGCAGCATCCTGGGAGGCTGAGGCAGGAGGATTCTAAGTGCAAGTTTACCCAGAGCAATTTAGCAACTCAGCAGGATCCTTTCTCAAAATAAAAAATATAAAAGGGCTGAGGATGTAGCTTAGTGTAAAGGTCCCGGGTTCAATCCTCAGTACTAAAATGAAAAAAAAAAAAGTATGAATTTCTAAAACCAAAAAACAATTACATGGAAGTAAAAAACCAGTTCCTTAGTCACACCAACTATTTTTCATTGCACATGCTATTTCCTCTAAATCTTGGGTCCAGTTTTTTAGCAGATCTCCTAGGAAACAAACACCCCAAGATCCTCTTCCCCATATAAACCATATGACTGAGATTTCAGGACTGTCCCAAGAAGAAAAGAGAGGGGCCTGGCGCAGGAGAGGGACAGTGACCACGAACTCATCTGGATGCCCCCAAGAGCGCGCAGGAGGCTCTGAACAACGCTTCATCGTTCTCCATTTTATTTCACGATGGAATTTTGCCAAAGCCTTCATCTTACTGCCACCCTGACCCTCATTCAGGACCGATCAGCTTTGGACGGGAAGTCAGGGAGTGGTTCCATCTATTTCTTTTCACTCTGCACTTAGTTTCTCAAACAAGCTAAATGTTTCTCACCCAATGATACAGCCAGAAATGCTCAAGTGAAGCAGAAAATGCTCCGGCTAATGTGAACCATACGGCGTCACCGTGCGATTTATACGCCCAGGTGAGAGAGGGCTAAAACCAAAGGGAGGAGCCTGGCCTGCGACTCCCTGCTCTGGTTTTAAGAAGACATGGGGCTCTGACAAGCCACAACCTCTCACAAACTAATTTTCTATCTGTTAAATGAGAGGTTGAAAAACAATTCCATTTCTCTAGGAGCCTGAGGCAGGAGGAACAGAAGCTCAAACTCAGCCTGGGCAGGCAACTTAGAAAGACCCTATCTCAAAATAAAAAATAAGAAAGACTGAGGATGTAGCTCAGTGTGAAAGCCCTAGTTTCAATCAATCAGCATTAAAAAAGAAAAAGAAGAAAGAAAGAAAGAAAGGAAGGAAGGAAGGAAGGAAGGAAGGAAGGAAGGAAGGAAGGAAGGAAGGAAAAGAAAGAGAAAAAGAAAAAGAAAAAATAGTCTCAGCTACTTGGAAGCCGAGGCAGGAGGATTGCAAGTTTGAGGCTAGTCTGGACAGCTCAGTGACTCCCTGTCTCAAAATAAATAGGGTTGGAACACAGCTCCGTGGTGAAGTGTCCCCGGCTCAATCCCCCCAGTACAGGGGGAAAAAGTTCTCACGAGTGCCTTCAAGTTCAAAACCTCCAAGGTTACTGCTGGGGGAATTGTGGCAGGGGACAGGCTCAGACACCTGCTAGAAGTCCTCAAGGAAAGCCAGCCGGTGCCCGCTCGTGCTGCACCTGGACCCTGAGCAACAGGACCAAGGAGAGAAGCGAACGCCAGCCAGCCCGGTGGGCCTAAAGCAAGAGCGTCCAGGCTGGCTGCTCCTAGAAGCAAGCACTGCAACCCACGTGGCCACCATGGGCAAAGCGAGGTCCTGGAGCAAGAGGCGTAGCGGGGGGAGTTGTTTCAGAGCCCAGCTCCCGTCTCACAAATCAGCTGAGGGAAACTTTCTCTGCCAACCCTGTAAGTCAGCACCATTAGATGGAACTTTCTGGAACACAGAGGGTCGGGTTCAGTGTCTGTGAGGTGCACTGTGACAGCCACGTGTGGCGAGAGAGCATTTGAAAAGCGGCTAATGCAAGGGACTGAGGAGCTGCGTTTTATGAGCCGTAATGAAACGCGAGCCACAGTGGCCGCCACACTGGACGGTGCAGTCCTTCAGTCCTTCTCGCTGGTGCTGCTTCCTCCACCGGCCGAGCACCACACCTGCTTCTCCCCTTTGTCGGGTCACCTGAAGGCCCATGGGGTTACTCCAGAAGGTGGTGGCCTTGCTGGGAGGAGGTTGCTTCAGAGGGATACTGTTCTGCTGAGCCCTCCTTCCCTGGCTCTCAAACTCTTTCCATTCCCCACCTCTCCCAAAACTTCCTTTGCACAATGCATGCTACATGCAACCCAAATCCCTCACCCTGGCCTGTGAAGCTCTGTGCCTGCGCTTGCACCCCATCATGAACCTCACAACCCTTTATTCCAAGTCCACATCAAGGTTCTTCCACTCCTCAGTTGAGCCAAGGTCATGACCCCAGGGCCTTGGCACATGCCAGCCCCTCCACCTGGAACCCTCTTCACACACGTCTGCTCACCTTGCAGAGCTCCACTTCTATGTCCATCCACACCTGGACAAATGGGCTCCCTGCCACTGAGTGTCTTCCCATCCCCGTGCCCTTTTTCTTCTTAGCACCTACCGCAGCCTCCAAACATATTTACATGGTATCTACTTGCTTAGCGTCCTCCTTCCCCTTGAAAACCAAAATCACATCATTGCAGGCATTCGTCAATTCTGTCCTCTTATCTCTAGGGCCTAGCACGGTACCTGACACACATTAGGCGTTCAATAAATATTTGTGGCATGATAAGTGCAGCGCGTAAAAGACTGAATTTCACATACTTCTCTCCTCCGCTCCTTCCCTGCACCAGTGGGGTCCTCAGGCCAGGGGCGCTGGCGTCAGCTGGGCCATCAGACCTTCGCAGCAGCGCGGCAGGGTGTTTTCCGCGAGCTGACTTCAGGAGTAGGCTCTGATGTGCGTTCAAGCCGGTGCCTCTGAAATGACCTCCCCACCTTTACGCGGCTCCTCAGTCACGTTCACGCTCGGATTCTCCGGCTCCCTAGACGCTGGCTTCCTCTGCTCTCCTCCCCGTCGCGGGCATCAGCACGCGGTTAAGGCTCCGTGGCTCACACGCACCTCCTTGCACCGGGGCCACTGATATCCGCCTCTTTCCTCCCCCGCGAGACAGTGAGTATCTCGAGAGCAGGAAGTGTGTCTCTGTCTTCTTCGCGACCTCCCAAGAGCGAACTGGGGAAGCAACTAAAGCTACAGGATCAAGGACTGACGAGCAATTGGAGGACGAACAAATGAAAAGCCGACTCCACAGACAGACGCGGCAGCTGCCTGCGGGGTCCCGGGTGCAGATTCTGGGCTGGGACCGTACAGGACTTGCTGTCGTGTTGGTTTGGGTTTGTCGTGGGGTGCGGAGGGGGTCTGGTGACTGGGGGTAGAGACAACAGATTGGCGGCTCTCGCCATCTGCCTCTAACCCAGAGACGCGCCTGCTGACGGCAGAGAAGTGCGAAGCGGACCTTCCAAAGGCAAGGGGGAGAGTCTTTCCATCCGCGCCCTCGCTAGTTCGGCAACTATGCCTCCGCCGCTGCTCTGCACCCTCAGTCTCAGCCCCTACAAAGTGGCAACAACAGCCCCAACGTTTATTCAGGCTCTTCACATACATAGTATCAGAGCCTTCTTAGGAAGGGTGACTGCATGGGCCCATTTTACAGGTTGGAAGAGGAGAGGCCCACGGACTTGCTGCACACAGGTCCAGGCGGGCAGTAGCAGAGGACACCCAGGTCTGCCCGGCTGCCGGTCTGCACGACCACTCGACTCTCCCCGAGATAGAACCATGGGACCAGGTTGTGGTAGATTCAAGTCCAGCCAGGTCCAGTCAGTGACTCTGGTATCCTGGCCCAAATGATCTTTCTCCAGAACTGGAAGAGATGACCGAATGGTTCCGGGCTCCACGCCAGAACAACACTCTTATTCGGGGCGCTTCTGAAGGGTGCTGGGCCGTCCTGCGCACAGGTGCAGAAGGACATGCATTTCTGTGCAGTCCTGGAGGCAGCTACAGGCCTCGGGGTCAAACATCATGACAGCTCTAATGGCCAGACCTCACTGAAAGACTTCCCACCCCAGCCAGGCTCTCAGGGAGCCCTGAGTTTAATGCTGAGGACAGGGGCAAGCACCGCTCCCCAAGAGATGACAAGAGGCACGACAGCAGAGACACAGTCGAGGGCTCAAAAGACACAGATGACTTCCACGAGGGACAGTGTCTGAGCCAGCTGCTTCCTGTTTGCAGATTGCCATCCAGCTACCACCTCTACACACTAGAACACCCACACTGCCTGCCACCTGGCAGAGGGAGGTCACAACTAGACAGAGATGTTGAACTTAATGAACCTTCTGTTTCCTTTTAGCCCCTGAATCCCAGGATTACAGGGATCTGAGACCTAACCACTTGCCTATCCAACCATCCATCCAACCAAATATCCACCCATCCAGCATCAAGCTAATCCAGCCATCTGGACACCCAATGAAACATACATCATCAACCATAATCCGACCATTCAGATAAACATCTCAGTCCTGGCACCTTCCTAGCACCACATAATGAAAACACTGGGTGGGCCGGGCATTTCGCTCAGTGGTTCTGCCGCCCGCCTTGCAAGCGCAAGGACCCGAGTTCGATCCCCGGTACCAAAAAGAAACACTGGGAAGCTGGGATTTCATGAAAGCCAATGACACCCCACCAGGTACATCAGGCAAAGCACAGCTGTTACACCCTTGACGACTACTCATAATACAAAATAGCTAAAGCCAGCTACATAGTAGAATCAGATAAGGTAATATCAGAAAAGTGCTTCTTAGTGCCCAGGCCATAGTTGGTAGTGAATAATCGATTTTCTGCTAGCGCCAACCACTGTGCTAAACCCTGAGACAAGATGGTGAACAAGGCAGCCTTGGTCCCTGCCTTCATGAAACTTCTGTTTGGTAAGTGTGATGTCTGCAACAAATGGGAAACATATAACAAGGAAGGATGGTTTATGACCTGGGCCAGCCAAAGGAAGTCTCCCTGTGGAGAGGCTCACAGAGCTAGACATAGCAGCATGTGCAAATGCCCCGAGGTGAGAAAACACTTGGAGTATTGTGGTCAAAGAAGAGAGAAGGCCAGGCATGGTGATGAATATCTGTAATTCCAGTACTCGGGAGGTGGAGGCCGTAGGATCAATGCGAGTTCAAGCCCAGCCTGGGCTACACAGTGACTTCCAGGCCAGCCTGCAACATTGTGAGACACTGTCTCA
>NW_022900924.1:11834777-11839673 GCF_012274545.1 Fukomys damarensis | reverse complement strand
TGTCTAAAAAAAAAAAAAAAAAATGGTAAAAAGGAGGAGATTAAAGAAGCAGATAGCAGCTGGATCATACAGCACCCCCTACAATCATGGAGACCCTCTGGATTTCATTCCTATGCAGTGAGGAATTTCAGAAATTTCTGAAGCAGAGAACAACATTACCTAATAAAGTGAGCAAACAGTGTTTCCTGTCAGGCAAGGAACTTTGTGGGCCTGGCCAATGTCACTATGCCCATTGCACAAAGGGGAAACAGAGGCACCAGGTGATTCAGGGCAGCCTTCATCTCCTCAGCACCTGTAACTGTAACTCACCCAGGCTGGCCATTAGAGCCCTGCTCACAGATGACATCTGCACAATCCCCAGCCCAGGTCAAAGGAAAAGGGAGGCCAGGCCAAGAAAGCACGAGACCAAGGACGAGGAGAAGCCCTGGCTTCCAGTGAGTTCTGAGAGCCACAGTGAGGATGGACTCAAGCTGGCCTGGACACTTCCAGTCCACATCAGACAGGCAAAACCCCTGACCAAGCCAGCATCACTAGCACTGCAAAGCTCTTCAAAGAGGGGATTTTTTTTTTGTACCAGGGATCGAACTTGAGACCTTGCAGGCAGCAACACCACTGAGCTAAATCTCGGCCCCACAAAAAGGGGTTTCTAAAGACCCATTATTATAGTGCTGAGGACAGATATAACAAAACAAAAACAAGAGCCAGATCAGAATCTTGATGGCCCGCCAGCCGGTCCAGAGATTCAGTTTTCACCAAACATCTATGCTCAGAAGAGGGGTAAAGGAACTGCTGCCTTGAGACCGATAGACGTGCAATCTTATGTTTCCAGTGATGTGCAAGTTCTTACAGCTTTATGAAAAGAAATCTAGCAAGAGCCATTACACATCAGATTATACAGCCTTGTATAATTTTGCAGTAGCCAGGATGGGCTGGTCATGTGACCGGGATCAACCAATCCCTGCAAAGAGGATGCCATTGGCTCGGGCCAGTCCCACGGGGGAAGGAGCAATGCAGGCAAACTGCCACACCACGGAGTCCTCTGCAGGCCCACTTGGGCAGGGGCGCCAGGCCTCGCCAACTCCACTGTCTCCACCACCCACTCCTGTCCCGCTCTCTTTTCTTTAAGCCTCACCAGCAACAGATGGGGTAGAGACAGCCCAAGCATGTGCCATGTAGGAAAACTGTGTGTAACTAACACCTTCCTGACTTCCTTCCTGACCTGCGACAGGTAACATCAAAGGTGGCCACTGCCGCAGGAGGACAGACCCTGGCATTTGTCCCTGGACGTGCCACGGTATCATCACAGTGGCCCTGCTCGATGTGGGTGGCGAAGCTCAGCCTCAGAGGGGCCCGGAGATCCCTTCAAGGTTACACAGATGAGGGGGGCACCGCTGGACGTAGAATGCAGGTCACAGGAGTCCTTAGTCCCGCTATCAGCTGAGTACTTAACACATAGTCAGCATCACACTAAGCATTTTAAATGCATATCTCATTTGAGCCACACAGAAACTCTACACAGTAGGGCTTATTTTGTCACATTTTACAGATAAGAAACTGACACACAGAGAGGTGAGGCAGTCTACCCAAGGTCACACAGCCAGGAAAGGCAGAGGCCGCAAATGAATCAAGAAAGTCCAGCTCAGAGCTCAGGTTCCTAATCACAGTGCCTCTTGCCAGGGTTATCTTAGGAGAAAGCAGTATGCTTGTAATGTGTCCTTATGATAGGTGCGTGTCATTGCATATATTTATATGATCATCCAATAGTTTGTTAAATAAGTTAATTAAATATTTTATTAAAAAATAAAGCCACCCCCTGGGGAAGACAGACTAGCTTGTCATCCGCTTTTATAAGGCTCTGAGATCAAGGCCAGCGGGGAGAGGTTCTGGTAAACTCTGAACGTGGTCAAACTTCATCAAAATCCAGCACACTCAGTAACCACAGGGAAAGGGGACTTTGACCAATTAGTCCAGCATCAAGGAGATGCTCAGTTTTAGGAAGGTAAAAACGGTATGAAAAGTGGCTTCAACAAAGGAATTTTAATTACATTTTAGAGCACAAAATCCAGAAGCACAGTGGCTTCCCAGGTTGGTTTATTCAGTGGCCTATCGACATAGAAAGGACCGACGTACAGTTTATCGCCTAGTGGGCACAAAATGGCTGCAGCAGCTCCATGTGAACAACAGCACTGAAACACGCATTTTCTCCTGTGCATCCCCTTCCATGGCTATGAAGGAATACCTTTCCCAGGTGTTCCCTTCTTCCATGGATGTCCCCGCAAACCACACTGGCCAGGATGGGGTCACGAGGTCATGATCACCCAATCACTGCAAACAAAATATCATTGGCTTAGACCAGCCATGAGTGGCGCTACTCAGATGAGCAAGAACAAAGTCATTTTCATCTCCAGGAGCAAGGAGGGAGGGGATGGGGCCTGACAGGCAAGCAAGAGGCCATACCTAGTGCCAGCCTCAAGAAGGGCTTGATACCCGAGACGGTAGTTCCAAGTCACAGCCTCTTCCCTAGCCCAACTAACCTGTCCTAAAACCCTACGGGTAACGGTAGTAGTACTGGAATTTCTCAGTTTTCATTTATATGTCACCCTTTGGTTTTCCCCAGGGCCTTCCGAAATCTTCACTGGAGGCCAGATGCAGCCCTGGCCAATTCCCCAGAATTCAAAGAGGGTCAGGGATAAAATCAAAGCTCTTTCCACCCCCAAAGCAACGAATCCCGTGTGACCCCCTTACAGGAGGAACGTAGAACTGTCAAATTCACAGAGACAGAGAGGAGATCAGGGCTTGAGGAGTGGGGGTGCTGCGCAGACTGAACACTTGTGTCTCCCCAGAATTCACAAGGTACAGCTTTAATTCCCACCCTGAGCACCTCGGGAGGTGAATCGGCTGTCGGGGAAGACCCGAGGACGAGCCCCCACGATGCAATTAGCATCCTTACGGGAAGAGGAAGAGACCAGAACTCAGTCATCCTCCACCACAGGAGCATGTGGCCAGGAAGAGGCCCTCACCAGGACCCAGCCAGGATGGCTCATCCATCTCAGTCCAGCCTCCCGGACCATGAAAAGTAAACTTCTGTTGTTTAAGCCACCTGCCCGGTGGTATTTGTATGGCAGCCCAGAGTGGCCAAGTCCAGGAGTTAGTATTGGGGACAGAGTTTCAGTTTGGGGTAATAAAACTGTTCTGGAGATAGATGGTGGAGATGATTATAGAACAATGCAAATATACTTAACACCCCCGGAATTATACACTTACAGCAGCAAAAATGGTCACTTAGCAAGCTTGTAACCAGCGGCTGAAGCAGCAGGATTGTAAGTTCAAGCACAGCCTGGGCAACTTAGCAATTTAGCAAGACCCTGTCTCAAAATAAATAAAAAGTAAGGGCTTGGGATATAAATCAGTGTCAAAGCTGGGTGTTCAATCCTCAGCACTGCAAAAAAATTAAAAAATAAATGCTCTGTTATGTATCCTATACCCATGTTTGACCACAATATAAAAAAGTGTCATGGTGCCCATTTCTGGCACCATTTCTGGGCTTGCCCAGAATCTACCATGTAAGTGAGTGGTGAAGAGAGAATTAGAACCCAAGTCCCCTGACTCTGAAAATAATCCCCCTCCCAGCTTCAGATGTCTCTTCAAGCTCAGGTCACATGCAGAAGGAAAAGGCAGGCACGAGGGGGAAAATGTTATCAAGGCAGGGCCTCTAGACAGCAGGTGTAGACGGCAGGTGCTTGGCAGCTCTCATGGGACAGGAGGCCAAGATGCAGTACAAGAGTCATGTGGCCTGGAGTCAGGGCAGCAAGCTCTAAGGTGACGTGACAGTGACGGTGACAGTGGCTTAAAACTTTCCACCAACATCCCCCCGTGTAGTTACTGAGCTCTTAGGGGAAAATTAACACAGGTCCCCAGGGCTGAGATTTTCCATGTTTAGCTTTAACCCAAAGGAAGATTTTGTTAGAAAGTTTAAACCGTGTGACTATTTTTAAATAATGAGACCCAAAGCCACAGTGTCAAGCACTTGAAAAAGTGCCACCGGGTAGCACCTTGCCTCCTCCTCCCTACAACCCACTTTCAGTTCAAATGGCTGAACTGCAGAGGGAAGGAAAGGAAATTCACACTTCCTTCCGAGCCTTCCATATGCCAGGCACTTGCTTGTTCTATGTCAGGGGCCTCAACTAGGAGCAACTGTATCCTCACAGGGCCTTCTGGGTTGCCACAGCTTAGGGATAAGCCACTCTACTGGCCATCAGTGGGTGGAGGTTGAGGATGCTGCTCAGCATCCTCTGGTGTGCGAGGAGGCAGTGCCCTCTGCAAAGAACACCCCAGGCCAAGTGTGAATGTGCCAAGGCTGAGAAGCCCTTCCTGGGTCAGTGACTGGCAAGCTTGAGCAGGAGCCTCATGAAAATGTAGATCTCTAACCCCCAGAGCCACTGACTCAATCGGCCTGGGGAGAGGCCCAGCCTTGCATTTCTGGCAAGTGGCAAGATGACGCTGGTGTCACTGGTCCAGGGACCATCCTGCGTCATCCACACAACACTCCTGAGGCCCAGCCACTGCTCTTCCCATAGCATACATGTGAGCGCAAAGCCTAAGTCAGCCTAAGGAGGAGAAGCATTTGTCAAAAGGGAAGGTCACGCAGGTCCCGCAGGCCAGTGAGTGACAAGCTGGTAGGTGCACCAATCTTCAGATGAGACCCAGTCGCCAGCCACATTAGCACACGCAATTAATGTTCCAGATTAGGAGACCAAACCCAACACCCTACAATAGTGTGCTTTTAAAATTCACACTTTAAAACCAGATGCAGAGCCGGTGATTTAGCTCGGTGGTTCCACCACCTGCCTTGCAAGCGCAGGGTCTCAAGTTCAATGCCTGGTACAAAAAAAAAAA
>NW_022900924.1:11831031-11834671 GCF_012274545.1 Fukomys damarensis | reverse complement strand
AGAAAAAAAAAAAAAAAAAAAAAAAAAAAAAAAGCTTTTGCAGGTTCTAGAAACGTTTTCTAGAAGACCCATCTTCCCAGGCTTCCGTGTCTGATTCACATCATGTGGGAACCCCGCCTCTCAGCAGTCACTCAGAGCCATTGTACTGCATTTGAAGCTGTTCATGTACCCACAAACTCTAAACTTTCGCTTCCCACTTAGATCCACCAGGGGACATCTTTCCACCAAATCTTGCATCACGCTCAAATGACGTAATGGAAATGAGGTTGGACTGGGAGTCAGGAGACCTGGGTTCCAGCAGATGGGAAAAGGGAGTCTCAGAATGGAATATTGCAACATCCCCTCTCCCACCTCACAGGGCTGCTGGATTCCCCTGTGATGAGGAACTACCACTGGGTTACCGTGCTACGCAATTAAACACTACCACCCCTCATTGCAGGAAAATTAAATCATTCAAAAGTAAGGGAAGGGCAAAACGTAAGTGAAGTCCTAGTGCTCTTATTCAAATCATGAGAGCGCGCTCCCTTTATTAGAAATGTCTTAATATATCTAAAGTGATGCAAAAACAACAACAGGAACCTTTGTCTTTCTCGTGGTTCTTATAGTATTCCCACTTCACTTCTTCCTTTTAAAACTCATCTCATTTCTGTCACTACCCTTTCAAGTTTCTGTCTTCATTGGCCAAATTCAGACTTTCTCCAAGTATTTCCCCCATACTGGCTTCTGGGAAAAGATACATCTTACACTATACCAGGGGTCAGCAAACTCACAGCCCATATCTGGCCCTTGGCCTGTTTTTATAAATAAAGTTTTATTGGAAGACAGCTACAAGCAGTAATTGACATATTGCCTGTAGCTGCTTTTATGGGACAAGTGCTGAGTTGAGTAGTTGCCACAGAGACTGAATGACCTAGAAAGCTTAAAATATTTACTATCTGGCTCTTTATGGAAAGGTGTGCTAACCCCTGATCTATGTACAAAAAAAAAAATCAACGGCATGAGAAGTTGCTCGTAAACCAGAGTTTTATAAATAGTACTACATCTCTACTCCAGGTGTAGGACTGTGCCTGCTTATCCCTGACCCACAAACAGCATAAAAGAGAACGCATAGCTGGACTTCATAATTACTTGCCAAGTCAAGTAAATGAATTGCTAATAAAACTGAAGGATAAATTAGGATGAGAACCTAGGTGAACCAAAAAAGCCTTTTCAAAAAAAAAACAAAAAAAGGCAATGGTACACGCCTGATCCTAGCTACCTGAGAGACTCAGCCAGGAGGATCTCCAGTTTGGGCCTGGACAGCTTAGTAAAAGCCTTAAAATTAAAAAAAAAATATTTTTAATAAATAAAAGGGGTTGGGGATGTAGCTCGGCACTCCCTGGGTTCAATTCCCACTAATAGGAAAAAGAAAAGTGGTCAAGTCACCAAAGAATTAATGTCTGAGGCTCAGTCTTCTCGCCTGTAGAGGAGGGCCAGCATTTTCTATCCTTCACATTTCGCAGGTTTGGTCGAGGTTCATGTACCCTGAGCTGCCATCTACCTGATAGGGGCACAGTGCATCATCTCAGCAAAAAGGTCTGGGATCCGAAGCCAGACTCCCCACCCACAGGCTGTGTGATTCAGGTCAAATGACATCATCTCTCTGAACTTCCTATCCTCATCTGTAAATTGAGGAATCTATCACCTACTTTATACGGATTCTTGTGAGATTAGGTGCAAAAAAACAAGATTACAGAGAGTACCTATGGCTTCCCAGTGCTTATTTTTCACAATCTCTAGGAGGCAGATAAAGTCAGAGCCAAAAGAGGGGTAAGGACAGCAAGGAATTCAGGAACTCATGTGGGATGCAAAATAAAGAGACAACAAAAACTCAGTAACCAACATAAACAATATTGTAATTCAGTATTTTAAAAAGTCAAATTAACACCAAAGCAGATTTACAAAGAACAAAATTTTAAATAAAGACAGGACCTAATCATTAGGGCAAAGATAGGGGACATGAACCATACAGGTTGTGGGTCATAGACTGTTTTTGCATAAAATATTATTTGTTAACTAGGCATGGCAGTGCACACCTGTTATCCCAGCACTTGAGGAGGCTGAGGCAGGAGGATCGGAGGATCGCAAGTTCGAGTCCCACCCGGGGAACTTAGTGATTTAGCAAGACCCTGTCTCAAAATATACAAGGGCTGGGGATGTAGCTCAGTACAAAGCCGCCAGTTACAATTCTCAGCCCCGCAAACAGAAGTTATTTTTGTTTATTATGAACTTTTGTATTGTTTCTTTAAATATTGCATGAAAAAAATAAGATTGTATGAAATATTATATATGAAAATGATTTACGACTGACTTTTTGAAACTTGCGCTTTGCTGTCTGATACCACTCTGAGCCCTGCAGAGAGGCCTTTAAATACTCCATTTGCACAAAACAGTCCTCCCACCCAGTGGTTCTCCGCCTTACTGCACATGTGACTTAACCAAGGAAATTACAACGTAACAATGATAAAACAATTACTCAAAAGCGAGAGAAATGGGAGCTTCACTGGTATTTTGAAAAAGGCTCCCTGGCCACAGCACACCCTCCGAGAGCTATAAACAAAAAGTCAAATGACAACAGTTACAAGTGTGGGCAAGGGTGTGAAACTGGGACCCTCATACGTTGCTTATGGTGGTGTAAAATGGTTTGGCCTCTGTGCAGGACGGTTCAGCAGTTCCTTGATACCTCGAGCAAACTCACCCACAACCCTTCCTAGCAGGATTATTCAGACCAGCCAACCGTGGAGACAATTTCCAAATACCCACCGGCAGATGAACGGATAAACAAAATGTGCTGCATCTGCATTGTGGAATATTATCCAGCCATAAAGAAGGAAGGAGGCAGTCACGCATACGCTCCAACACGAATGAACCTTGAAAATATTATGCTCAATGAGACAATCAGACACAAAGGGCCATGTAGGACGCCATGTGCAGAACGGGCAAGTAAGTCCCTGGAAACAGAAAGCAAGTCGGTGTCTCCCAGTAGTTAGCGGAAGGGGAATGAAGTGACTGCTCAATGGAAAAGGCTTATTTTGGGGCAGGGGACAAGAGAATTCTGGAATTAGTGGGTTGCAAATGAAACTGATTTCTTATAAATCATTTCTTCTAAAGAGACTAAAGATGACTGAATGGTAACAGTTTAAAGGGGTGTATTTTATGGTATGTGGATTTTGTCTCCATTTAAAAAAAAAACAAACAAAAAAAACTCTCCCAATGATTCTAACTCGTAGCCCGGGACTCAAGGCCCATTTTTATAAAATGGATATGCTGCCAGTCACTCGCCTCCTAGGTTAAGGACCAACTTAGCAGGAAGGTGCTGAGCTACCTACTTCTGTAACACCGTAATGCTCCCTCTGCCCAAGCAGGAGGCATCAGGGTGGGGAGCTTCTCCTCACCCCCTGCCCTGATCCCCTTTGCCCAAGTCAACAGGGACCCACATTTTCAATACCAGGGCTCACAGCTTCATCGACATTATCTACCTCCCAGGCAGAGGCAGATGCCAGTTTCAGGCCACATTATGCACAGCAGAAGGGGGGAGGAGAAAGAGAGAGGGAGGGAGAGAGGAGAGAGACAGGAGAGAGAGAGAGAGAGAGAGAGAGAG
>NW_022900924.1:11826063-11830840 GCF_012274545.1 Fukomys damarensis | reverse complement strand
GAGAGAGAGGGGAGAGAGAGAGAGAGAGAGAGAGAGAGAGAGAGAGAGAGAGAGAGAGAGAGAACTACCAACGCCTGGCTACCAAAGAAATACATGCACACTAAGAATAGCTCTGCACCAGCGTGCTGTGCTGTACTGAAAGGTGAGAAGGTCCTTTTCTGACCCAGCAAGCCTGAGATCTCGGCTTCTTTTAAGAGAAAAGGCAAGAGATCGGGCTACCCAGCAGCCTCTATTATCAGGAGACATGAAAGGAGGACTAGAAAACCACACACAAGATCTGCAGCATCCAAAAATATGATCAGAGCTTAGCTAGCACCTCCCTCGAGTCCCAGGGACGGCGTCCTGGCTTCTTTCTGTCTTCACTTTGTCCCCATTACCTGGCTGAACACACACGCCTTTGAGGTGGCGACGGCCTTCCGAGGAGAGGAAAATTCTCCCCCTGTGGAAATCCCCTTTGGTACAAAAATAAGTGCCGGGCTGGTAATTTTCCTATCTCGTTAAAATGTGAGGTAGGTGATTTGGGTGCTAGCTCTTTGCAAAGCTGAGAAACCTGGATGCTAGATGGTGAATGCCACAGAAATCACCAAGCAGATGCCCTATAAATACAGTAGGCTCCGTTCCCCCAAACTGTTGGGAATATTTTTATTTTGATGTCGCCTATGAAAACACCCCTGCAGAAATCCCAGTTGGCTTGAGAATACAGCCACCCACAAGAAAGGGCTGGTAGGGTATTGGGCACACCATGTGTCTGTGTGCGCACGCGTGTGCATGCACGTACACGTGTGAGCACACACAAGTCATACATTACGCTCCATCAGCAACCCAACACCACTCTAGGTCACATTCAACGACGAGAGACACCACCAAGCAGCCTCCTATGGCCGATTCCTGCCCCTTCCAATCTGGCTCCCATCCGCAGGCTCAGGAGGCCCAAATATACTGAAGAAGAGTGGCGGGACCCTCAACACACAGGAGGACGGTGCACTTCTCCCAGAACAAGTGTCTCAGCACAGAGCTAAATCCAATCACACTTCCAAAGTCCTTCGGCTTGAGAAGAGTCAGAAAAGTACCTCCTTCTCCACTTGGTTTAAGACAATAGCAGGAGGGTTTTAGGTGCTATTCTGCTTCTTGCTTGTTTTGTTCGGGTGGATAAAGTCAAGCAGGGTCAGATGACCTGAGTCTTCCTCCTGTTTTAGCCACGGTTTGCAGCCGCTGCCTCACAGAGATCCTCCAGATAGATGATCTCAATAGCTACACGCTTGACTGGTCTTCACAGTACTTAGCATGTGATAAAGACACCGAACTGTATCCCAAAGTCAAATTCCATTCCCATCCCATGTCGGGGCACAACCACAAAGTGAACTGCAGCAAGTCCTGTGAGAAGTTAAACAGTCCCTACAAAGGCCATGCCCTAGCCTGGAAGTGTCTTCTTGGTAGGGGCTGCAGCAGGCAGAAGCCTCTGATGGCCCCTTGACCTCCACCTGCAGCTGGTGGCCCCTTGCACATGCCTTCCCCTTATTAGGACTCACTGGCTAAAGCTCCCTTCTAATGGACTGCAGAGAATGACTTCTTTATTGGCTTTGAAGAAGCCAAGAGCCCTGTTGCAAGCTGGAAGAAGGCCATATGGCAGCAGGGAATCACAGATGACTTCTAGGACACAAGGTTGGTCTCCAGCCAACGGCTGTAAGAAGCCGGGGCCCTTATTCAGAAAGCTACAAGGAAATGACTTCTACCAATGACTGGAATACGTTTAAAAGCAGATCCCCCAGCTAATCTGCATATAAGAACCCAGCTCAGGTGAGAGGCTTGACTGCAACCTTGGGAGGCCCTGGACACAGGACCCGGATCAGCTGTGCCTAGACTTTGGTGACATTACCAATGTGTGTTGTTTGAAAGTCACCAAGTTTATGATGATGATTTGTATGTAGCAACATAAAACCAATACAGGGGCCCTCACCGATTACTCAGAGGCTTACCCACTATGGAGTGCCGAGGCAGCTATTACACAATACATAAATTCAGGTGCACATTTTTCCAGAATTCAGCTCCTATGAAACATAGGACAAGCAAAACACAACCATCCAGATCAGACATGTATAAGGAGAAGACTCCTATAAATACAATATGCTACAGTCAGTCTAGAGCAAAGTGGGTTTTCCAAAGAACATTTGATAAATGGCTCCAGGGAAGGGAGAAAAAGGGAAAACAGACATGAAACTCACAGTAATGAAGACCACGGATTGACAATGTAGTGTACATGTGCCAGACACAGTGCTAGGGCCCTAAATGGATGCTTCGTTCTCAGAGTAGGCAAACGGGTTGATTACTGAGTTGCAGAGATGTTACAGACAGGCAAACTCAACCTCCAACTTATAGTCCACCATCCTCTATTACCTGCCTTATCATAAGAACATTACATCAGGACCAAAACCCACACTGAAAAAGACACTCACCTGACAATGAATGTGTGGGTCACCTACATGGGACCATGCTAGCAGCTGAGAGAAGCCAAGGTGATGGGCTGGGATGCAGGGTGGACAAACTGAATCACAACAGTGCTTGACTGGACACGGTAAATTCACTCACCTCCAAGCCAAGCCACGATGCTGGCAAAGGGACCTTGTCCTCCAAAACATTTAGAACACTGTGGCAAGACATCAAAACACTTGGAGACCAAAAGACAGTTTCATCTTCCCCAACAGCATTTTGGCCTTAATAAATTCAGAAGAATTGAGGCTTTTCCAAAGAAAGTCAGCCTGGCACCAGTGAACAGGAGCCTACCACTGGCACAAAGGCTCAGGAATGAAACTGTGCAAAGGGTCACTGTAGGGGAGAGATAGGATTGGGTAAAACAGCTAGAGCACCCACCCTGGGTGCGAAATGTAAGAGGTACAATCACTTCTCAGCCTCTTCTCTGCAGAAGGAGGGCAAGTGCAAAACGTAAGGGGCACCAAATCTCAAGAATATAATAGAGAAGTAATACAAACAAAGTACGCAGTACAATAAAAATATGCAGCAGTAGAAATAAAATAGGAATATCTTAATCCAATACTTTATAAGTCTATACCAAAGTTCACAATGAATAAAATATGGACATTTTTTTTAAAAGCCTGTGGTTGATTGCATTCCAGTGACCTCGAATTACTGCACAATAGGAGCTGGCATGTCCCATTAACCACCTATTTTTAGAGCTGAGAAGCCATTGTGTCCCCTGTTGGGTGGGTTTACAAGAGCTGGCCATGGTACGTGGACAGACTGGAACGGGCAGGCCTGTATATGTAGTCCTGCTTTTTATTATAGAGCTTTTATTAACTTTTCCCTTGTCTCAGACTATGAGATAATATTTTAGCAAATGCAAGGCAGGCGGCAGAACCACTGAGCTAAATCCCCGGCCCTATTTTAGTAAATGTGCAGAAAGACAGACATCCTCCCTTTGGCCACCTGCTCTAATAAGACTCCTGGCTCTACGAAAAACTGTCAAAGCTATCTTCTCCCAGACAGCATTTGCCAGTCACAGGCTCCTATCTTCATAAACAACGAACAGTCAAAGCAGTTTCTAAGTAGATAAACATACAGTTTTGAAACGGGTCTATGACACAATCTTTGTAGTCAGGCTGTTTGTATTCAAATCCTGCTGGGTGACCTTGGACAATTTCCTTAACCTCTCTGAGCCTCTGAAAAATGGAGGATGACTGTCATCTCTACTCAAGAGGATTTGTGTGAGGATGCAATAAACTGATACATTTAAAGCACTTAGAACAGGGTGAGGCACATACTGAGCCCCGATAAATATAAACCCAGGCAGACAGGTGAAATCTTGGTTTCTGTCCTTACTACATACTTATCAAAACATCTTGCATTTGATTTTCTTCTCACCTGAGTTGTGTTTCCAGTTTTGACAGAATTATGGGAAGAAAGCCTATAATTCATAAATGAGGCCCATCCAAAACAGGAGTTTCCCTCACTGTTATGACCATCTGGGGTTATAAATCAGGGCTTGGCCGGTGGCTGGCTATGGATCACATGGCTGGGGAAGAAAGAAAGGGCCACAGAGTTGCCAGACTTGGCAAATGGGCACAAAAGACATCCGGTTAAATTTGAATTCTAGATCAACAACAATACTTCTTATTTGTGTAAGTATTTCTCAAGTATGGTGTGGGCCATACTTCTATGTTTTTAAATATTCATTGTTAAAGGTTGGTAAATGGAGTTTGATAGGAGATATAAGCTCTGGTACACGACAGGGTGACTACGGCTAATGGTAATGGTCTGTACATTTCCAAAAACTAGAAGAAAGGGTGCTGAATGTTCTCACCATGAAGAAATGATAAATGTTTGAGGAGACAGGCATGGCTGCCCCAGTTTGAACATTACACAATGTATGCATATTTAAATATCACATGCTGCCCCATAGGATTTTCCTGCACCAATAAAAAAATAATTGTTAAAAGTCTTCTTTGTTTATAAAAACTTCAAATTTAACTGAGCATCCTTTACTTTCTCTTGCAACTCTCCCTCTCCCCAGATGGCTTTAATATCTCAACTACAGTATAGCTCCTACCACATCCCACTAGAGAAAGTGACTAATGGTTAGTTTTGCTTCATCTTTTCTACTTAAGGAGCAAAAGTATTTTTGAAATGCACACTTCATTAAAAAAAAAAAAAAACTTTGATGGGCTAGGGATTTAGCTCAGTATCACCTCCGCCTACCCCGAAAACATAAGGTCCTGAGTTTGATCCCTGGAACAAAAAAAAAAAAACAAAAAACTTTGATAGG
>NW_022900924.1:11796795-11825964 GCF_012274545.1 Fukomys damarensis | reverse complement strand
AAAAAAAAAAAAAAAAAAAAAAAAAACTGTGAAAGGCTTGGTCAATTATGATTCATGTGCTAACCCTGGAGGGCCCATGGTCACCCTGATGGTCTCTGACATATACAAAGAAAGAGAGAAGGGCTGTGACACTGAAACCCTTCATCACACCCTCAGGGTTCATAACACGGGACACCAGCCTCGCTGAGGAGCTCCACATTAGGCAGAGGCGCGTCTGGAATTTTCACTGTGTAAACTTATTGCATGAGAGTGAAACTTTATGAATGGGTTCACTGGTTGTGTCCTGTAGATAGATAGTTCCTCCAGCTTTCAGCCAATCACACGGAGGCTTGAATTACAGAAGAATTCAAACTGTCAGGCTACTCCATTCATACTCATGTTTTCCACATCAACACTGTTTAAGTGTAGACTGCCTTTAAGAAACCAGAAAATAGATTCTAGTGGCATTATAATCGCTATCCCCTACTAAAAAAAAATCACAACATGTAGTGGTGTACCTATTGTCCCAGCCACTAAGGAGGCTGAGACAGTAAGACCTCTTGAGCCCAGGAGTTCCAGCCCACTCTAGGCAACAGAGAGAATCTGTCTTGTTAAAAAAAGAAAATCACATCTTCCATGCATTGGAACTACTGTGTGCCCAGCCCTCTGCTAAATGTTTTGCATACATTTTTTGCAACTCCCTTCCACTGCCCTATGTGGAAGGAAATAATATCAGTCCCATTTTATGGGTTAGGACACAGTGGCTTAAAGACATTTCATCACTTAGCCAAGGTCACAAAGCTGATGAATGGCAGATCCCAAACTCAAATCCAGCTGTTTAAAGACAGTGCTATTGGTCCCGGGGCCAGTGCTTTCCAGCCTGGTCACCTGAAACACCATCTCTGTGACCTGGGTCACAGCTGCTGCTGTGTACTTAAAACTCACAATTACGGAAGAGGGAGGACAGGGAAGGGGAGGGGACATAAAAAGAACTGAGATGTGTTATGTACATATATCAACTCCCCAAAATGAATGTAATCACTACGTACCGATAAATCAACACATGCTAATAAAAATTAAAATTTGAAAAAAACCTGGCCATTACAACTCATTGAAAAATGCGTATTTGAGGTAAGGCAAATCTACTAGCACTACTCATTTTAGCTTTGTCCTAAATAATAAGCTCTAGGAACACATAAATTTGATATGCTAGCTAAAATATTTCCCAATGCAAATAACATTAAATGTGTAAGTATTAAAATGCAAATTAAAATGCTGTGCCTGCAGGTCACACCCCAGCCCTGGAGTGCCTTGTACACCACTGGTGGTCAACGCACCACATCCGGGGACACTTTCCGCTCCAGAGCCACGGAGGGAAACCGTGCATCCAGAGCAAGAAGGTGAAAAACCTAATGAACCGTGCAGTCTACATATCACGACTGTGGCAGATAAGAAACAAAGCATTATAAGAAACTCAGAACAGCTGTGGCTGTACCCGTTTCCCCTTGAGGACAGGGTGGAGCAGCAGAAAAAAGAAATGATTACGCCTACAAGCCAGGTGATATGGGTTCAAGTCACAGGTATATAGGTGTCTCTCATACCTGGACAAGACTCTGGGCCATAGTTATGAGAAAATGGCCAAACAAAATAACCACAAAATAGGAATTGCATATGCTCATCTCTCAGGAAAGATTGGGACTGATTTACAGCAAGTTCCTTTTTTCTGATCCGATTCCATGACTTAAAGAACAGGAAGCAAGTACAGAATGATGAGTAATAAAATGATGATAGTGATTATTATAATAGTGAACACTCATTCATTCATCCCACAAATATTTATTGGGTACCAGCTCTGTGACTGGCACTGTTCTGGCTGCTTTGGATGCAGGGATGATAAACATTTAAAAAATAAATAAGGGCTGGGGATTTAGCTCACTGCTTCCGCTGCCTGCCTTGCAAGCACAAGGACCCGAGTTCAATCCCCCATACAAAAAATAAGTAAATAAATAAAATAAAAAATAAATAAGCCATTGGGCTTCACACACCTGCTACTCTGGGGAGGTCACAGGCTTTGATGCACTCAGGATTCTCTGGCTGACTCCTTGCAGCAGCCATCTCAAAGTTTAATGTGCATCAGATCTCCTGGGAGTTGATAAAACACAGATGGCTGCTGATCTCCTCCATCTAAGGGGTGGGGGATCCAAATACCAGTATTTCCAAAAAGTGTCCAGGTTTTGCTGCTGCTGGTAGCCAGGAACCCCACTTTGGGAACCACTGCCTTTCAGCAATTCTAGGAGGAAGATACTTTTATCATTCTTTTGGGGCAGAGGGGGAATGTGAGGCTCAAAGAAGCGAGGTTACTCAATGAAATTAGTACAGCAAGTGAATGACAGATTTGCACCTGGTTCTTTCGGACTACAATGACCTCAGTAAGATCAGGCAGTGTCCCCAGATCTGTTCAGGATGAGAAGTCATGACTTTCTGACTCAGCGAAGATGCAACATAAGGGGTTTCTTTCAGCAGAGACTGATAAGACTCAAAAGAAATGACTGTGGTTGTGCCGGATCTGGGAGCTCGAGATGACACTCTGCAGGTATCTCGGTGAGATCTGGTCTCCAGGTACAGACGTAACAGCTGCACCCCTCTCCCGACACCCTCCGCTAACTAATCTGCGGGCCTGCACTGACGTCAGCCACAATGGAAATTATTCTCCTGCCCTGACCTGGGCAGAGATTAAGTGCACAGCACAAAGAGCGAGAGAGAGTATCAGAAAATATGAATGGAAAAATCTGCGAGGAAACCAACCACCTGCAAGAGGACCGAGCCAAAAGGTGCTAACTGTACCTGGTGTAGTTATGAAATGCAAACGAGGGGCAATGGGTGTGACGGCTTTCTGGAATTACCTGCGGGGGACTTGTAGCCACATCGGTTTTGTTTATTTTTCTTTCTTTCTTTCTTTCTTTCTTTTTTTTTTTCCTCCTATAAATCCAGATAGTCCTTTCACTGCCCCTCTTTGGGAGCTGCCACTTTACCGAAAAGGTATTCAAAATAATCACTCTGCCTGTTTCCTAAAAACAAAGGAGTCAACTGGAAGATGCTGGAAGATTCTGGTTGCATAAAATAAAAGTGATAATCAGTTTCTAAGGAGGAAGGAGGTAAAGAAGAAAAGGAAATGTTCGGGGTGGGTATTTGCAAGAGACAGCAGGTATGGCATAAATATCTTCAATATGGATTTCATGTTGAAATGAAAAAGTCTGGTACGTGGAAAAACAAAGCAGAGAACACATTTGAGTGAACTTGTACATCTATTTATAGTCATTTCCAAATAAACATCAGGAAAAAATGATTTAAAACTCATTAACTTTGGCTATGCCTATGCTCTTTATTTTTTTTCCAAGACGAATTATTTACTGAGTTTGGCTCTCCTCCGGAGTACATTTCAGAAACCGTGTCAGTGTTTACAGAGCAAAGCTGCTTTGTGAGAAAATCAAGGATTCTGGAATCCGAACGTACACCCACCGTCACTTTTAAAGAACTTCATCAAGACAAAATATTCCTAAGCAACCAGCCTTGGGAACAGAACTGTAAACAGAAACACGACTCATGAAATTGCCTCTTCTATTACCTGGATAACGTCTACAGCTGCAATCTTCATACACTGCTATGACACAAATAAGCATGAACAAATACCCAGCCTGCCTTCGGGATCGCAACAGAGAAGCCACAGAATTCGGGGGGAAAATATATATTTCCAAGGGCTGTGGGTCTTGCAAAACTGGGGGCGCTTAGAATGTGAAGCCTTAGTACTAGAACCAAGAATATTCCAACATAACATAAAGAGAAATTACGCACTTCAAATAAATTACTCTTGAATCTCCACAGCAGATCGTAGGAGATTCTCCTGAGTTGTCGTGACAAGTAGGTAACAAGGCAGTGACATGACCTGCGCTACCTCAGTATTTAATTCACTGCATTCTATCAGTGTAAAGAGCATGGGAACCAAGACTGAGCCTCAACGGACCTTCTGTCCAGTTTTACAAGTTAAAAAAAAATTGGGGGAGGAAGAGGAGGGAAAGGGAATAAAAAATAAATCAAGTTGTGTTAGGTACATTCGCCAACTTCGTGCAGGAATGAAAACATCATGTACTGCAAACATGTACTCATAGAAACTTTAAAATATAAAAAAGAGGCCGGGCGTGGTGGCACACGTCTGTGATCCCAGCACTCAGGAGGCTGAGGCAGGAGGAAGCTTGAGATCAGCCTGGGCTACACAGTGAGTTCCAGGTCAGTCTCAACTATATAGTGAAACTCTGTCTCAAAAAAAAAAGACTAAACAAAACATAAAAAAGAAAGAAACAAATACACAGAGGAATAGCATGAACATACACAGCCAAAAGCAACTGGGCTCCAATTCCCAACACTTATAAGCCCGTCCTTACACTTTTCAAACTGGGTTTCATGGAACCCATAAGAGTTCCATGTAAGAGTCTAACAGACAAGGTTTTAATCCTTTTACTACTTTGACCCAGTTGCTGTATTTTAGGGTGCTCAGTAATACTTCACTGGGAAAGGGGGCTCCTTTCACCAGGAAGATTATTGTCACTTATCAAACAAATCCACTCTGAAAGTTAGTCTCCTCCGTATCAGGTCTGAATCGCCTGACATCTATTGAAAGAACGGTAGCAGGATGGGAGACAACGCTTCACTCCGCTGCCCATTCTCCCATGGCGCCTCCGCAATTCCTATTCAACTGGCTTTATCCTCCAGCACAACTCTCTAAGCTGTTATTTACCAAAGCATGGTTGCATATGCCTGTTAACGCCAGGGAATATTCTAACTGTTGTATACACAGAGCATCAAGTAACCCTGAATCCCACAACACAAAAGTTATTCCTTTTCCTCGTTCTTTTCCAACTCCATCAAGATTTTACCAAGCGCAGTGATATTATATGTTTAATAAAGCCTCATCTCCATTCTATTCCATTCCAGGCTAGTCCTGTCCTTGCAGCCAAGAGAGAGCCTCTGTTCCCTCATTTGTCATAAGAATACCTGCCTCACAGGGTGGTCAGGAGGCTCAAATTAGATATAAAGACTCTCAGCTCAGTGCCTCGCATAGAAAATAGTCACCGGTAGCTAACGGGAGCCTTGCTTTGTTCTTGTTCCTAATGAAGCAGGGTTGGATAACACCCCTGCCCTCAAAGGGCACACAGCATCAGCACATTTTTAATGTCCTGGCAAATCCAACTTAACAGTAGGGCAAAGGAAGACCAGAGCCCCCACCTGTGCCCTCTGCTGCAAAGCAGTATTGGTTAGCAGCCAAGCACCCTGGAGGAGAACTTGAGTGGTTGGTTTGGGGAGCTCTTTGTCTGCACGCCAATTTAGGAGGCAGACGTGTGTCTGGCATGTAGCACACCAGAGTGCGGTTCTGGAAAAGGGCATCTGTGTGTTTGTTTACCTATGCTTCCATGTCACTAGCAAAGGGAAGGAGGTCATGCCTAAAGACCACTGTCCGGTGCCTCCGAACCAGACCATCCTTAAAACTCTCTACCAGACACCATTTCCATGTGGGCCATCTAGGACCCTCTAGACCAAGTGGTCACAGTACTCAGTGCTTTGCTTTTAAGATGCCATGCATCTTACACCTGTCATTCATCAGTCATCTCTGTTAAACCTTGATATAATAGTTTGTATTACTGATAACAAAATTCTCTCTCTCTCTCTCTCTCTCTCTCTCTCACACACACACACCTCAAAAAGAGAATAATCTTACCCACCATATGAATGGTGTGCTTGCTCACAGACTGGCTTTGGCCAATCGAATCTGAGTTCATGTAATATTTGCCACATATGACTCACTTAGTTTGGGGCCTTGCACTCCTGTGATTTGTAATGAGGATGGGACATCTACGTAGCTGCTATAATTTCAGCCTGGGTCCAGAATGAGAATCTCATGGGGTAGAGTTGAACCCAAACTGCAACCTAGAGCAGAGCTGCTTCATTAACTAATGAGCAAGAAATGAAGGATTTGTTGTTACAAACCATGGAGGTTGAGGATTATTTGTTACTGTAGCAAAAGCTGACTGATACCATTCTGCAAACAAAACCTTCCTCCCCTGCTATGACAGTTCTTGAACACATCTCTAAGTATTTCTTGTCCTAATTTATTTTTTTTCTATTACAATTCTATGTCCTTACTAGATAGTTGCTTGAGGACAAAACTGTCTCCATCTAGTTTCTTTTACGGCAAGCACTGAATGTACTTGCTTAATGAAGAATACTATTGGCCAAATTCCACAACACACAATGGTTGAAAACTTCCAAGGGTGAGCAACAAAAACACAGAACATTTAAACTCCAACATATTACCAGGCAAGGAGCAAGGGCTGATGTTTCTTGGGACCAAGAGGACCATTTGTCCTGAGCCTTTAATCCAAAAAGGATCTCAAATTCTGACATCTGTTGCTACCTCCAAAGAACACAAATCACCCACCCGTCCCTGTATTGTGTGTGATGAACATGTTGATTTCCCAAGTGACAACATTCAAGACACATCACCAACTTGGACAATTCTGTTCGGGCATTTCCTTGTTTCTCTTCATTTCTAATATGCCAGGAAACTAAGGGAACAAATGCGACTTAGCGCCATCTCACCCTCTAGATGTCATGATAAACAAGAGTCACGGACTGTTTTCAATGCCCATTATGTACTGAATATGACAATCAAGTTTTCCCAAGACCACGTTTAGCAGTGGGTGGTAACGGCTAAGACCAGTGAAAAGCTGCTTTACTTCTATTCAGCTATTCGGATCCCTGACCTCCTCACTGGTCCATTCCAGCTTCCTAGCTAAAACAAAAGTAGGTTAGCAGAGGAAGCACTAAGTCCTGGTGTTCTACTGCACGATAGGGTGACTAAACATAACAGTGGTACACCGGATATTCAAAAAAGAGAGAGAAGAGCAGAGTTTGGATGGTTTTTACCACAAAAAGAAAAATGATAAATGTTTGAAGAGACAGACATTCTAACCCTGATTCGGTTATTGTACAATGTTTACCTGTATTAAAACATCATGTGGTATCCCATAAATATATACTATTTTATGTGTTAAATAGAAATAAAATAAAAACAAGGATTAGTATTGTTCAAGTGACAGCATATTATATTCTTCGGGAAACACAAAAAATATACCCGCTTCCTAAAGATCATTTGGAACAATGGAGACTTACAACTATACTTTGCCGCTAAAAGAGAACTATGATATGCCCTTACGGAAAAGTTCGATTCTATTTGTGCACAGGGGTTTCAAAGTTGTTTGAGGTTTTCGAATGACAGAGAAATGACATTCGCAAAAAACCAGATCTCAGGTGAAGCAAGATGCAAAGCGTTCTGTACAGATGAACACGGTACCTAAGAGGTAACAAGTATAGACTATCCAACAATATTCTTGTAAATGCTTTTGAGAGATGGGATTATGGGACACTGCTTTGCACAGCCTAACATTTTTACATGCTGTCCAAATGTTCAACAAGAAGTCAGATTTAAAAATAAAAAAATAAAAAATAGAGGGAAAACACAATTTTAAACGAAGAAGGATTTAATCTGAACACTTCAGAGAAGGGAATGTTCTCTGCTCGCTGCCCTAGGATGCTGTATTTTAGGAAGACACAAGCGGGGACCTGTAAAGATAGTGAAATGCCAGGCAGGGAAACTCACCTAGTTTTAAAAAGAGAAAATCACTGGCAGCCAGTCCCCTCAGGGCAGGCACTGTTTCCAGCAGCTCCAAAAACAGTTTGTTCCACATTAACCTTTTGATGAGAAGTTTCCAGACGGCCAGGAGGGGAGAGGCCCTAACAAGGCAGAGGTAGGGAAGGTGGAGACCAGCCACTGTGACATCTGTGGTTAGAAAATGAGACAGACGCGTCCCTTCCCGGACTTGGCTTCAGAAACAGAGTGCTCAATCCCCAGGGGACCCCACAGGAGAGCCATCCCGGGGTTTGAACAATGAGCTTCTAGACCAGGACTCGGGGACCTGGTTTCTTTTGGTCGCCAACAGCTCCTGTTCAGTCCATGGAGGGGAGCTTAGAAAGTCAACCCCCAAGGAAGTGGTCACCACCAGCAGGTGCGCTGAGCAGTAATGACACACACCTTTGTCTGCCCCCTTCTTCCCATGCATCACCACTGCAGGTTGACAGGCTTGAAGAGGGAGAGGCTTGATGCATGGGAAAAACTGGCCCCACGAGGGTTCTCGGGAGCTTTACCATTGACCGGGTGAGAATGGATTCAACGCATGTAGCTGTGGATCGCCCTACCCCCACCCCCGAAAACTGGGAAGAATAATATTCTAGGACATCTGTCACTAGGAGAACCAAAGGAGCCATCTAGGTGAAGCACTTCAGGGTAGCACCTAGCATTTGGAAAAGAGCTGACCGATTTTATCTGTCATAATCGGTATTTCCGGGGTACGGAACTAAGAGCTTCATTCGTGCTAAGCAAGTTCGCTACCACTGAGCTACATCCACAGCCTGTTTTACTTTATTTGAGATAGGGTCCCCTAAGTTGCCTAGACTGGCCTTGAGCATAAGGTTCTCCTGCCTCGGCCTCCCGAGCATGAAATGAAAGGTATGTGCCACTGTGCTCCGAGTCAAGAATCCTTTTTCATTCCGCCTCTTTTTCTCCCTTTTCGTGGTAATTCTTCCCAAATTGATCTGCACAGCCTTGGATGAAAATGGAGCTAAAAGAATACAAAAAGATTCTGGGGTTCCTGAAATTATTCAGAAAAATCAGTAATTGCTAAATAATACATTTCAAAGGGGTTTTTTTTAACCATCTTATAGTTTGCAAATGACTTTCACCTTGTGATTTGAGTATCACAGTAACTTTGCAAATACAAGTTGCTTGTCCTCGTCTAATAGATGAAAAAAACAAAAGCTCACGGAGTTGAATTTAAACTCAACTAACACTTATTTGGCACAGAGCCTCTACAGTGTCTCTGATCCGCTTCCCTTTTCACACCTGCTGTTGTCCCACTGTCTGGGGATTGCTTACCAAACCTTTGATGAAAGCAGCAAGTGATAAGTTCTGTGTGCACACAGCTCAAGTTGTCAGAAAGAAGACTGGAGGGCAAGAGGTCATCAGAGCATCTCAGAAAGACTGGACCAGTGATGACGAACACATTCAGGAACCCAGGCTTCAGCTGTGCAGTGCAGCTCAACAACACCCTGTGTCAGCTGGGGTATAAGGCCATCCAAAATGATCACCATACCAGCAACAGTCTGTGTCCACAGAGACCTTTTCCCTCATGTCAAAAATCAAGATTCAAGATCAACAAGCCCCAACACACTTATTGCTATCACAAAGTGTCACTGGCTGGGTGCTCATAAGTAAAAGAAATGTATTTCTTAGTTCTGGAGGCCGGAAGCCCAAGATCAAGGAGCCAGAGTGGTTGGGTTCTGATGAAGACCCTCTTCTGGGCTGTCAAAAGCCATTTTCTGTTGTATTTCCTCACATGATGGAAAGAGGGGGAGCTAGATTTCTGGTATCCTCTTTAGGAGGGCACTAATCCCATTCATGACCTAATCACCTCCTAAGAGTCCCATCATCTGATACCATTACTAATTAATGGTTAGGATTTCAACACAGGAATTTATGTGTGTGTCAACAGCTTTCCATCATTATGACAAAATACCTGGCATACGTCAACTTTGAGAAGGAAAGATTTATTTTGGCTCACACTTCAAGGGTGTCAGTCAGTGGTCAGCCAGCTTTATTGTCTCAGGCTGATGGTGAAGCCAAAACAACATGGCGGAAAGCTGCTCACCTCATGATGACCAGGAAGCAAAGAGAGAGAGCAAGAGCTACAGAAGAAGGGAAGAGACAAAAATACACCCTTCAAAGCCATGCCCCAGTAACCCGCTTCTCCCAAGGAGGCCTCATCTCCTAATAAGCCCATTTCAGCTATGAACACCTCAATGGCTTCGTCTACTTGATGAAGCCAGAGCTTTCATGACTCAGGCACTTCCCAAAAACTCATCAGCTTAAACACAATGAACCTTTAGGAGGACATTTTAGGTCCCAAACATAACAAGAGGAGACACAAACACTTAGTCCCTTGTGCTTAGAAAGGATACTTGGGAGAACTTTCAGCTGAGATGATGAAACCCAGGAAAACTATCATTCCTCTGTACCTGTATGAATCCTGACAAGTTCAGAAGCTTCGGCTTGACTTACATGCTTTAAAAAACAAAAACAAAAACATATCTTTCAAGACTTGCTTCAAATATCGCCGCCTCCCAGAAGCCTTCTCCAAGACTGAGGGAAGAGTCAAGATTTCTTCCCTACACATGACAGCGCTCTCTTACCACCTTCCTCCTTGCCAGAATTGCCAAAGTCTTCTCTCCCTTAGTCATGCTCTGAAGAAATGGCCAGTTTCTCACTCTGCCAACTAAAAAATTAGTAAATCATTCTACTTTCAATTCTTGCTTTTTTCCAAACAATCTTATGCTGATACCATTGTTACTAAATCAACCCTCTAGCTTTACTTGTCCTTAGTTGAGTTTTTTTAATCACTAAGTTTGAATCACATCGCTAAGAAATATATTATGTATTAGTCTTCTACTAGCTTTACTATAGGTGACACCTCTGGATGAAGCCACCTAGCAGGTTAAAAACTGTCCTCCAGCCAATGTCACGTCCCCTGTCCTCCAGGGAGAAGTTGCTTTTCTAATCTCCCCTCGTCCTATGCTCACTTAAGCAGCATATATACTAATCTCCCCTGGTCCACCCAGGGAAAAGTAGCCCTTCACTATGTTCCACTTGTTCTCTGGAGAAAAGGCACCTTCTGTATCCTAATAATTAACTGCAGAACCAAATATTCCTAGGAAAAGAAACTAAAAGATACAAGTCGTAAGACTTTCTAATCAGTAACTTCAGATTTACAGAACCCAAAATATCAGATGAGCTACAAGGCAACAGCAGCCCATGCATCAGAAAAGCAGACCACTCAACATTTGTGAGTACCGAGGTACCACCTATGTGGCAGAGCGCCCCACAACTCCCCTAGAAGCCTTGAACCTGCATTTCCCCAGGCAAGGTGCTCCTGGTTGGTGATAGCCTTGTCTTCTTTCGTTTGCCAGTTCTCCAAAGAAATCTTTGTCCTCCACTCACTGGTCACCTCAACTGGGGAGCAACAAACTTGGGTTTATGACTACACCATCCACAGCCTAGGAATGGGATACGTGAAACCTTGAATGTCCTCAAAAGAATTCTTGGGGGTCTGTGAGTTCTACCCAAGATTTTTTTAAACTTTGAGTTTCTATTTCAAACATTATTTTTTTAGTGGAGGATGGGATTTGCATGGGTCATCTTAATGACCACTTTTTATAAACCAGTCCTACCCAGTGATTTCAGTGGCTGTAATTTATATTCCATCTGATGCCCAGTTACATTTTAATTATCACAGGCTAATATGAATAAAATTGCAGGGGATTTAATACACAAGACAATACGTCCCCCTGAATGAAGACCCAATAGAATCACTCCTACTATTTTTTCTTCCTCATAATTCAAGAATACTGTCACCAAAGTCATATACTGAGGCTTACCTAAGACCAAACAACCTGTATAAGAGTAGGACGTACTCTATTCAAAGTTCAATAAATAATTTTTTCAGCAAAATAACAACAGCCTCACTGGAGTTATCAATTGGAATGTACCACTTTTGCAAACTAGTTATTTAATTTTTTGCAAACTGATTTTGTTCTCATAATTGTTCACTGTCTATAAACATGAAATGTTTACACCTAGGCTTGAGCATGGGTTAACCTAGACAGTGCTACCAATGTCGAGGGCTGGAGAATCTTCTGTGGTGGTAGGCCACTCGGGGCATTGTAGGAGACCAGTCAGTATCCCTAGCCTCTACCTACCAGATCCTATAGCGTACCATTCTCTCCAAAGTCATGACCACCAAAAAGGTCTCCAGACAGAGCCACATGTTCCCTGGTGTGATGATTAATCTTGATTGTTAACCTGTTTGGCTTGGGAGATGTGAATGGGGATTAGTAAAACATGCTTTTGGGTGTGTTTTGGGTGTCTTTGTGGACTATATCTGCTCCCTGATCCCTTCCTCACTGTCTCTTCCCCTGTTCCCTGATTCCTGGATGCCATGAGTTGTCCTTTCCACCATTTTTCTGCCTTGTAACTGGCCAACTGTGAACTGAAATCTCATGAAACTGTGAGCCAAAATAAACCTTTCTCCCATTAAATTATGTACATAGGATATTTTGTCACAGCAAGGAAAAGTTGACCAGTATTTGTTGGAGAGGCCAACATCCCCAGCTAAATACTGGTTTTGGGTTGAAAGATATTTAAGTAACACTATCATAAAATAATTAAGTCTGTAGAGCATAACTAAGTCTTTGTCCTTTATAAAAGGAACATTCCTCAAGTTTGAGAAATACCAACCACCACAGTTCCTGCACCCCAGAGGAGCAGACCTATCACTGGATATCCTAGAAATGCAGTCCATGCCTGAACTCTTACAGTGTGTGGAACAGGGTGGCCTCCCTGGACTCCATTCTTTTCTTGGCACCAGAGGATGACCATAGGAGAAAGCACATAAAATCCAAGTGTCCAGTTTCCCTTGGAAAAGAAGCAGCAGATGAGACAATGCTGAGCCTACACTTCCACATGGAAGCCTCAACTGGAACTCGGAAATGGCTACCCCATTTCCCAGCTCCATCTCTTCCTCCCCTCCTCCTACTCCTTATTATCTTACACCCAGTCACTGGCAACTCCACTAGCAATGGTTTTCTGATTAAAAGAGGAGGTCAAGAATTGACCTAAGCTGCCCCAGATATATAACAAAATAAGAGAAAGCAGCTGATGTTTACCCAATACATTTATTTGGAGGACACTGCCTCATTGGTTATGATGGTTTCCCTGGCACCTCTATGCATGTAGGTCTGCGACCTTACAGAATACTTGTGTAACATCCTAAAATATACCCCTAGTCATGCAACTCTCCTGCTCATGAACTTTCACTGGCTCCCACAGTATCCAAAGCATTCAGAGCTCTTGACAAGACAGCCCTAGTCCCTAAGGACAACTTCCATATATTCCAGCTGCAAACCCTGCACTTTCTTGCCCCATCACGTTTGCATGCCCTATCCCTTCTTCTCTGTTTCCTAACCACTTCTCAATACCTGATTCAGATATTGTACCTTATGAACCTTTTTTGAGCCTTCAAAGCAAACACGATCTTGCCCTTATTTTGAACAACTGCTGTAAGTAGCTTCTAGGTAACTCAGACCCCTAACAGTGAAGACATAGTCAGATTCTCACTGTGGTGCTAAGCACAGGATTGCTTTGCAGGACTTTTGCATCTTTTTGTACCCATCGAGTGCCTTAAACAGGTTAACAGGTTAAGAGGGGCCTCGCAGGGAATAAGTATCATCAGCTTTGAACACAATAGAGCAGAATATAAATCATCAAGGATGGAGGTACCACGCTATTTGTTGCAGCAGTGTTTATAACAAATGATTAGAAACATCCTATATGACCTTTAATAGAAAAATGTCTCAATAAACTATGAATCATCCATTCTATGATTGTCATTGATGTTATTCACTCATTCCTGGTTCATTTCTTATAAAGGACTATACTTTCTTATATCCTGCAAAGTAAGGCAAGGTATGTGGCCTGCCCTGGCCAGTGTCACATTAAGGAGATGCTTCCAAGAGTTAGGACGGGACTCTTTGTAACCCCTTTCTCTGCTTTGGCCGTGGGAGTTGAAGCTTTTATCAGTGTGGGCTAATTAGCAGACTGCTTATTAGCAGCAACTCTGATTAACAGAGACCTCTGCTGACCTGTACTGCAAATATAACATAAGAGAAAATAAATTTTTGTTGTGTTAAAGCCACTGACATTTGAGGACTGTTTATTTCTACAGCAAATTCTAGCCTGTTTTATTGGTATATATTCTATAGGAAGCAATGAAGCACTTTAAAAGATGAGACTAGCAATTACAAATATATATGCACCTAACAACATAGCCCCAAGGTACATAAAGTAAAAACACAGAACTGAAGGATAAGCAAACAAGTGAACAGTAATAGTGGAGACTTCAATAGTCCACTCCAGTAAATGATAGAATAATGAGACAAAATCAGAAAGGATATAAAAGACTTGAAAAAGAGGGAACTATTAATAGAATATATTACTATACTAAAAATTACAGAATGATGTACACAGTAAAAGTGTAAACCATGTAAATACATAAATAAAACAATAATATGTTTCCTACAAGTACATATACACGTATACAAATAAACAGAAAATGGTTTGGAAGAATAGACAACAAACTGATAATTTTAGTTAGCTGTGCAGGGCACAGAAAAGGAACTAGAATTCCAGGGTGTGTCAAAAGGGATTTTAGTCTTATCTCTTAATTCCTAATATTTAGTACATAGATGGTTCATGCATGATATAAATGCTTTTTATGATTTAACAAAAGGAAAAGAATATAGGCCCCTTATTGTTGCTTTGACCTGAAATCAGGAAAGAAGACCGTCTCCTAAGTGAAGACAAAACAGGTAATAGTAAAACTACTGCTGCCATTTGTTAAACATTTATTATATACCAGGTACTAACCCAGGTGCTTTCCCTATATTAACTTGAAACCTCACAACCACAATGGAGAAACACAGTTAAAATTTCCAATGAAACCACTTTCCTTAGAATACATTCTATAAGCCAATTTCATCATTTTATGTGTTTGTTCATTTGTTTGTTTCAAAACAAGGGATTAAACCTAGGACTATCTCATTGAGCTACATCCCCGGTCTTTTTTCCTTTTAAAGAATTTTGTTAGGTTACTAAGTTGCCCAAATTGTGCTCAAACTTGACTCAATCTATCTGCTTCAGAGTGTTGAATTATAGACATGTGTCACCATGCCTGGCTTTCAACTTCCACAAGTAAACTTGGAACCAAAGGTAGAGATGCCAGGTTCTCAAGGTGGCTGCCCACCACATAGCACGGGGAAGAGGGTAGGGAAGATTCTAGCATACAGAACCAAGAGTTCCTGAATCTGGCAAACATCCAGCTTGAAAGTGGGTCTGAGGCTAACAGATGGCAAACTCCAGAGTGTTGGGTTGAGCAAACTGTGGACTCACAACAAGTAGAAACCCAAAAAGCCTTCTGGCTTAAAATTACAGCAAGATGTCCACTGTTCCTATTCTTGATACTAGCTTTTATCTTTGAGAGGCAGTAGTAGTGTGGTGGTCTGGTTCAGGGACCTTGGCACCTGCATATTTAAATGAATCTAGGCTTTGTTGTTTGCTCGCTGTGCAACTTTAATCTCTTAACCTCTTAACCTCTCTAGGCCTCTGGGCCTTTGTCTGTAAAATGAGGGTAATAATAAGGAGCTCAAGGGGTTATTATAATGACTGCATGAGCCAATATATGTAACGTTCTCAGAATAGGCACATAGATACTATGTAAGTGCTGGCAGCTGCTGTTTTCATTACTCACACAAATGCCAACTGTGTATAGATCATATATTTATCACCATATATATGATAAATATCCAATAAAAATTAAGCAAACTGAATAAAGTTGCCTTTCAGGCCACACAGTGAGACCTCACAAAGAAGATGTTGACACTTCCAACCATGCTGGTTAACACAGAGGATTTGGAGTCAGGTAGAACTAGAATCTGCCATTAATAGGCTGTGTGGTAGTTGTTTCCCTTCTCTGAGCCTCAGTTTCCTCATCTATAAAAGAGAGATGTTGATACCGCCCGTCAGGGCTGCTGTAAGAACTAAATGCAATTCATACAAAGCTCTTAGCACCACAACTGGTACATAATAGAAGCTCATTCAACAAGAGTAATCATTATCGACAAATAAGCCCCCTTTCACTGGGCTCACCTCACCCTACCACTTTTTCCATCACACGTAAAGTTATGATGCATCCACAAGAGGATAAATAGCTAGTAAAGGGCTTTGAGTCTTTCAAAATGAAAAAAAAAGAGTTATCTGTAAATAGTAGGTCCTCTTCTTACATATATAAATGCAAATCACTGAAGAGTTCAGCAAATGTATGTTTACGTGACAGCTATTTATGGAGGCTGTATACTTTTATTTGCCTAGAATTTGATGCACTAAATGTAAACAAAGTATGAAGAAGACTTTAATAGAAGCAGTCCCAGACAGCAGCCAGGGCTCCTTCCCAAGCTCTCAGGAAGGTTGGTTTTTCTGCAGGCTTGTCGATGGGGTATATTTAGGCTGTTAATCACACCCAGAAAGTTCCCACCTATCTGAAGACAGGGCAAACCCAGAAAGTCTAAAATTAGCAACATCCTACAAAATCCCATTAGCCAATCTAATGCAAATGCTTCAACTTCTCAGAGAAACTGTGGGGGGGGGGGTCCTCCCTAACAGCCTAAAAACTTCATGGCTGAAGATCAGCTATAACCTATCAGTTTATCATAGTGAACTTCACTGCCAAAGTCCATGTGGCTGGAAAAGTACATATCAATCAACTTTAGTGGAAGGAAAGCAATATACAAAAATTAGTGGTGTTCCTGCTGGGTGCAGTGGTGCATGTCTATAAGGCAGAAGGATCCCTGTGAGTTGGAGGCCAGCCTCAGCTACATACTGAGTTCAAGGCAAGCATGCACTTCATAGGGAGACCCTGTCTCCAAAAAGCCAAAAACAAATTAGTAGTGTTCCCTATTTTAAGAAAATCCAGGAAGATCATCCGGTAGGGCACAACATTCACAAGAAAAGCACATGGGAAATTTTATACTAGCTTGATTTCATATGTTACTGAAGACTGGGAACCAAGAGCCTTGATAGATGTCGTGACTATCATGGCTATTATGACTACTCGAAGCTTTACCGACAACTGCATTTCAGCAGAACAGAAATACATTTAAGCCTCCTTAAGCTTCAGTGTTTAGTACTGTAAGCCCAATGCAAAGAATTCTACTTTTGCTTGGAGATTCATAAATCCTCCTCCACAAAGAGACATGGTCTCTTCCCTCAGGAAGCTCACAATTTAGGGGAGAAAGAAGAAAGAAAATAAAGGAAAGCAAATAAAACACAGTTGATCCTTATTAGCTACAGATTATTCTATCTGCAGATTTGTCTACTTGCTTAAATTCATTTGCAACCTCAAAATCAATACTCATGATGTTTTCACGGTCATCTGAGGACATATGAACATTCAGTGAAAATTCTAATTTGTCCAAGGTCCACGCTGTCAGCAGAGGTCAAACAAGGTGACACGTGTTTCATGTTTCTATGTTTTTTATGGGGGGGGGATGATTTCATTTTTTAAATGACCTCCAAGCTAGTACTGAAATACTACCTAGCGTTCCTAAGTCCAAGAAGTCTACAATGTGCCTAACCAAGAGAATGTATGTTAAATAAGCTTCACCCACACATGAGTTATAGTGCTATTAGCCATGAGTTCAACAGTTCAGTGTGGATGGATGGATAACATTATATATCAAAGCATCTTTAAACAGAGACACACGTAAAATGAGATTGTGTATGGATCGACTGGAGAAAATGTGACCAAAGTCTTGAAAGGACCTAACCTTTCATCTATTTTATCAGTATTCACTTTATAGTTTATTCAGTATTTGTGAAGTTAGTGTTCACTGCATTTTAGTAGAAGATAACTATGGTGAATAACTAAAAATGACTTTAAATGAAACCTATAAACACAATGGAACAAAGAACTAAGCTCATAGAACTAAGCAGGAGTGCCCTACTTTTAGGCCCTTAGCATATAGACTGTATATTATATTCGATCTAATAGGAGTACTATTTATTAATGTATATTTATATATATATCATATGATATGTGGGTACATATATATTTGCTTTGAATAGAGGCTAAAACAAATAAAATTTAAAAGCTGAAATAAATTTGATCTATATATCAATTTTGTGATATGACTGTAGGAAAAACTGGGGGGAGGATTTCTTTTTTACATTTTTATTAGTACATGTTTACAGTGCAGAATGATTACATTCATTGTGAGAAATTGGCACAAATACATTGCACATTTCAATTCTTTTTTCCCCTTTCCCCTCTACCCCCATTTTTTTTCTTGCCAGAATCAGATTTATGTATTTATTTTATAAGCTTTTATCAAGTTAATTATCATAAACACAGATTAATAGTCTGACTAACAGGCCAAAAAACACAAAAACCAATTATATTAAATCAAGGCATACTTTTAGATACACTGTCCACACTAGATTACAACAACTTGTTTTGTTTTGTTTTCCTACTCTTGGTCTTTTATTTTGCACTTTATTTATATACTGGGTTTCTCATATACAAAAAACCATGTTATATTTAAGCTCATGCATCTGGCTTACTTCATTTAACATTATGGTCTCAAGGAACTACAGGAAAAAGTTTCATGTGACTCTAGCAGGACATATCCTGATGGCCAAAAGGAACTGTAAAAAAAAAACTTAATTAATATTTAACATTTTTATTAAATAGCAGTGGTACAAGTAATCTTATTTTGAAAGATATATAATAAATATGTAGGTCAACATAGTTAAAAACCAAGATTCCCACCTTAACAGAGATCAAAAAGTTAAGTAAAACCATGTAACCTTTTATGTAAATTATAATTATCATTACAAATTTACTCTCTCTCTAAAACATACCATTTTTCTCATTCTGCCTACTGACATGATAACCCAGCAGCAATGAGCACCTGCAGCACCTGACTGTGACTTCTAAGTGACAACTCTTTCTGAAAGGAATCAAGGCTTCTTCAAGACAGCCACAAGTGTGAGGAACAAAAGAGCCCTGGGACAACTGGTTATACAAGAAAGCACAAAACCCATTCATGTCAACTCTGACCACACCCAAAGCCCCTGGGAGGCAACTTAGTGTGGCTTCGCTGGCCAGAGATGCGACACTTGTAGGCACCAAAAATAGTTATGGCTAAAGTGGATTGAACCATATCAAATACAAGTTCTTCTAATGTATGAGTTTATAATAGTATTCTTAAAAATCAGTGGCCATCTTTAGAACTTGCTAAGGTACCAACTCATTTTAAAACTTATAAATAAAACAATCAGCAATAATCCTAAATTTCCATGTAAGCTGCATTTTAGGGTAACCATAATTGCATAAGCAAATGGTTGTCCAGTTTATAGTGAAGTCGGAATGACAGTAATTAGAAAAGATACCATAGTGCAACTCCTAATGGAATAAAGGATCTAGATATTCATCAGTGAGTGAAAGAGTATTAAGACATCTTCTCACAATAGAAAGATCAGAGCACTAATACTTGATTCTGTTTAGTCATTTGTGACATCTAAAACAAACCAACCAAAAAATAAAAACTTAAAAGAGTGACGTTCAGATACTGCAAACTTTTATGATGCGATCATTACATGGTACACTGCATCACCTATAAAGTATTCTTGCAAATGGAAACACAAAAATCTGTACCTAATCAAACATCTCTAAATCACTGTATCATTTTATGGGAAATATGGGGGACGGAAGAACAAGTTAAACAATACTCCAAGAAAGCACGACAAGTCTACAGAACAGATGCCCACTTTTTTAACAAATAAGAGGAAAAAAGTAGGCAGAACCATGAAGATTAAGAACATAAACGACACAAACAGCCATGATTTGGGTCTTAACTGTCCCCAAAAGGTCCATGTGCTAAATACTAAAATGTCCAAGTGTAGTAACACTGGGAAGTGAAAGAACCTTTAAGAAGGAGAGCACCGCGGGAGGTCCACAAGTCAGCGGGGACGTGTCCTTGAAGAGGATTGGGAGACTTAGTCCTTTCCTCTTTCTTTTCTTTTTCACTTCCGTGCCAGGAGGTAACTGGTTTGCTCATCTGCATAACCCTCACTATTGCAATCCCGCACTCCCACCAGAAGCCTAATAGCGATGGACTGGACCCCCTAAAACCATAAGACAAAATAATCCTTTTCTCTTTATAAGTTCGTTATCCAAATTATTTATTACGGTGACAGAAAGGTGGTAAACACACAAGCTAAACTCAATGTGAGATCCTTGTATGAATCAATTGCACCAAGTCATTTTTTAAAATATCTGGAGAAATTTGAACATGGGTATTAAATGACATCAAGAAGTTCATCTTGTTTGTTTTATAAGCTATGGTAATAGTTTTGTGGGTATATTATTCTTTAAAAGTTTTACCTATTTTAGATGCATAGTGAAGTATTTACAGATAAAAGTCTGCAACCTTTGAGATTTGCTTCAAAATAATCCAACACACACACACACACACACACACACACACACACACACACACACACGAGACAGAAACAAATAAAACAGGATTGGCAAAATGTTGATTATTGTCGAATCTGGTAATAAATACATGGAATCCTGTTATATTATTTTTTCCCTTTCTGTTTAAATTTCTCATGACATAAAAAACACTAAAAATAAACTATCTCCTACTGGCCCTACTTTAAAGGGGATAAGAGCTAATATGATAGTTTGTTTTTGTTTTTTGCTTTGTTGTTTTTTTTTTTTTTAATAGAGTCTTGCTATGTAGTCCAGGCTTTCCTTGAACCCACCCAGGCTGATCTCAAACATGTGGCAATCCTCCTGCCTCAGCCTCCAGAGTGTGGGGTTATAGGCGTGCACCACCACACCTGGCTGACAATTTTTATTTAATTACAAAGTTGTTAAGCAGTGTTTTAATGCATGCCAGCATTTCACATATTAATTATAATGACACCAGTAATAGCTATTAATATTATTACTCTCTGCCTGCCTAATACAAGGCAAAGACTTTACATGTATCATTTCATTAAATCTTAATCCTGAACAGCAGGTCTTACTAGTACCTGTATATTATAGATGAAAAAAATTGATATATACAATTGCTCAAGGATGTACAGCTAATTACCAAATCTGAGATTTGCACCCAGGACTGGATCCAAGGGGAATGTATGTGTGTATACCTGCACACTCATACATCTGTGTACACAGGACACTGTCCAGGGTAGCTTTCAGAAATAAAGTAATGGCTACCTATAGATCTTTTTCATGTAGACCTAGAATCAACACAGAAAAGGAAGAAAAATCAGTGTCTCCTCGACCCAGCCTTGATTTCCTTAGCAAACCAAGCAGAGCTTTCACTAGCCCTTCTTGCTTCCTGGTACAAAAACCGAAGTCCAGATAACTTGTTGACAAGGATGCTATGAGCACCAAACACGATGCACAGAGCACCCCCATGAATGAGAAATACTCCCTGGGTCCTAATTAGCATCTCAGGAATCTGGAAACTGCTGCTTCAAGGCGAATTATAGATACGATTTGAGTACGTCAGGGCTGCTTCAAAGGAAGAAAATGGTTGATCGCTCTCTGGAGGGACTCTACCAAGAGCTCTTTCCAGCACCCAGAAGTTTCTCTGAATGGATGCATGCAATCATCCAAAGGAGAAAAATCAACAGCAGCCACCTGCAGCAACAGCCACAGATGGCCCTGCTCTTACCAGTGATGGTCCAATGAGCTTCACCCACAACCCTTCTCCCTGCAATGTATAGGCACAGCTGAAAATCTAAGGGTGTTGGACTGGGGTGTAGCTCAGAGGTACAGCACCTGCCTCGTATGTGCCAAGCTCCCTAGGTTTGATCCCACCACTGGAAAAAAATCTAAGGTCATGCTTGTATCCTTGCCAGTCAACCTTTGGCAGACATACTGGGAGACAGAATTAGCATGGCCTGTGGGTCAGCAGATTCTGAAGCTGTCAAACTCTGCCTCCATCAATGACTCCCTGTGTGTCCTTAGGAGAATCGCTTGATCTCTTTGTGCCTCAGTTTTCCCATGTGTCAGGCGTATTCCCCTTTAGGGTTCACGTATAAACAAAACTACAGCAATGTATGAAAAATGCCTCTCCCAGACTCTGACTCATTATCGGCACCCAATAACAACACTAGTCATTGATAGGAAACACTTTTATCACTCTTATATTATTTAAATCAAAATAAATACCCAGCCTTTCCCAGATACCAACTATACACTGGAATGTGAGAACATGGAAACTACCACATACCAGTACAAAGTCAGTACCTGGAAAGCCATTCATCCCTTCTTTTCTCCTACATTTTTTTTAATAGTAGTAAAACGCGGACTATGACTCCATCGTAAAAAGCAACGGTGCACTGAAACATGCCACAACATGGACGAACCCAGAAAACAGCTCCCTACGTGAAAGAACACAGGCACAAAAAGAGAAAATATTGTTATGAATCCACTTATTTGGGGTACCTAGTCTAGGCAAATGCATAAAAGTAGAGTAGAATAGAGGTCCCAAGGGGAGGGAATAGGTGCAATAGGAAATTATTGTTTAATGAGTCCAGAATTTCTACGAGGGATGATAAAAAGATTTTGTGATAATTCGGTGATCATCTCACAACACTGTGATTATGTTTCATGGCACTGAACTGTATATTTACATTTAAATGATAATGATAAAGTGACAAGGGCTATGTATACTTGACCACAATAAAAAATATTTATTTTTGATGGAGTTAATACTGGAATTATTCTGAAGATTAAGTCGGTGCTTCCTCAGCGTGGATGTGCACAGAAATCACTTAATAGTAGTAAAATGTAACGTAATTGTGGGAAACCAGATTAGGTCCCAAGATGCGCCATTTCTTTCGTTTGTTTGGGGTTTTGTTGTTGTTGTTGCTGTTGTTGTTGTTGTCGTTTGGTTTGGTTTGCACGTGTTCTGTCCCTGAGCTACATCCCCAGCCCACAGTGTGGCGTCTCTTGAGTTGCTGCTGGGGAGAACACTTCCAGTAGCCGGGGAGCACAAAGCCCAGAGAAACACCGAGCATCCAGTGAGCACTGGCAAACGCCAGCTCCAGTTACACGAGGAATGTTGGCATGGGTAAAAGCATTTCCAGCCACTCTGTCTTCCCCTGGTAAGTGCTCATTTCAAGAAGCACGAAGCAGACTCTGATCTGCCCCCCTGGCCTCATAACCCCCAGCATGTGCTATACAAAGCTGCCAGAGCCCATCTCCCGCAGACATCTAAACACATTTCAATTCAAGTGTCATATGCATAAGAACACCAAGCTTGACAATTATTTCCATTGTAAATGATCTCAAGCCAAAAAAGTATCTGTGAGACATGGGGCACCTTGGCATTCTCCCAGTCCACACCCTGTTCCTGGGCACCATGCACAGACTTCTGATGACCTAGGGGTTCATTTTTAACTGTCCTGGGCATGTGTCCAGGGCTTGCAGATGAGGGATAGATAAGAATATTTAGGAACTGGGCCTGCAGAAAATGCATCGAAGAGGACCACTTGTTCATGGCTCAGAAGCAAGTCACTCTCCCAGGCCAACAATCTAGAGTCAAAACCAATCAAATCACACCCACCAATCCTAGGACCAATCCAGCTCTCAAGTCACTGTTTGGAGTTCTCCCCACCCATCCACCCCTCACTTCATCCTCCAATCGGAGCTGGGAGCTGCCTGTTCTTCTGCCTTGAGGGATCGACCTCATAGGCAGAAATCCCAAACCATGTATGTGAACAAGTCAACCAGAAAATTTCAAAATAGAGCTGAGAAGCTGACTGAAAAGTACAAACACAGATCTTTCTAGACCAGCCCAATTAATTTATGTAAATTCACTGTACCCACAAGTGGCTTACATTTATTGAACACTTGTCATATACCAGACACTGAGCTAAGCACCTTGTACATTTTGCCTCATTCCCGTAATGACACTATGAGGAAAGCACTATCCTTTTCTTATTTTTAATGTAGATGGGGATACTGAGACACTAGGAAGCTCAGGAAACACTGCTATCCAAAACCTAAACCTACCTTAAAATGACAGTTTAAAATAGCAATGTTATAAGGTTGATCTATGAACACAGGAAACACATGAGAGTTGAATTCAATAATTCAAATCTAACCATGAAACCATTTTTATACGTGGGATGGAAAATGTCCCACAAAGTCCCTTATACTACAGGTCTGGTCTCTAGCCTGTGGGCTATTAGAAGGTGGTTGTACCTTTAAAAGGTAGAGCCAAATGGAAGGAAGTGAGGTCACTAGGGGGCGTGCCCTTGAAGGGGTTATTGGAGCCCAGCCTGCTAACTTTCTTCCCAGCTGCCATGAGGGGTACAGCTCTGTTCCACCACACGCTTCCGACCATGACGCTCTGCCTCACTCTGACCCAAAAACAACAGAGCCAAATGACCATGGACTGAATCCTCTGAAACTATGAGCTAAAATAAACCACTTGTCTTATAAGTTGATTAACTCAGGTATTTTGTCATAGCAACAGAAAGCTGACTAATGCAACCACAGTCAGAAATACGAATAGAAAGCACATTCGTGTCCAATCTGAAAATACTAGCGACGCCTTGGGAATTCTTCTTGGTGCTAGGAGTTAATCATGAGTGGTCAGTGATAATAACACACACCCCCCTCTTCCAATCACCCAGGGTTAGCAGATTTAGCAAACAGACATTCAGGGGGGGCTGTGGATGCAACTTAATGGTACCGCACTTGCCGCAGCATACGTGAGGCCCTAGGTCCAATCCTCAGCACAAAAAGTAAAAAGAAAAAAAATTAATTTAAACTCGAGTTTCAAAGGAACAACAAATATTTTAGTTATTGTGCAACGTAGACTGCAAAAGTATTTGCTGTTTACCTGAAATTCAGGTTTAACCAAGTATTTGGTATTTTATCTGGCAATCTCATGGTCAGCAAATATCATAAAGTACTCCTGGCTAGGGCACATGGCAGCCAGGCTCTAAATGAGGGACCAAGTACATTAAAAACCTGCTTTCTATTGACAGCCCCCATACAGTGTCTTCTGTGGTTCAGTAGAGTTATATAACTTGTCACACAGCTGCAAAAAAGTGGCAGAACTGGGGCCTGGGCACTGTGCTCTGATTCTCTACCCATTGACTTTTCCCACAAAGACACATGGCACCACTCAGCAAGGCCAGCCATGTGACCACCCTTGGCTGCAGAGTGAACTAGTGGAGAAGGGCTATTATTTAGATCCCGCTGACTTTGTCAATGATGATTTAAAAGATTCTAAACCATTCTGACTATATTGAGTAATACGTGTTTGTTGTTGTTGTTGTTGTTTTCAGTACTGGGGATCAAACCCCCGGCTTTATACATGCTAGGCATGCTCTACCACTGAGCAGCACCTCCAGCCCAAGTCAGATGTTCTCTTATCCTTTTGATCCTTATACCCCATTCAGGATTTTCTGCATTTTCTGGAATCCTTCTAGCTGTGTTGGGACAGCAGAATCTGTTGCTTTCTTCAGGCACGCTCTCCACCTTTTAGTAAGGGCACCCCAGCTTTCCTTTGCAGAACATCTCTGCTCAAAGGACACAGACTAGAAAGGGCTGACCTTCCTCCCAGCTTCAGAACTATAAGGACCCGGGGTCCTCTGGCCCCCAGAAGTAATAAATCATACCTGACCAGTGAGAAGAATATCCAGACATTGACTGGAGCCACTGGGAAATAATCATGCTTTTCCTATTCACAGCTCAGGGGATAAAATACAAGTGTGGCACCTCCAGCAGCCACTCTGTCACTACAAGGAAAGACTTCCTGACTGAAAGCAACACAGAACAAAGTAGAGCTGAGAGTGAGGGAGAAGTTCCTGCCTATGTTCAGCTGGTCCTATCCAAACATTTCTCAAGTTACATAAGCCAAAAAACTCACTCCTTTTGCTTAACCAGAGGTAAGTTTCCATCACCTATAACCAAATAGTTTGGAGAAAAACTTCATTTTTCTATTAGTCCACAAGGAAGGTCAAAAACAAGTGAAAAGCCTGTTCAGGGTAGGCCCTAAATATACCCCAAATCCAATCCCTGCTCACCAACCTGGTATGAGCCATAGTTGCATCTACCCAAGCCCCCTGCAATCCATTCTCAGCCAACAACTACAAAGATACTGTTCGAACTCAAACCAGCTCATGTTACTTCTCTGCTCAAACCTCTCCAGTGTTCCTCTTCCACTTAGCAAAAATCTTTCTGTGACTTTTAATCTAAAAGTCCCTATCATCTGATCCTTCATTTCTCAGCCTCCTCATTAACACTCCACTCTGATCACATACACTTCCTGACTATTCCTCTGATATCTCAGGGCCTCTGCACAAGCCACTGGCTCATCCAGAAAGTGTCATGGGCCACTCCTTTGTTTCCTTTCAGCCTCTGTACAAACATCATCCTTTTCTCAAAGCCTACTCTACACACACTCCAATACTCCTGTCGTGCATGATAGCTCCCTCACTCTTTTGTGCCTATTTGTTGACTGTTTCCCCCAACAAGAATATGCACTGAGTAGGACTGTTTGCCTGTTTTACCCCTGGATAGATCCCCAGTACCCAGATCCCCGTCAAGGGTATTCAATGTTGGGAGGAAGCAAACCCAAGAGAAAGAAAAGCACATCTGCAAAACCAAAAGGCAAACTGGGCATGGTGGTACATGCCTGTAATGTCAGTACTCTGGGAAGCTGAGGCAGGAAGGTTGCAAGTTCAAGCCCAGCCTGGGTTACTTAGCAACGTAGTGAGACCCCGTTTCCAAATAAAGGGGACAGAAATTCTGGGTTTCCTTCCCAGTACTCTTCAGCTCCCAGTACTGTTCGGCAGAGAAAGGGGAACAGAACAAAACAGAAAGGCAGTGTCTGGGAGACAAGATAAACACCAGCAGGTGCCCAGTGAATGCCCAGCGCCGCCCCCCCGCCCCCGCTTTTCCTCCTCCTAGGGATCCAAGCTTCCAGGTGCTACCTGGGTCCCCTCACCCTCCCGACTCCCAGCCCCACCTTGCCCAGTATGGAGGTCCCCTGTCTGTAACGACTGAGAGCGACTGGTTGTGAGGAAATGTGATTGGATACAGAAGACTGGAGAGTGGGGTGGAGCCCACCTCTTAATCTGAGTTCATTTAAGACGGCTCTCATTAGCGCTAACCTGATCAAACAGTGACCAGCTTCTCGGACCTGCAGTGCGCGGCTAATGAATTTTTCATAGCTCTGTAGAGACATTTTCTGCACTGCTGTTAATAATAAGCCACAAAGCAAGGCACTGAAAATGCACTCCATTCCCCCTCCCAGGTCGGGCCCATCTGTCATTATTATGGGGTGGCTTGTGCGTACTGTGGCAGTCGAGGGCCTGCCTCTACCTTAGGGGACCAATAAATCCACGTTATGCTTTCAAATCATATTGAAGAAGTGGAGATCATAGATCAGAGAATTTTATTTGATTTGGCAAATGAGACTGCCTCGCTTTTCTACAGTAAGGAGGGGATGAGGCAGGAAGAAGATGTAAAGGAACCCAATTCCAAGAAAGGAAAACACCTCGGCCCGAAATACCCTGTGCTCCAGCCGTGGTGGATTTCATGTGGCTCCCCGAACGGCCCAGCCTCTCCTACATCTATGAGGACATTTACTCTGGACTCGGGACCTAGCACAACACCTACCCTGCAATACATATGCTGGGATTGTAAGGTTCACATGTGCAAGTCTGTTTCCATCTCCTCCATACAGCTACCTAATGCGTTCAGTACACGGAAGGGGAAGGAAGGAAGGGAGGGAAAGGAGGGGAGGAAGAAGCGATACGACTGATGAACTGGGATGTTTTGTTTGTCTGTTTGTTTCAGTGTTAGAAGTGGAATCCAGGGCCTTCACACTGAGCTGCAGCCCCAGCTCATTCATTCACTTACAGAGTATCACTAAGTTGCTAAATTGCCCAGGCTGGGCTTGAAATTTGATCCTTCTGCCTCAGCCTCCCAAATATCTGGGATTACGGACATGCACCACTATTCCGGGCAACCAGGGCTCCTTTCCAAGTAAACATCCTAAATGGCTTAAGGTTTAACCCCATGCCAAAATTCTGGCTCTTTGAGCTGCCTTTTAGACTCAAGCCCAGAACACTGCCATCATCTTCAAAGGCAATGGGTCCTGTTCTTTGAGAGAGGAGAGGTGATTATGTCCATATTTTAAATGGACAGATGTCACTGGGAATGGGTCAAGCAACACAGGGAAGGCGACTGAGGTCAGAATTGTAAAAAAAGTAAAGAGGTTTACTTTCTTTCTTATAAAGTGACTATAAAGTCTTTAAGGATTTTTTTTTAACCTAAGATCTCACTTAGCTAAACAAGTGTTACTGATTCCCCCAACCCACCTTCTTATTTTTGAGACAAGTTTACCTGAAGTTGCCCAGGCTGACCTCTAAGTTCTAACCCTCCTGCCTCAGCCTCCTGAGTAACTGGGGTCACAGGCATGAGCCACCACACCCAACCGCAAGGACATGTGAAGTAATGCCAGCAGAGCTAGGGTAAGGCAGATGGCCGCCACAGTGGCTGCTTTGACAAATACAATTTTCTTTTACGTATAAATATTTTGATTTGTTCTTTGAGGAAATATCTGATTAAGAATTGTTGGTGTGGTAATAGTAATCTTGTCATGCTTAAAATACAGCACTTACTGTCTGTTATAAATACATATTTAAATATAGTGAAGCTAAAATGCTGTGATGACTGGCGAACTGCTTCGAAAGGCTAGGGGGAGGTTGAAGGAAAAGGGATGGGTGACTGCCCAAGATTCGATCCTTGCGGAATCTGAGCGGCAGGTACACAAGGAGGTCCATTAGGCCATTCTCCTCACTTTCATACAGGTTTCAAATGTGTGAGTGTGTGGACATTTGTGATTTTTCTAGTCCTGGTCACAGCTCTTACTCCAGCATCCTCAAAGGTGGCAAACAGCTACCCATTAGGCAAACACTGCAAAACCAGCGATTAGTTGGTTGCCCCATCTTCTCCAGGCTAAGCCGCCCAAACTCAATTTTTTTTCAACCCATACATGGGTAGGATTGGAAAAAAATCAGACCCAGAAATCGCTAAACCAGAGGGGTTCACAAATTATTTCAGTAGTGTTGATTATCTGTGCCTTCTTCTGCACCCAACACTGTTTAAACGCAAACACACAGATGTGAATTAATGGGGAGAAGAGTGGCACTTTTGATCAGATAATAAAGATAGAATGCCTCCTTTTTTAGATATCATGAATTATCCAATGCATGCCACAAAGACTCAGGCATGTTCCCTTACAAATACCTATGACCTTCCCCAACCACTCACTGAAAATTGCTAAAAAAAAAAAAAAAAAAAAAAA
>NW_022900924.1:11776414-11796270 GCF_012274545.1 Fukomys damarensis | reverse complement strand
AAAAAAAAAAAAAAAAAAAAAAAAAAAAAAAAAAGTGCTGCAGGGTAAAGGTGACCACACCGAGGAGATCACAGGTATCACCATTTCTTGGAAAATCTACTGGCAGTATAGCTCAGTGGTAAGAGTGCCTGCCTCACATACACAAGGCCCTGGGTTCAATCTCTAGCACTGCCAGAAGAAAAAAAAAAAAGTACATATGCCAAATAACTTTGGAGTTGGGAATACAGCTCCATGGAGGCTATTCCTTGCCTAGCCTGCAGGAGGTGGTGGATTCAGTCTCTAATACTAAAAAAAAAAAGAAAAGAAAAAGAGAGAGAGAGAGAGAGAGAGAGAGAGAGAGATCTATCTAACACAAGCATTTTCAAGACAGCTCAACCTAACTTTAAAAGTAACTTTTGATCTAACCTCAGCAAATCCCTTGGTATTTCAATCCCTTGGTATATTATATCTATCCCCTGCTGCCTATATGATTAACATAGGAACCCAGATCACTTCAATTTTCAGGTGTTTTTGCAGTTTGAACATGTGAACCTGGTACTTCATCAGCCACACTTTCTCTATATTTAAAAGAAGGAAAATGAGCCTTGCTGTAAAACCCAGGGAGTTCAGCTGTGCACTGCAATGTTCAGAAATGGAGTGCATATTAAATCTTTTATCAGTTTTCACCAGCTGCATGCAATAGCAATTTAAAACATTCAAGTACAGGAATATAAGACCAAAAGTAAACCAGGTTTCCTTTGTTTTTAAGGGGAGAAAAGGCAAAGAACACAGAGATTCTGGTCATGGGGTGAATCTAACCTATCAGTACTTTTTTTTCACTTTCACTATATTTTTGTTTTGTTTTGAATGCTTTAAAAAGTGGGAAGTTTTCACATTAAAATTTTTGGTTTTTAATGGGCCTGGGATTTAGCTCAGTGGTTTCACCACCTGCCTTGCAAGCACAAAGACCCAAGTTCGACCCCATTTCTAGAGTAGTGTTGAAAGTGGAAATAACTGACAATTCTAGGCCCAGCCCTATCCACTAACAACGTTTCACATCTGGAGACGGGATGCATGCTGCGCCCATGTTATGTCCCCTCCCAGGTGTCTGGTGTCCTTCCCCTGTGGGTTTCCTGCCTGGTTCCATGGAATACCAGCTAGAAGATCAGCCCTAGAAATCAGACAGCTTCCCTGGGAAGCTTACACTTCTTCGGATGTCACTTGAAAAACAAAGTCACCTTAAATTAGGTTTCCTAATCACTGACATGATTCAAGCTCTATGTGTTTCTACTGAAATGTGCATTTCTAAACACGAAGCCTGCCTGCAGTTTCTTAGCTCACCGTACAACACTGCCCCATAGATGTAGTAAAGAGACCTCGCATATTTTTATGAAGTCACGGATTTATTTGCAACATTTACCTCCACAGCTGTCATATCTGATGACAGAGAGCCACAAGCCATACTCCTAAACTCTGAGGAGATTATAAATTGATTATGTCTCACCCCCCAAAGGCTCATTAAGACACAGATGAGAAAAAGCCTTACAAGCATGCAGTAATTCCACATCTAGGTATATTCTTTCAGTAGACAAATAAAAGTGCTTTAGAAAAATTCCATTCCCAAAGTACCCATTAAGACTGTGCTTGTAGGGCCGGGGATTTAGCTCAGTGGCACCGCACCTGCCTCGCAAGTCCAAGATCCTGAGTTCAGTCCTCAGTACTAAAAAAATAAATAAAATAGACTGTGCTTGGAACAGTCAAAAATAAGAAATAACCTAACTCACTAAAGAGTGCTGATCCAACTCATGCTGTATCTTTGTGCTAGATTGCTATCTAGCCATTACAAATGGTATACAAAATAGTTGTGAGGGCCAAGGATTTAGCTCAGTGGTTCCACTGCCTGCCTCGCAAACACAAGGTTCTGAGTTCAATCCCTGGTACCCAAAAAAAAAAAAAAATAGTTGTGGTAGTGAAAGACATTCATGTCTTAAGGCAATTTGTAAAAGGAATAGAGGAGACTACAAAGTACATATAATTATCATTGAAAGCCACATACAAATATGTTTGCATGAGAAACACCCCTATATAACAAGAGGTTTTACAATGTTGGTACATGGGTGGCAGGACTACAAGAGTGTTCATTATTCTTTTGATTAAACACATATTCTTTTTCTACAGCATACATATTTGGCCTCGATGGCAGCAATGTCTAAAAACGACTCTCTTCTGCATTTCTGAAGTTGGTATGAACAATCCATAACCCAGCATGGGTAATTTGAGGAGCCAGTCCCGCCCCTGGGAACTGTCACACATGTAGAACCATCATGCACAACCACACAACATATCAAAGGAACGTCTGCTCTGGGTTTCCTAACTGCTTGCAAGTGTGAAGCAGGAGAGGAGTCTTTGACTTTGGCAGAGGAAAAACAGGTGAGTCCCAAACTGCCCCCATCCTCCTAGCCAAACAGATGTTGGGAAGCAGTGTTACAACACACAACTGCCATAAAGTGGAAACAACCCACCTGTCCATTAACTGATCAAAGGGTAAACAAAATGAGCCAGTCTATGCAGAGGAATATTATTCAGCCATAAAGATGAATGAGGAGTTGCTATGTGCTGTAGCCTTTGAGGATATTATGCTGAAGGGAGCGAAATATGAAAGGCCTCACACTGTATGACTGCGTTTATAGGAAATGTCCAGAATGTGCAAAATGATAGTGATGGAAAATAGATTAGTGGTTGCCAGGAGATGTAATACAAGGTAACTGGAATTGACAACTAACAGGTACAAGGTGTCTTCTTTTGTGTGGTGATAGAAACATTCTGGATTTATATAGTAATGATCGTTGCAAAACATTGAGCCTATACTAAAATACACTCAACCGTACAATTTAAAATGGTTAAAATGTTGAATTTTATGTTATGTGAATTTTTACCTCAATTTTTTAAAGCCTAAAAAAATGTGAAGTGTCTATATTATATTAGAGAGAATAGTTTTCAGAGCAAGAAAAATTACCAGGTATAAAAAAGAAATTTTCAGTGTTGCTAACAGGTCCATTCACCCAGAACATTTAACCATTCTAAATGTGTATACACTTACTAAAACAACTAAAAATGCATGAAGCTAAAACAAAGGAGGCCTAAAAGAGACAGGGACAATCCACAGCACAGCAGAAGATGTCAACAGTCCTCTCTCTGTAATCAGTGAAACTAGAGAGAGAAAATCAGCAAGACACGGGATGGGAACAATACCACGGACCACAGGGAGCTGACATTTACAAATACCACACCCATCGATGACACCATGTACGCTCTTCTCAAGTGCAGAAGAATGGAACACTCACTAAAAGAGAACACAGCCAGTGTAATAAAGAAATCTTAAGCATGTTAAGAGAATTGAAACTACCCAAAATGTGCTCACTGGCATAACTGAATTAAAGTAGAAATCAAGTAGCAAAAGGATAGCAGAAAATACACAAACATTTATCAATTAAACAACAGACTTTTAAGGAGCACACATATCACCATAAAACAAACCAGGAGACATAGTGAGCTGAAGAACAAAGGAAAATATGACATATCAAAACTGGCGGGATCCAGCTGAAAGCAGTCCCAAGAGGGAAACTTATGACAATATACAGTCAGACTAGAAAAGAAATCTTAACTCTACAATCTAAGCACCTATCTCAAGAACTGAAAAAGAAAAAAGACCCGGAGCAAACAGAAGAAAGGAAAAAATACTAAGACCAAAGTCAATGAAATTGATAGCAGAAAAACAATACAGAAAATAAATGAAGCCAAAGCCTGGTTCTATGACAACATAACTTAAAAAAATGAACATCTAGCCAGACTGAAAAAGAGAAAAAACACACATTACCAAAATAAAGATAGAGAGGACATCACTACAGGTCCCATTGCCACTAAAGGATAATAAAAGAACATTACAAGGAATATATTCATGTAAATTCATCAATTTAAATAAAATACACTAAGTCCTTGAAAGCCACAAACTACCAAACTTTACCCAAGAAAAAATATATAACAGAAGTAATCTTTAAATGATTAAAGAAGTTTAATTTGTAGTTTAAAACCTTCTAGCCAGGTGTGGTAGAGCACACCTGTAATCCCAGCACTCTGGGAGGCTAAGGCAGAAGGATGTCAAGTTTGAGCCAGCCTGCCCAACTTGACAAGCCTTTGTCTCAAAATAAAAAATTAATTGATTGATTTTTTAAAAATTAGGAATGCAGCTGAGTACAAAGGCCCTGGATTCAGTTTAAATAGAAGAAAAGCTCCTTACACACACACAAATCAGTAGGCTCAAATAACTTCACTGGTGAACTCCAACCAACAGAAGAAAGAAGAAATAATACTAATTCTATACAGTCTTTTCAGGCAAACAGAAATACAGGAGAATATTTCCCAAGTCATTATGAGGCTTAAGGTAAGCTAGGCTTTATCATGACATTTAAACTGAACAAAGACAGCACAAAATAAAGAAAAACCACGGATCAATATCTGTCATGAATGTAGACTCAAAAATCTTCAACAAAATACTAACAAGTCAAATCCAGCCAATATATTAAAATAAATAATAACACAACCAAGTGGGGCTATTTCAAGACTATAAGGGTAGTCAAATTTTTAAATCAAAAAGAGGGTTCTACTATATTAACAGCCTAAAGAAGATAAATCATACAACCATACTAATTGATGCAGACAGAAAACATTTAACCAAATTCAACACCCATTCACCATAAGAACTCAGAATGAATCAGGAATAGAAAGGAGTTTCTTAATTCTATGAAGAAAAGGCCACCTGCCAGAACAAACAAAAAGCCCAAAGCTAACGTCATCTTCGATGCTAAAACCTTTAATGCTTCCCTCCTAAGACCAAGAACAACGCAAAGATGTGTACTCTCACTATTCCCATGAAACAAAAAATCAAAATAAAAACTTTAAATGTTACTTTTAAAAAAAACTTTAGTAGTACATATTTGGAGTCTATTATTAAATTCGCTATGGAGGTTGGTAAAAGTACACGAAACATCTTAATTCATTTCACTTTCCTTCCCCTTCACCCCCATCTCTCGGACCCCTTCTCATTTGCAAAATATCTATCTCCCTATTTCCTATCATCTATCTTTCATTTTGTCCTTTATTTATACTGTGGACTTCTCTTATAAGAGAAGCCATGCAATATTCAAGCTCCCATATCTGATATTAAACTTGAAAAGGTAAATCTGCCCATTTGCAGCCTATATAAAAACTCCATAGAGTCTAGAGAAAAATTCCTGGTATGTTTGTTAGGTCACCAAATACAAGCTCAACCCCAAAATCAATCATATTTCTAAAACTAAAAATCAACAATCACAAGCCAAAAAGTATTTTAGTAAAACTGCTTAGAAAAGATGCAAAAATAAAATAATACCTGGGTTTAAGTTCAACAAAATGCATACTAGATGCATACACTGAAAACTACAAAATGCTGATGAAAGAAATCCAAGAAGACATAAGCCTAGATTTGGATAGTGACTACACTACTTGGTATGAAAGGTATTCCAATTATTTTTACACCTTTTCAAAGAAGTCAATGGGCCATATTTGTGAGCATCTATTTATCTTCCTTTTTAAAATGTTTTGAGTCATCATAATTGGAGAGATGCACCATGTTCATGGATTAGAAGAATTGATAGTTATCAATTGCCACAAAACCAATCTATAGATTTTGTCCAATTGCAATTAAAACACCAACAGGGCGTGCCTCGCAAGCACAAGTTCCCAAGATCGATCCCCAATACCAAAAAAAACTCAACAGTTTTTTTGTATAAATTTAGATAAGCCATTTCTAAAATTATATGGAAGACAAAGGAACTATGTAACCAAAATAATTTTTTAAAAGAATAAAATTAGAAGACGTAAACCATTCAGGTTTAAGAATTACTAAAAAGCTACAGTAATCATGACAATGTGGTATTAACAAAGGGAAAGATATAAGTCAATGAAACAAAATGAAGCAGTCATGAAATATGTATCAAAAATCACATTCCCCCATAAATATATACACTGATGATGACACAAAATTTTAAAAGGAAGATAAATAGATGCTCACAAATATGGTCCACTGACTTTTTTGCAAAGTAAAAAGTAACTGGAATACCTGTCACACCAAGTAGTGTAGACACTATCCAAATCTAGGCTTATGTAAAATGACTCAGAAGCCAATCTGATGACGTTCCCACAGGCCAAAAGCTGAACAATTTAAGTTTTGATGAGATAATAATTGTATAACATTGCAATGGACTGAAACCCATAAACATTTTAAATCCTTGAATTCGCAATAATATTTTTTTTAACCCAGTAAGTCACCCATGAAGGTAAATAGAGAACTATTTATAAACTGAGAAATAAAAATAATCCCCCTCAAAAAAGTCTATGACCGTTAGGCTTAACTGTCAATTTGATTGGTGTGGGACCACCCAGGGGATTAATAAATCATACTCTGAATGTGTCTGGGTGGGTCATGGAGGCATGACCTTGAAGTCTATATCTGGCCCCACAACCTTTCCTTTCTGGCACTGTTTTCTTCCTCTGCTTCCCAACCACCATGAGCTAAGCAACTTTGCTCTACCATGATGTTGCTGAGTTGGAGTCAGCAAACTATGGACTGAATTCTGGGAAACTGTGAGCCAAATTTACTTCTCCTCGTTTAAGTTATTTGAACTTTATTGAATTTTTGCTCTGCCAAAGACAATCAAGACAAAGAAAATCCCCCAGAATAAGAGAAGATATTTGTAAACTACACATCTGACCAAGAACTGAATAAAGAACTCTCCAATAAAAAGAAAAAATATATAACTGTACCTAGAATGTACCAATAAACTCAATAAAAAGCAAAAAAACTCTCAAGATACAACAGTAAGGAAATGAACAATTCAAATTTCTCAAATTTCAAATACAGCTTGAACAAACACTTTAGCAAAGAGGATATATGGGTAGGAAAGTAATCACAGGAAAAATTTCTCAACATCAGTCAAAGGGAAATGCAAATTATATCCACTATACAGTTATCTAAATGACTAAAAATACTAACCATACCAAGTGTTTGTGAGGATATGGACCTATTAAACCTTTCATACATTGTTAATAAAAGCATATAATGGTACAAGCACTCTGAAAAGCATTTTAGCAAGTTTTTTTTAATGAAACTAAGCATATACCCTACCATATGATTCACTTTGAGATATTTAGAGAAATTAAAATTTATGTTCATATGAAAAAAACTATACCAGTTTTGCTTATGACTATTCCAAACTGGAAACAAACCAAGCATCCCTCAACAGTTAAATGGATAAGCAAACTGTAACACATCCACACAGTAGGTAACTACTCAGCAAACAAAAAGAATAAAGTTCTGAGAGATGCAACCATTTGGGTGAATCTCAAAGCCATTGTGCTAAGAGAAAGAAGTCAAGCATGGGTTACATGTTATATGAATTCACTTTATAACATACTCTCAAAAAGACAATAGTGTGGTCAGCAATTGCTAAGGGATAACGGTAAAGGGGAGAAATTAGAATATGAATGAAGGGATATGAAGGAGCTTTTTGGGGGAAGGGAAAGAACAGCTCTCTATCTTAAGCACGGTTACGTGAATCTCTACGCTGGTTAAAGCACAGAGAAACATATGCTCCCAAAAAAGTCAAAAAGCAAAAGATATGTGATACATAATTTCATTCCTATGCAGTTGTAGAACAGGCCAAAAACTAATCTTCAGTGGAAAAAGTGTCAGAAATTTGGTTAAGGGCAGAGAGCGAAAATTAACTGTGATGGTAGATGTTCCGTGTCTGGATAGATGTTTGGGTTAAGCAGTCTTTACCTTTGTCAAAACTCAGTGGATGTACACTTAAGAGCTGTGCTTTTCACTGTGTGTCCATTTTACATTGAAAGAAAAATCAGTTGAATTCTGGTGGCAGAATTATTTGTGGGGAAGATTATAATGCTCTCTACCATTCACTTTGAATGCATCAAATAACACGACGGATTCATGGATGGAGAGAGGGGTGGATGAATGGATGGATACGTGACAAGCAAGGTTAGCAAGCTGTTGGTGACACTAAGCAGCAGACCCACTGAAAAGTATCTTCAACTTTACTGTATGTTTGAAATTTTTCATAATAAGTTTTGGGAGGAAAACAAAATTATTAACTATTTGTCTCTGTTCCCATGATGCAAGCTTTCAGGTGAGTGTGAGAAAGACAGATGCCGCATGATCTCAGTTACATGTGGAATCTAAAAATGTCAAACTCAGAAACAGGAAGTAGAAGGGTGGTTGTCAGGGGCTGGGGGTACAGAGGGAGAAGAAATAGAGACACGGATCAAAGGGTAGAAACTTTCCAAACTTTTAGTGTAAGTTCTGGGGATCTAATGTACAACACAATGACTACAGTTAATAATACTATAAATATACGTATAAGTTGCTAAGAAAATTTATCTTGAATGTTCTCATCAGACACATAAAAAGGAAACTGTGAATCGATGAATGTGTCAACTAGCTTAATTGTGTGAGCATTCCCTAATATATACATATATCAAATCATCACATTGTACAATTTAAATACATATTTTTATTTGTATTACACCTCAGTAAAGCTGGAACAAATTAAATTGAAATTTCAGTGTTAAAAAAGGCTGCCTTGTGAAAGAACTTGAATTGACATTTCTCCAAAGAAAACATACAAATGACCAATGAGCCCAGGGAAAAGATGCTCAACACCATTAGTCATCGGCAAAATGCAAATGAAATCCACAATGAGCTATTACTTCAGACCCACCAGGATGGCTATAATTTTTTTAAGTGGAAAATAACAACTGTTGTCAAGAATGTGGGAAAACTGGGACCACTGTGGATTACTGCTGGGGATGTAAACTGATGCGGCCACTCTGAAAACAATATTACGGGTTTTTAAAAATTGAAAATAGAAATATTATACATCCCAGCAATTCCACTCCTACCAGTAGGCAGATACTTAAAAGAATTGAAGAGAGCAAGTGTCACAGGCTTGCAAGGTGAACAGATACTGATGAACAGACACTTGTTCACCAGTGTTCACAGCAGCATTATTCACAATAAGCAACAGGCAGGAACAATGTAAACATTCGCTGAAAAATGAATGGCTACATAAGGAAGCGCGGTATAACCACACAATGCACTAAGAGCCAGACACAAAAAAGAATGGAGTCCGGATACACGGTAGGACATGGGTGAATCTCAGAAATATCAGGCTATGTGAAATAAGCCACACACAAAATAACAAACACTGTATCACTGCAGTGACAGGAGACACGGTATTTAGAGTAATCAAGTTCAAAGAGACAGCAGAATAGAGGTTACCATTCACTGGGGTGGGGAGGAGCTTTGCAATGGGTACAGAATTTGTTTGAATCGGATACAGAAGGTTAAAATCACATGGCTTCTGCTATGTGAGAATCGCAACGAATAAATAATTTAAAGAGCAAAATAAAAGATGATAGGAAACAGGGAGATAAGACTGTGTGGAGATGGAAGGGAATCTAGGAATCGGGGACGTGGGTGGGAGGGGAAGAGGAAGTAAAAAGGACCATATTCAATTCCCCGTGGAGAATGTATTTATTATGTATCACAAACATATAGTAACTAAAAGGGGGAAAACTAAAGTGAATATCTTCTAAATAAAAAATAAAGACATAAGCCAAAAAAATTTTTTAAAAAAGAATTTCTGTTCAGGATGAGGAAAAACTTTTAGAAGTTGGTAGTGGTGAATGGTTGCGCCATGTGCCCCTACAGTATAAACTTTAAAATGGTTAACGTGGTAAAGTGTATGTATATTTTTCCATAATGAAAAATAGACTTATTTTTAAAAGATTCCCTTGTAAGGTAGTTTTCCATCCAAATGATCAAGATAAGCTAGATGCTGGGCAATCTCTTCAGGGCTCTTTAACTTGAGAGGATGTTTTTCAGGTGCTTAGATATCACTGTTACTGACTGCACTGCAAGTTTAAGACAAACGCCGGCCTTCTATGGCTCCACCTTGTATCTGGTGCTCTGTTACCGAACGCCGAGTTGTGATGAGCACATGATTTTACATCTAAGGTCTGTCCAGTGCTGACAGGTCAAGTAATCTGTGGTCAAAGCAAAGGTCTAAACCTAGTATCAAGAATATTGTTCACTTGTGTCACCTGCAGCCTCCGGGATGTCCCAATACCCTATAGAAAGAAACTTCTTATGGGTTTCCACTTCTCAGGCTTTGCTGTGTTGTCTCTGTGTCTCACACAATGGAAGCATCATTAACAGTCACTGAAGAGGGCTGGGGATTTAGCTCAGTGGTTCTGCTGCCTGCTTCGCAAGTGGAAGGACCCGAGTTTGACCCCCGGTACCAAAAAAAAAAACAGTCTCTGCATAAACGAATGATACGCTCAAGGACGTCACCTTCCCATGCAGCACTGCAGACCACAGAGCACCACAGAGGGCTGAAATATCCTATTCTCCCTCGTGCCGATCTACATGGTGGATGGTCATCAAAAGCACTCTAGTGAACAGGAACTGAGAACATGCTGTATGTCAGGAACTCCTCAAGGTTCCTGAATGCACGATTTTGTTTATTCAAATAACAACCCGGTATAAAATTATCTATAAGCAAAGAAACTGACACTCAGGAAGAAGAGGTCATTTGCCCAAAGTTCCTTAGCTACACAGCAAACCCTGAACCAGCCTAGAACCGAAGCAACCTCACTGCAAAGCCCCAGTCCTCCTAGTCAGTGAGCTACACCTTTGTAAGTGTCTGTCCAAATTTTCAGGGATGCAAGTTATTTCTGAGTTTTTTTCTCACTTCCCTGCTGGTCCAGGGAAACCAAACACACATTCCTTTCTGGAATGCATCCACTGCTTTAATAAATGGCTACCCAGTAACTCTACAGAGACCAAATTTCAGTCTTCATCAAGAATAAGATTTATACAAAAAATAGAGAAATCACTTTGATGCTCTAAATCAGCACCACCCCATACAAATATCTGGGGAACAGCCTATGGAATTTCAAATTTCCTAGTAGCCTTGGGGGAGAAAAAAAACACCAGAAATTAACTTTATATTTTATTTAGCTCCATTTACTTAAAGTACTATCATCTAATATATCAAATATTTAAAATTATTAATAAAATATTTCCCTCCTTTTACTCATACTAAGAATTCAGAATCTAGTGTATATGCGATACTAACCACACTTTGCAATTAGGACTCACTGTGTTTCACCTGATCATAGCCACATGTGGCAGGTGCCACCATTGGGAAAGCTCAGGTCTAAAATATCTCCCTCTCTGTCTTGTCCTCCCTCATCCTGTAAGTGCCTGACATTTCTATCGGTTCTCTATTTCAGTTCAATCATTGTGAACTATAATAATTCATCAAAGAAACATGTTAATACAATAATATTTCATTATTGTGATTCCCATTAATCTTACAGCCATCACCTCAAATCACATCACCTAAACCTCCGCTCTGCACTGTATCCTCTGTCATCTTTCCTCCCTCTCTTCTTTCTCTTCTGGCCCACACCACCTCTGGAGAATCCAGAGTATATAAGTAAACTGCTGTGTGTTCCTGTGTCTGTGGCTGGCTTGCTATGACAGTTCGGGTCAAATCAGTGACTCTAAACCTCAGTAAACTTGCTTGTAAAATAAGAGCAGCCACAGTTGTGGTCACAGCCCACTAGAGAGACAGTTCAAGCGTCACGGAAACCCTGAAGAAGAAAATCGTTCTAGACTTGGACTTGTTTCTCCCATTTTTGTCCCTTTTCCCATCCCATCCCTTGGTTTCTCCATCCTTCCTCCTTACCGCCAGGTCCCGTGCCTTTTTCAGTCTCTGAACACCTTCCCTGTTCCCAGATGCAGCAGCACACTGTGGCAGGGAAAACAGCTGGACTCTGTCCCCTCTGCCTAACAGTCGAATGGGAGCCCAGAAAATGACCAGTTCTCTAAGGGGAGAAAGACTCCAAGTTTCTGCTCATTGGAAGGAGAAGAGTAAGAAACTCCCAAGTAGAATTCCCTCCAAAAATCAGACAACGTGATGAACCCTTCTGAAATGTTTGTCACTGACTTTGAACTGTCACACATACACACACACATACACACTTCACCTTTGGGCGGAAAACCAACATTTCCTTCATTCCAGGTTCCTAAGCCCTCCCCAACCAGAAACAGGAAAGCTCACATTCTAATCTGAGGCACCTGCCTCCCTTCACTGATCTCTCAGCCATCAAACCATAGGTAAACTAAAAATAAAACAGAACATATACTCATGCTGAGGATATGGAAAGTAGACCCTTTCCCACAATGCTGATGAAGAGAAATTTGGCAAAATCTATCCAAAGTCCTTGCACATCCTTTGATCCAGCAACTATACTTCTAGGAATTGAAGGCAAGGAGTAGCCACAAAGATGTCTAGTGTGATACTGTTTATAGTAAAAAATCACAAGCACAAGTACCCAACAATAGAATTTCAGTTTCATTTATTATGAAACAACCATGTCATGCTACATGGCCCTTAAAAATAACACTTTCATAACATGAAAAGATGCCTGCTATACTAAGTGAAAGTCAGCTCTCTAGCCTCCCCTACGGACTCCAAGCGCGCGCAGCCAACTGTCGACTGATAAATGTCATGTAACAGATAGGACTTGATTGTCCCGCCTATTCCACCCCTGAATTACAGATAACGGCACCACCATTCACTCAGTTCTAGGAAATTATTCTCTATTCTTTGTCTTCCATGACCTTTCCCATCTCTGATTCATGAGAACTTCCTGTACACTTGCACTTCCGAATCCAGACACATCACACTGGTCAAAAGCACATCGATGGCTTAGACTCCCGCACAAGCTCCCAGCCCATCTCCCTGCTCACACTTACCCTCTAGAGCAGTGATGGTAAACCTATGAGGCACGCACTGCAGTAGGCTGTATCACCAGAAGCTCTACAAGGTTCACCCTGACTGCTCTAAATCTTTTTCCTACAGCTACCGGAAGACCTTTCAGAAACACACATCAGTCATCCCCCAAGGGCTTCTATCACAGTGATACTAAAATCTGAGTGTCTCGGCAAAGCCTTCTGTGACCAGAGCCCTGTTCTGCTTCTCACTTTGTCCTATTTCTTCCCCACCTGCTCACCGCAGTCCAACACCAGGGACGCCGTCGCTGTTCCACAGCCCTGCTAGGCCTGTCCACCTGGGAAGTCTGCACCTGCTGTTCCCGCTGGCCAACACACTCTTCCCCAGGCACCTCACGGCTTGCTTCCTCACATCCCTCCTCTGCCTCTGTGCTCTTCTGTTTTGTGTCGTGGTCTACCATCACACTAGATTGCACTATGGCTCCCAGTGAACCACTCCGCCTGGAATTCACAGCCGTGCTGACTCTGGCCAACCGGACATTAGCGAAAGTTGCAGATGTAAAAGCTGGAGAAGGGCTCTCCTGCTCCTTGCACCAGTCGAGATTGTTGCTGTCACAGTGTAAGAAACCCGAGCTGTCCTGCTGCAGAGATGGTGTGGAAGACACCCAAGGACCCCAGCCACATAAGCAAGGCCATCTCGGACCCTCTGGCCCTGTTAGAACACCAGGTGAACAAAGTCACATGAGAGACCTGGGCAAGACCACCGGAACCTGCTCCGACTGCATGCTCATAAGCAAACACATGATTGCTGCTCCAAGTCACTACGTCTTCGAGGGGCTTGTTTGGTAGCAATAGAAAACGGAAACAGTATTTTCTCATTAGCTATGGCAGAGACGACTTTAGCTATTCAGCAAACTCTCGTTTTCGCTTCTTCCCGTACACAGCTGAACTTCCTTAACCATCTTTCCCTCAGATTGACGACTAAATTCTAGCTCACAGAGCTGGGCACAGTGGTGCACAGCCATAATTCTAGCTGCTCAGGAAGCTGAGGCAAGAGGATTCCAAGTTTAAGGACAGCCTGGGCAACATATTGAGACCTGTCTCAAAAGCCAGTTAACAGCAACAACAAAAACATGTTCAGGGAATGCAAGCAGGTCTGAGGAGGGCAACTTTGAGAAATGAGGTTTTTAGGAGGCTCTCTCTTGTCTTCACTGTCCCCCCTGTCTAGATGCAAATAAAGATACTGCAAAGCAGAAGGAACCTGGAGCATGGGAGAATGGACCACAAACCACCCAGGTTGAACCACTTTGTGAGAAAGAAAAAGACTTCAGCAACATCAGCGCCATTTCACATTTAGGGGCCTATTTTTTACAGTCTCACCTACCTTCGAAAATCCTCTCTCCAGTAACGGGGGCCTATTTCAACAGCCAGGCTGTCCACGTGATTTACGTCAACTCACAAAACGCGACAGAAGTGACGTTGTTTTGACTTCTTACAGCTTTGGCTCTTACTCGCCCGGAACACGACAGCCATGGAAGAAACTCAGACCGCTCCGCTGAGAGGCCATGTCTAGATCACCAGCCTTCTGCCAGCCGAACTGAGCCTCATGAGTGACCCCAGACTAGCACAGGATGCACAACTAACACAATTGCAGAACAGTAACAAAATGTTGTCTTCAGCCTATAGTTTCCCAAAGGTAATTAAGTTTTGGGATGGCCTATTACACAGCAAAAGACATTGAGATGCAACATAAAAAAAGCAGAGTAGGGGAAAAAATGAGAACCAAGACCTGTCATGTAGAGGTACAAGATCCCAACAATGAATGTAACTGTACTGTATCCCTAAAATGTACCAATAACTCAATTAAAGCTGAAAAAAAAGCAGAGTAGATAAGTGCACAGTTACAATATCCTTGCTATATGAGATTCCATACTTATCCACCCAACCCCAAGCCAAGATATTTTTCTCCCAAAAGAGAATCCAGCTCAGAACCACCTCCATTCAGCCAGGGCCCTCCAGGTCTAGGGACACTTCGCTTGCCTTTCAGGTGGTCTCTGTCCTCCAAGGTCTTTCCCGTCACATGCACCCTAAAAACCAGGGATCAGCAAACTGTAGCCCTGGGCCAAATCTGACCCACTCTTAGAAGGTCCAGAGACTAGAATCCTTTTTTTTTACATTCTAAAACGTCAAAGAAATTAAAAGAAAAATAGTATTTCATGGCATGTGAAGATGAATTCAAAGTTCAGAGCCTCTAAATAAAGTTTTATTGGAAAACAACCTGTGTGCCCATCCGTATCTGTATTGTCCATAGCTACTGAGAGCCGCAGTACAAGTCAAGGAGCTGTGATGGAAACATTAGGGCCACAAAGAATAAACTATTTATTATTTGGTCCTTTACGGAAACAATTTGCCAGCCCCTGCGGGAGACTGTCCTCAGACTAACTTTTAACCATCTTTTTAAACTGCATCCACTCCAAAACTTTTGAAGACTTCTACTTCTTCTCTCAAAGGGAAAATACTTGGTCAGTCTGACTCCCCTGTATGGACCCCTGGCATTAGTTACTTACTTCATTTCCTATGCCACACTATCAGAAACCCTCCTGATGTTGCATGATCAACCTTTTACCACAGCTGCGTGATAAAACCTCCCCCTGGTTTACTGCTCGGGTCCAACAGGCTCTCCTGCTTTACCACAGTCTAAATCTTCCACTCTTCATTCCACTCCAAATCCCCATGCCCCCAATCAAGAAGGCTTCCCTAACTGCTTTGCCAAATTATTCCCCAGTGTATTCTATGGAACAAAGATGCTAAGGGAAAGACTTGGAAAAGGAGAACACTGTGGGTTCCCTCTCTCAAAGGCACAGTGCACATATATGGCACATTAAAGGCTCTGAGAAGTCCTGCACTACATAAAAATACCTGTTTCCCTCTTGCTTAACTCAAATTTTCCCAGACTCATTAGCCAGAGAATTTGTTTGGTCCACAGAACACTTCTTGATCTCCAGCATCTAGGACAGTGCCTGGACTTAGCATGCATTTTTTTAAAAATGAAAAATGCTAATACCATACAGGATTAGGGCTCTATAGAACATGCTTTGGAAATGTCACTCAAATTCCTCTTTCTCTCCCTCTACTTAGAGATGACCCCTTCCACATCATCTACTCCACACACTGTCATGCTGACCATCATTATCCTCATGGGTGTCACCTATTTAGCATCTGCGTGCACTGTGTCCAGCTTAAAGCCAGGTCCTTAAAGGTGTCATCTCTCCTTGCTACCTCTCCCTGAGGAAGGTAATATCATTCTATGATTGCCATTTTGCCCAAAAAATTAAATTATGGATCAATGTCTAAATTACTAGCCCAAGATTTTTATTTTTAAAAAATAACCAGTCATGCTTGTGCACACCTGTAATCTCAGCACTCAAGAGGCTGAGGCAGGAAGACTGCTAAAAATTCAAGGCCAGCCTGGGCGATATACTAAGTTCAAAGCCAGCCTGAACGACATAATGAAGCTTTGTCTCAAAAAAGTAAATAAATAAAAACTAAAAAGATGAAAAGTAAAAAAGCTAGAACTCAAAACTGCATAGTCAAATTCCAAAGCTCATTAACTTTCTTTTCCACCAAGAGCATCCTGTGGCCAACGCTACTGGCCATCCATCCAGTATTCACACATGCTACTTCCAAACTAGGACAACTTGATTATTAGAGTGTGGCAACACATCAGTGGATCACGATGCAGTCTCACCTCCCTATTCCCTGCCTCCCTTGCAGCTAGGACCAGCCATTTGATCCTGTTCAGGACAAGAACACATAATTAAACATCACTAGTGTAGTGAGGAGGAGGAAGTATCCTGGGGAAATCTTTGTTTTCTAAAACCACAAGTATGAACTTTCCACCCCTTCACACTCCTACCTTAAACCCAAATGTAACAGCTCAAGTTGCAAAAGCCATCTTATAACCATAAGGGAAAGGCCAAGAGAAGTCCTAAAGACATCAGCCCCAGAATTATGGCCAACTTGAGCAGCCCAGTGCCTCCAGACCTCTTATCACGTGAGAAAAAGAAGCCACCGTTTGCTTCCCTCCATTGGGTTTTTCATTTCTTGCAGCTGAACACATTCCTATTGGACCCATAAACTGTGTCCTATAACATGGACTGTTTAGACTTTATTGTAATTTTACAGAGGTATTCTTAACCTTGCCTCTCATCCATGAATTATGCTTCTTGAAAGCCAAGTTGCATGTTTTCATTCTACAAGAGTGGACACATAAACCAAGCATGGTGGTGCACGCCTGTAATCCCAGCACTCAGGAGGCTGAAGCAGGATTGCTGTGAGTTTGAGGCCCAACCTGGGCGACATAGTTACTCCAAGTAGAACTATATAGTGAGATACTGTCTCAAAAAAAAAGAAGACACTGCTTACTATCAAGGTTTTCAGGGACCATCTATTCCACTTATTACTAACCTTAGTGTTTACAAGCAGGGAGTTTTTACCGCTGAAGAGCTGAAATATGATATCTATCTCCTAATAGATTAGTATTTCTGAAAGTGTCCATATGAAAACTTAAATCAGAAACATGAGGACTGTTTATTAAATGCAGATTCTTGGGCCCTCCCTCCAATTCCAACTTGAATTAGAATCACAGGTTAGATGCTGAGAATCTGCATTTTAAGTAGTGCCTTGGGGTAGCTTTGATATACAAAGCTTGAAACCTGCTGAGGCAGAAAACTGTGGATCCAAACTTGACCCCATATCACCTGCACTTCCTCAGTGGTCCCTCCCTGGCCCTGGAGATCTTTGACATCTATATTGGCATAGCTGTTCCAGGCCTGTCCCTGGGCAATATGCGTAAAGCAGTTGGCATTCTCTCTGGCACGGTGGGACCAAAGATATAAACAGATACATTGCAGTGCCTCCATCCTCCAGTTTAGAAGGAAAACCACTCTGCAGAGAGAAAACAACCGAACTATGCCCACTGCAACAATCACCACTGTCCCGGGAATTATCAGAGGATGGGATGTGTCTGAAAAGAGGAAGAGACCACTTAGAGAACCTTACACAGTGATACACAAACAAGTCTTGGGGATTCCTGACCCCAAGGCCTTGGTCTTGTTTATTTATGATTAACAACGTGCAGCTCTGAACAGAAGCTGCTCTCCGGCGCTGTGCAGACAGAAGCAGGGACTGGGCCAAAGCATCCCACGACTCCTCCAGGAGCCAAGTGTTAGCCGAGCCTTCTCTCTAGAGTTCTGAGAAAGGCAACACCTGTACCTCCCAACACACTTCCCACTCTCTCCCAGTCCCCTGCAACATTTATCTTATTTCGTTTCTGAGGATCACGTTCCCAGATGACAGGTGCACACAGACATATATCCCAGGGTAGCAAACCGTATTAAAATACACAAGAGCACGCGCGCGCGCGCGCACACACACACACAAACACACACACACACACACACACCACTCAAAAGGATGATCTCCTGCACGTTGACATCCAGCCAAATGAAAAACCATGGAAGAAAAACGGAAGAGTCAAATGCACGAGTGGAGATACCCAGCCTAGAACACGACAACATTCAGTAAGGATGGAAGAGTTCAGGCCTTGGAAATGCACAGGCCAGAGACAGGATGAACTTCCCAGCAGGGCATGTGCAGGCTCCACCCAAGGGGAAACCCCTTTGCTTCCACTGCCCTGAGTAAATGCCAGTGGGAAGTCCCAAATTTAATCTAGCCATGTGAACAGCTGGGCCATTTTGAGGGAAAAAAGTGAATTGAATCCTCCAGACCTTTTAGACAAGGTGGATGCCCAACACCAGCTACTTTCCAAGGCTCCTGAAACCTTCCTCCGACCAAATGGTCTTTGGGAGCAATAATCTCTGCCATCTTCTTTGTGAGTAACTTTGCAGGCACCCTGCACTCCCATCCCATCTCTAAATCCTGCTAGAAACTCCCCCTTCAAGTTCAGTCGGAGAGAATGTTACAACACGCCCAAGATAACTCCTCCTCCCGGACCCCTTTCCACGAAGTCCCACGGCGATCCAAGAGGATTTTCCCACGCCACCTGTGCGTGCCTATCCAGACATGAATATTTTTTCTTTTTACACATTTCAGGCCTTCAACAGCTCACTGCAGCAAAACAATTGTACTGGAAACAGATAGCTCAACAGGGATTTATTTTTCCATACATCTTGCTCCCTAACACTGTATATTACTGGAGAGGGGAAAGAAAAGGATCCACCGAGCAAAAGGCAAGCTAGGAAGGAGGCCGAGAAGAGGTCTCCGCAGACGGGCAGCCCCATCCTGCGAGCAAAAACCACCTTTGACCACCTGCAGAATGCGCAAGGTCACGTGGGTTCTCTGCAGCTCCTAAACGCATTACCCAGCACACAAACCCCCGTGGTACATAAACAAATCCACAAGCGGAAAAAAGAACTCCCCCCTCCCAGAGGAAGCGAATGATAATGATAACAGCAGCAACCGTAATAATAAATAAAGAATAACAATTACTACCGCTACTACCGCCACCCAGCCCAGCACAGACAACAGCCGCAAAGTAAAGAGACATCCAGGGCAGGCTCTGCCACGAGATCAATCACGGAACCCCAATCCTGCCCACCTGGTTTGCCCATCCCCCTCCCGACCCCCAGCCAACACAGCCAGAGAGGAAGAGGGTGGAGGGGAGAAGGGAGGGAAGGAAGGATTGCTTTTTTAGGTGGGCAACACCTACCTCCAGGGTCCGGATTTCTTTTTGTGTGAGGTCGTTGGAGGTAGCACATTTGGTCCTAAGCCCTTCCAGGTTGGAGATGCTCAAGTCGATCATGTTTTGGACCAACTCGCACTGCTGTAAGGCTTTTTGCAAACTCAGAGGTTGCTGCTCCTCGGTTTTCGTCATGTTTTCCTCATCCATCGCTTGTTCTGCAACCCCCCTTCCCCTCCTCCTCCTCCACCTCCTCCTCCT
>NW_022900924.1:11775652-11776274 GCF_012274545.1 Fukomys damarensis | reverse complement strand
CCCTCCCCCTCCTCCTCCTCCTCCTCTTCCTCCTCCTCCTCCTCCTCCCTGAGAGAAAAAAGAGGGGAGGGAGTAGAGGTAGAGAAGAGTCTACACCCCTACGCCTCTCCAACCACTGCGACTTCTCAACAACGTCTCATGAAGAAGAAACCCAACATCTCACACGGGGTTGAGGGGGTGGGGAGTGGAGGAGGAGACAAGAACCAAAATTTATTATTTTATTTTGGGGTATCAGGCAGTCTCCATTAGAATGTCTCTTCCCTCTGTTTCCCTTCCTCTCTCTCTCTCTCTCTCTCTCTCTCTCTCTGGTGCCTCAAAAGGAGAGATGCCGCTTCTCAGAAGCAAACCAGGTGATGCGATGCTGTCTGTACACTTAGGGAGGAGGAGGAGGAGGAAGGAAAAAGAGGAGGAGGAGGAGAGAGAGAGCAGAAACAGGAGAAGGAAAATAGCGCTCACTCTTTACACACCGGCTCCGTGAAGGACAGAATTATGTATTTTTGGCTGGCTTGCTTTTATGTCAAAAAAGCGCGAGTTTGCCCCCCTCCCCGTGGTGGTGACACGGCATGGTCCGTGGCGGGGGTGCTCTAGCGCGCTCTCGAGATGCCGTCTGCAGAGCTCGCGC
>NW_022900924.1:11702073-11775129 GCF_012274545.1 Fukomys damarensis | reverse complement strand
AGAGGGGTTCGGTGGCCGCGTGGCGGTGGGGGCCGCTACTACACAGCGATCTCGCGAGACGAGGTCGGAGCTCCGCGCAGCAGGTGCGCTCCGGATGCGAGCAGGTGTGCGCCCAACTTTAAAAGCCGGAGCGCGCGCCGCGGAGACGTCAGCGTGGACCTGGGCACGTCCTCCCCAGGCGCTTTCCGGCCCGGTGTCTGTGTGTGCCTTTTTGTTCTTTCTTGATACGGCGGGGTGGATAAAACAAACCTGAGGGTTTTCCCTGAGCTGTAGGGAACCTACGGAGCTCCGGACTTGGTACCTGGCCTGCCCTGGTAGGGAAAAGGGGTCCCATCTTGCCTTGTGTTTTTGTAGTACTGGGGATTGAACCCAAGACCTTAGCACTGAGCTACAGCCCCTGGCCCTTCCCCCTCCCTTTTTATTTTGAGATAGAGTCTCCCCAAGTTACTAAATCGCCCAGACTGGGCAGAACTCGGTATCCTCCTGATTCAGCCTCACACAGTGCCAAGATTACAGGCGTGGGCCACCAACCCCATGCTTGTCTTATAATTGTTACCTTGTCCTACAAGGGGCTGCTTGGTCTGACCCCCAGTTTATTTAACCGACCTTATAACTAACTGTAGTACCAGAATTTAAAGTGGGTTTTACATGTTTAAAATGGTTGAAAAAAAATCAAAAGAATACTTTGTGACGTGGGAAAATTATATGAAGTTCACATTTTAGTGTTCATAAATAAAGTTCTATAGGAATACCACCACCCCTTTGTTTATAGTCTGTGGTTACTTTTGCTCTTTAACGGTAGAATTAAGTAATTGCAACAGACTGTGTGGCTCACATTCCTAGACTGTACCCTCTGGCTCACTACAGAAATGGCTGCCAACCCTGATGAAATCTTTTCCCTTTTCATCTGTTCCACTCCCACCACACTTCACCCTCATCCTCTTGGCTGGCTTCTTCTAGCCACTCAATGCCAAACACGTCAAGTTATCTCAGAAAGGCTTCTGACCACCTTATCAAATGTTCCCCGCGTTCATTCCCTGAAGGATGTTTGTAGCGTAATTAGCAGCCGGGTTGGGTGGTACTGGCGCGTACACGTAGTCCCCGCTGTTCTGGAGCCTGGGCAACATAGCAAGACCTCATCTAAAAATAAATAAATAAGAGACAGAGACAGAGACTTTTTCCCAGTGAACAGAACCTATGCTAAAGAAATGAGCTTATAGAATGGTGTGAAGCTCAGGACCCATAAAATGGCACCCCTTAAGACAGTCACTTAAGAAGTACAACAGCCACCAGTGTTGGCCAAGTTGGATGGCAAAAAAATAAAAAAAAAATTTCTGGTACTGAGGCTTGAACCCAAGACCTTTGAATTGATCTGTATCCCTGGCACTATTTTTGTTTGCTTTTTGGTTTTTGTTCTGTGTTTTTAGTTTTGTGTGTGCACATGCATACATGTATTGTGTTGTTGTTGTTGTTGTTGTTGTCCTTATTGTTTGAGAAGGGTTTGTGCTGTGTGACTAAACTGCCCAGTCTGGGTTTGAACTTGTGATTCTCCTGCCTCAGCTTCCCAGAATGCTGGGCACCACTATGCCCAGCAAAATATAAATAAATAAATAAAATTTAAAATAAATTTTAAGACTGTAAGCCATGAGATTTTTATAGTTTATACAGAGACAAGTCAGTATTTTCAGAATCTCTGTTGACCCGGGAATATAGTTTAGTGGTGGATCATTTGCCCAGCACACACAAAGCCTAAAGTTCAATCCCCAGTACCACAAAAACAAAAAAAACACAAAATCTCTTTGTCAATGAGGCAGTCAAGTGACTCCTCTAGGCTCCCAATCTTTTGGATCATAAACTTAAATGGGTTCTAATTATCTGGTAAAATTCTCTCTCTTTTCATCCACTTTCTCTATTTTTTTCTTTGTCTGTCTTGAACATATTAACAATGATTATTTTAAAGCCATTGTCTAATGCCAACACCTTCTTCACTTGTGCTTCTCTTTCTATTGACCATGTTTTCTCTTTCGTTTTCAGTTATTTGGTCCTGTCTCTTGGCAGGCCCTGTGATTTTTATTGAATGCCAGTCATTGTGTATGAAAAAAAAGTCACAAATTCTGTTACCTAGTTCTGGAGAGAACTCACCCTTTTTCTGTAAGACAGATAACATGGGACTTTCACATCTTTTCACACACACACACACACACACACACAGACACACACTAAGGAATGAACCCAGGGCCCTTCACACCAAGCAATATCCTCAGCCCTTTTTTATTTTTTAAATTTAGAGACAGGGTCTCACTAATTCACTAAGTTGCTGAGGCAAGGCTCTGTCAGTCCTCCTGCCTCAGCCTCCCAGAGTTCTGGATTATAGGTGTGCACTACCACTCCAGGTCTGCTTATCCTAGTTCAATCAGGGGTTGATCCAGATGAAGGTTCACATTTAACTCTCCTCTCTCTCTCTCTCTCTCTCAGCCTTGGAAATCCCCAGTTTTGTCTTTCCAGCCAAAACTTCTTCTGGTTTCTCTGTGCCCTGGTAGTAGACCTCTTACCCAGGAAGGTTTAGATTTTTAACCTCTTTCCCCATATCCATATTTGTAAATACCTCCAGGGGAAAAGTGGCTGCAGTACCTGAACTCCTCTCATCATAGTTCCCTTCTGTGTAGAATCTCAGCCCTGGTAGTCCTGGTTACTTCCACAGCTGTCTGAACAAATTTAGTAGAAGAGAGGCCTGGGGATTTAGTTCAATGGTTCTGCCACCTGCCTTGCAACCACAAGGCCCAGAGTTTGATTCCCCAGTACCAAACAAAAGTTAGTATAGGAGGGGGAAGGCAGGGGGGCTTGACCTTGCTTTTCTAGTTGTTCTTAGAGAAAGGAGAAGCTTAAACAATGAAAATAATCAGAAGCCAGAGGTCATTAATTGCAGGCTATAAGCAACACACAAACGAATATCCTTCCTATGTTTGAACACACCCCACTTAAGGAGTCCCACCTCTCCACAAGAGAAACTAAAGCACTTTTCCAGATGCTTCCTTCCAACCACATCTCCTGTGATCTGGGCTCAGCCATTAGACACCTCACAGGACATTCTAATGGGAACTGAGAACCAGTACAGAGGTCTCTGCCCAGTGGTAACATGGCACCCAATGCTTCTGCTTCCGGGGGCTCTAGCCCACCCCACATAAGCCACAGTGTCCGTACTGAGGGGCTGTGGCATGGTGTTCAGGGGCAGCCCCCTAGCCAGACTGGGCACTGTTCTTGGCCATGCAGCCCAGGGCTGGCTGTCTTGTCCTCCTGGAGATTCTAAAGGCTAGTCTACCACTATCACACTATCTGTGTGACTTAAGCCACAGTTCTGGAAGCTGGAAGTCCAAGATCAGGGTCAGTGGTGAGGTTTCTCTGTCTGCCTGGCTCAAGGCCACCTGCTCACTTTTCACTTTGTCCTCAATGGTAAAGAGAGGTCAAGATCTCAAAATCTCTCTCTTTACAAGGCCTATTGTTCTAGGGCCACACACTTATGGCTTCATCTAACCTCAACTGCCCCTAAAGACCCTATATCCAGATTCACTCGGGGACAGAGCTTCAATATATAGACCAAAGGTGGGATGGAACACAATTCTCCACTCTCTTAAAGTACCTTTGCTTAAGCCACCTGGAGCAGATTGTGTCACCTGCAATAAAGAGCCAATACTCTTGCAATATCTCCATATCAGGACACACTGCCAAGCAATATAGATCTTAGGCCGTTCTGGGGGTGGGGAGATCTATCTACCCTGGGAAGCCATTGGCTGGAAGACAGGAAACTGTCATTTTAATATGGCACCTGGGTTGTCCGGGGCACTTCAGTCCCACTCAGTCGTCTTCATTCATTCATTCGTGTTTCCTGCCTGGGCCCTGTAGGCGTCTGAGTTTGCTGGCCCTAGTGTAGTGTTTTGGGCTTCAGACTGGTCAGAACCAGTCTCCAGCCTAGAGAACTGGAGGTCACTCATGGTGTTATAGATCATCCCAGAAAGTGCATAATACTGCTGAGTACCACACCCCGTAGAGTGGCTTTATCAATAGTGAGAATAATCGGTTATTAGTGGGCTACTGAATGAATTAAAGTTGGTGGGGGTAGGGAGGGGTAGGAGTAAAGAATTGGCTTCATTTTTTCTTCTGTCACTGCTTGTTCCTTTGCCGGAAGTCTGCTCTCTCGGCTGAGGCATTTCAGGAGAGATCAAACCCAAACATTCTCTGAGGTAGTCACCTGACCAGTGGGCAGCTGCACTGGTCTGACAAAGCAACCTCCTCTGGATAACATCTTGACCTTATCTTATGTAGGCTGGAGGTTAGTGGTTATAGATGGTCCAAGGACCAGCGTGGCCACCTCTTAACAGAAGGAGGAAGTATTATCACCCACTGCCCTCACCTTTGAAGTTTTAGCTGAAATTCTAGGACAACACGAAGAAAAGTCTCATTCCACACCCTGTTATACCAGCAATGAGCTGACACCAGGATTTTCAAGGTGGTGCCTGGAACAGGGATGTAAATTGAAAAACGGTGGGTTAGGAGTCAGGGGGCCTGTCTGCCTACAGCTACACAAAACTAATATTGGCCTGTCCTTAAAGAGCTCCTACTGCTTTCCCAGAATGTTTCCCTCCCTCTTTCTTTTTTCTCTATTTCTACTGATTTTGTAGAGGGAAAGGGAAATTTTAGAATGCTGGTTCCCAAGATACAAATAAATCTCCAAAGCTGCGAAAAGATTATTATTCTGTTCGAACTCACTGATCCTTAAAATATAAATAACTTCAAATAAAACTAAATAACTTCAAACTGAAATACCTTTTGGTACCGGGGATTGAACTTGGGTCCTTGTGCTTGCAAGGCAGGCCACCGAACCGCTGAGCTAAATCCCCAGCTGAAATACCTTTAATAAGGTATTCTAAACAGAATGTTCCTATCTTTAACCTTCGTAAGGTTTTTCCAACATCAGAAAACTGATTTTGTTTTAGAATTTTCTCTGTCTCTCTTTCTATTTCTCTCTCTCTCTCTCTCTCTCTCTCTCTCTCTTTCTTTCTCTCTCTCTTGGCCTTTTGCCTCTTTGTCTCTTAGTTTCTCATGTGAGCAAAGCAACCAGATCACTCTCTTGATGATGAGATAATTCGAGCTCACAGTAATGGACAATTTAGTCCAGTGATTTATGCTGGCTTTACAAATTAAGCACTCAATGATGCACTGTGAATTTTCAAATATAGCACCCTCAGGATAGAGGAGGCGTGTACTGTGGCACTCTCCAACTACTTAAAGATGCATGGTGATCATTGAAAATTGCAGCAAAGTAATGCCATCAACAAAATTCACTTGCTGTTCTCACCATCTTGTCTATGAAGTTCAAGATCAGCATTAGCCTGAGTATTGTCTTTGCAGGAATCACAGGAGGCATCTTGTCCACCATGGTACGAGGGATCTCACCTTGGGAGGCGCAGCACAGTCTGGATCTCAGGCTTCCTCCCCATCTGGGCACCTTATGCAGGAAAAAACTTTCAGGCCTCTAGTCCTGCAGCCCTGATGGAATTCCTAATTCACTTGTTTTGTTTTGATTGCAGTAAACTATGCATAACATGAAATTTACCCAAAGTGACAGTCAGAATAGTCACACGATCATGCAACTCTCCTCGCTACTAGCTCCAGAAATTTTACTCAGCCAAAAAGAACCTCATACTCATTAAGCAATCGTTCCCTATCCCCCACTCCTCCAGGCCTCTGGAAGAACTAATACGCTTTCTCTCTCTATGCATTTGCCACCTCTGAATATTTTGTGAGTAAAACCATTTACTATGTTGTCTTTAATAGCTGGCTTCTTTCATTTAGCATAATGCTTTTAGGAGTCATCCATACTATAGCACATCTCCACACTTACTTTTATAGCTGAATAATATTTTTTTGTGTGAATATAACACAATTTTCCTCTCCATTCGTTTGTTGATAGACACTGGGTGGGTTCTACCTTTTCGCTATTGGCAATAGCTCTGCTGTAACTATTCATGAACAAGTCTTTGTTTGAATACCTGTTTCCAATTTTTTGTTTGTGTGCCTGGTACTAAGTCACTAAGGTGCCCAGGCTGGACTTGAACTTGAGATCCTCTTACCTTAGCCTCCCAGACTGCTGGGATTATAGCTGTACATCATTGTGCCTAGCTTGTTTTTAGTTATTTTGGTGCATACACAGCAGTAGAATTGTGGGGTCAAGGGGTAATTCTGTTTAATTTTTTTTGAGATGCCATGCAGAACTTTGTACCAGCTAGGCAAGCACTCTACCAGTGAGCTACTAGTTTCCAAACAACGGCTATTCTATTTAACATTCCCACCAACACCTGAGCATTCTGATAACTCCACATTCTCATCTCATAAGCCTTCTTGCATTCATAGGATTTCATTGATTTTTTAAAACCACAGATAACGTCTTTATGGAAACTATGCACTGACACATATGAATATTCCTCACATGCCTACAACTGCCTGGTATAATGCTATATATGTGAGATATAAATATTAACAAACTACAGTATACACATTAATATTATTTTAGTTGCAAAGGACAAAAGCTCAGTGCGAACCATTTTATGCAAAAATAGGGTCTCAAATAATTAAGAAGTTCAATCTTATTTTGGCTCTGGCTTGGTAACTTTCTTTTCTCTTCCCATCTTTCAGCCCTGCTTTCTTCTGTGTTGGCTTCATTTTTAGAAGACATTTCTTCAGGATGTGGCATAGATGACAGAGATCCCAGCAACCCTAGCAGAAAGCATATCTTTCCCATTAGTTGTAGCTTCAGATACAACTGTGGACCGACCTGCTCGGGGTCACCTGCACACTCCAGAGACAGTTCCATTGGCCAAGGGCATGGAGTGTGTAGATGGTCAGGCCTGGGTTTGGAGCCACCCCAAGACCTGGAGGGTGACATCGGAACAACCTAAACCACATGGCATGAGATCAGTGGAGATCTGATGCCCTAAAGGAAAAGGGGAAGCAATTATCTAAGGAAAAAGGGATGGATGTTACATAGACAAAAACATCAGCCAGAATCCCCCATCCTTGAGGGAGCCACGGTTTCATAGAGAGGTCCATGTAGAAAAATCCTGTGATTATAATGCACTCTGGAAATACAGGAGAGGAACCTTTTAAGCTAAACCCATGGAAGGGAAGGGAGAAGGACTCTGGGAGGCTCTGATAATGCTGATTCTGAACCCAAGATTTAAAAGAAATGAAAATGTTCCAGGCACACGTGATATAGGAGAAGGGATGGAGCAAAGCTGACTATGGAAATAAGCAGGCCCTGTCAATCACAAGCTGCCAGGACAGCACCAAATCATTCTCAGGACCCCGTACGTGGAACTTCTCTCTAGCTCCCACTGAGGAGCCTGCTTTTGTGACTTCCCATGATAGCCCAGGCTGTGTTTCCGAGACACAGCGTGCACTTTTATTTTTGCTTTTACCCTATTTTTCTCTTGTTCTGCCCAAGTTTGCTCTGCAGCTCTGACCTCTCCTGTACTTGTTTACCCCACACTTTTCACGCAAACTCTTAGCACCATTTTTGGCTTACCTTGTCCAATTTTTTGTTCAAGGCAAGAAGGAACTGGAATGCTTTTGATTGGTGAGCCATTTCTAAAGAAACTACTCGATAGCATATACACAGAAACTTCCCGGTGCTAAGACACAGAGTTCTGAAATCATTGTTGATCACAGACAGCCACCAGGAGCAAACGTGTGTTGTAGTGGTTTTAAGAGTTATAACTGAAATCCTACAACTATTAGAATTATTAGACTATGGTAGTGAGCAGTAAGTGGCACAGTCAGACCTTAATCCTTAACTTACATCTGATTAGCTTAAGTAAGCCACTGAAGGATGCCTAACCATCATGGTTTACCTAGGACTGAGGAGGTTCCTGGGATATGGGACCTTCATAGGACAAAGGCAAACTGGAACAACTTGGTCATCCAATAGCTAAGTACCCAACTCATGAGCACCCACAGAATTGGAATGCAAGTGGTAGGGAGGAATATGTTATGTTCCATCTCTGCATTCAAACAAAACTTAGGGATGAATGTTCATAACAACATTATTCACAATAACCAAACTAACCCAATGTCTCCCAGTGAATGAATGGATAAACCAAAAGTGGTATGTCCATTCAATGGAATGCTAGCTGGCCTTGAAAAAGGAAGGTCAGATACATTCTACAATGTGAATGAACTTTGAAAAAATGCTATGTGAAAGAAGTCAGTCACAGAAAAACGTATAGTATATAACTTCTTCTATAAAATGGTCAGACTAAGTAAATCCATAGAGACAGAAAGCCCATCGGTAGTTGCCAAGAACTGGGGGAGAGAGAAATAGGGAGTGATCACTTATAAGTTATGGGGTAATGAAAAGCTTCTGGAACAAAACAGTAGTGATGGCTATACAATATCCTGAAAGTACTTGATGCCATTGAATAGTACACTTTAAAGGGGTTAAAATGATCAATTCTATGTTTAATGTATTTCATCATAATGGAAAATAAAAAATAATTTTAAAAGAATGATCTCGAGCTTCCCAAATGCTTAATAAACTAGATGAGCTAAGCAGGCGATGCACGCGGCTAAATTTGGCCGATAGATGAGTTTCATTTGGTGGCATAGAGATATTAGAAGAATTTGAATTTATTACAAACATTTATAAAATGAGAGGCTTTGCATAAATTTCCAGTCACCAACATATTTTGAAACACCAGGCTCCCTAGGAGGTGCATATCCCCTTGGCAACATCAGGATGGAGGTACAACCCCTCCCCAGGCAGGGTCTCCTCCTTCACTGGCTAAGGCCACCCAATCTCTACCCTAACATGTAGCATTCCAATACTCGGACTAAATAGTAGGAGAAATGAGACAGAATTGATGGTGACCTCTGCGTTCATTCCTTTGTAAATGAAATGGCCAGGGGTTACCATCCGCCTACCCCCATGTCCTACAACTTTCCAGATGAGGAGGAAATTTCCCTGCTTAAAGCAGTAGTTTGTCATCTTAGCTGCAATACGAATCACCTAGGAAATATTTTTTTTAATATATAAATGACTGGATCCTCCCCTCCTGAATGTTGTGGTTTATCTCATCTGGGGTACGACCTAGGCATTGGTCCCCAGGGAGATCTAATGTGCAGCCAAAGTTGAGAGCTCCCACTTTGTAGCTTCTTTTTAGTGGACTTCCTTTCACTGGCCTCAGAGATCACAGCCCAAAGTACATACAAGTTAGGACTCCTTTTAGGTTTTCCTAAAGTATCATTTATTGCTCTTGCTAAATACATTGACAGATATATTCTCTCTTCAGCTGCCCACCAGGCATCTTGACAGATACAAGAAACATGAATAAATAATCCATTTTCAGATTTGTGGGGGGAAGAGAGTCTGTTGCTTCATTATCAAAAGGAACATCAAAAGCAGCTCATGAAATCTAAAGTTCTCCTCTGCTTATTTAATGGCTGTGAACAGCTCGGTCTACACTGTAAACAGCATGTGCACTCACCTGGGCTGGAATTCTAATGGTTCGGCACAAAAATAAGTGTGCAGTGCTCCGAGTGGTCAGCTTTTGCCAAAGTGCAGTAGTGACACGACAGCTGACAACCTGGACACACGATTCCTTGTGCGCCTCCTTGGGAGCCTTCGCCCACCGCAGCTCTTCATCAATATATAAAACCCTCTGCTGGAAGGAAAAGCAAAACCTGCTCCAGAGTCTAGACACACAGGCACTTTCTCACCCTGATGCAGCCCTTCACTGCCATCAGTGGTGACCTGGGAAGAGAGGAAGCCACCGTCTGACTGCAGCTCCCACGTGGGCTGCCCAAGTCTGTCTGGTCGGGAAGCAGCAGGAGCCTCCTGAGCCTCACACCCTGCCACAGCTGTCTGCCTCTCCCCTGGTGGCACAATGTTGCCTCAGCTCCCAGAACTCATGTGAAGAACGGAAGGGGTGGGGAGGGGAGGGGAGGGGAGGGAGTAGAGAGGGAGGGAGGAGCCCACATCATCCTGGACCAGCCTCAAGTCATCCTAAGAACAATGTCTTCTGATGGGGACAGAAACTGAGCTTTTGAAGATTCTGGGTTCCCTCATCTCACAAATCCAACTCGAGGTCCTTCATTGCTTCTTCTCCAAGTGTGGGACTTCTCTTTGCAGAAATAGGGGAAGGTGAGAAATGTTGAATGAGGCAGATCACGGATTTCTCCATTTTATGGTTTCGGCACAGAATCAGATCAGTGAATGGCAGATTGGTTTCTTGGAAAATGGAGAATACTTTACACTGTCACCACGGAAAGTATAAATGTTGAATTTTCTTTTTGACATGTGATCTTAGCCAAAAGGTCAAGAAGTAAACTTTTGCGGTATTAGGAATTGAACCCAGCACCTTTGCATTGGGCTATAGCCCAGCCCGCCCCCACCCCGGGGCACTCTTTCTTTTTTGTGTTCTTTCTTTAAATTTTTGAGACAGAGCCTGGCTAAGTTGATAAATTTCCCATGCTGGGCTCAAAGTTGTGATCTTCCTTTCTCAGACTCTCAGACTGCTGAGATTACAGGAATGAAAATTTAGCCTGTGATTTCCACTGAACTAGAAAGTTTGTAGTTCTCAGTCCTGAGATATTTACCTAGTCATTGGTTTATTGATTCCATCCAATGTAAGCATTCATTGTCTTAGTTACTTTGTCATCACTAAGACAAAATACCCAACCCCACAATTTAAAGGAGGGAAGTCTGTAGGGATTTCAGTCCGTAGTTGGCTCACAGTTTGAAGAGGTTTCGGTCCATAATCGGCTGGTTACAAGGCAGGGTGGCACGGCAGAGGGCCATAATAGAGAAGAAAGAGCTCGTGGGATGATAGGCAGGGAGCAGCCAGGCTCCTTTTCCCTTTTTATTCCATCCACACTACAAGCCTATTGGTTGATATCATCCACACCCAGGGTGGGTCTTCCCTCTCCAATAAATCCAACATCCACACCCAGAACTATGGTAAACCAATTGGTGAACTAATCCAGCATTACCATAATCCAGTATCACATGCCCATGACCCAGTCACCTCCCAAAAGCCCTGCCTATAAGAATATGAGACATTAGGGGAACATCTAGATATAAGCCATAACACCGATAAATTTCCAATTATGAATAGTTTGTCTTCAATCCTATTATTGAATAGCATATGACAGAAAGATGTAGGCTTGGAGGGGGTGATTGGCCTTCATCATCAAATAAAAGCAGGATTCAGGAATAGTTGAATACTTCAAGTAAGAACACTGGCCTTAAACCAGATGGCCTGGGGTCAAATCGTAGCTCTGCCACCTCTTCCTGGCTTGTGACTTTTGGCATGTGATCTCATTTCCTTCACTGGACTTCCTCACCTGCTAAATGAGTATAATAATAGCACCTCCCTTACTGGGTCATCCTGAGGATTCAATATGCATAAAGTGCTTAGAACACTGCCTGAAAATTTGATGTAACTGCTTCCCCCGAGTAACAAACCCACTATTGAAACACAAAGACAAAAAGACATTTGGAATATGATAGGTTTATAGACATTTGGTATTCTCACCAATCAGTAACAATGAAAACCACAACAGAAACCTAAATTGGGACGATCCAGTTCAGGATGCCACCAGGTGTCACACCAGTTGCATCCAAACCACCTGGGTTGCACATCAAAGCTGCAAAACCCCAGGCCCACTCCAAGGCTGCTGGGTCTGGCAGCCATGGTGTGAAATATTATGTCCCCCTGCCCAACCCATATGTCCAAATCCTAACCCTCCAAAGTGATAGTGCCAAAAGCAGAGCTTTGGAGAGGTAATTAGATTATGAAGGTGGAGCCCTTATGAATGGGATCACAAGAGACTCCAGAAAAAGAGTAAATAAAAGAGACCTCAGAGAGATCCCTTGCCCCTTCTCCCACATGAAGTTATAATGGGAAGATGGCCATCTATGAGGCAGTCAGCCCTCCCCAGGCACCAAATCTGCCTTGATCTTCAGCTATTGTTTGGCATTAGACCACCTCATCTTTGGTATTTTGTTATAGCAGCCCAGGTGGACTAGGGCACTTCCTGTCTAGGACTAAGTCCCAGAAATATGCTTTTTTAACAATCATCTCATCTGACTGTGATATACCCTAAAGTTAGAAAAATACAAAGAGTTAACAAATACCAACACTCTCCATATAAATCCAGTAAAGCGGTGTCTCCAAAGCTTCATTTGAGTATAACTTTAATTAATACCTTTTGTCAATTATTTTACCATTTATGACTGCATATGCTTGTAATTTTCCATAAAATGACTCAATATATTTACAAAAATAAGTTTATTCTGAGAGAAATTAATGTCATCAGTCTAAATGAAAATTATCTTGCAATATTTAGATGGCAACTATAAAGTAAATTTTTTAAAAACTTAAATAATGCTCGTGGTTGAGAGTGCGGCTGAGTGGTAGAGTACATGCTAAGCTTGCACAGGCCCTGGGTTCAGTCCTTGGCACCACAAAAAAATGAAACGATGCTATTAAATTCTCACTAGATCTTCTCACCTACTAAAGCTCTAAATCTTCAGGGACATCTTTGTTAAACAAAAATGAAAAACAAAAGCAAACCTCAACAAGTGTTACAGGCTCAGACACCATGAGGAAAACTCTTGATGCGATGATTGGGAGAGAATTGTAACTTCCCTGCCAGGTGATTCAGGGCCATTGAATGCCAAGGCTAAGCCTTTCTAAAGTCATCTGCTAGATAGTCAGGCTCACACTTGGTGGAGAAGTACAACAAAGTCTTCGTTTGAAAGTTTACTGACTCCGGAGAGAAAGAACATGAAAGAAAGCGGGGGGAGGGAGAAAAATCAAAACAAAAACAAGCCCAGGATATCCAACCAAGGCAATGGTTAGCACAATTCATATCCTTTGGATTCTATCCCCACAAATCTTTAGCACATCTCTCAGAAGTCATCCTCTAAGGGTAAGGCTACAGACAGATTGGGGATAGGGTCCTGCCTCTCATTTGCTGACTATGTTTTGTGACCTCAGACATGTGTCCTCAAATCTTAATTTTTCTTCATCTGTAAAATGTGATGCTACTGAGTCAACCCAAGATAAAATAAAACGATATATGAAAACCCCAAAACAAAGAATGACACGTTAATTTCCAATAAATCCCATTACGTATCAATGTCCTATAAGTAGTGGTTTTCAAAAACTACTAAAACTTCACATTTTTAAACATTTTTGAAAAAAAAACTCTTTGTAAAACCCTGCTCTTCCTCCTCACTGAAGTATAACTACCACGCATTGGCCTGTTTTCTGTCACTGTAACAAAATGCCTGCCCCTGGATTTGGTATAAAGAAAAAAGGATGTAGCTCAGAGGTACATTGCTAGCACACACAAAGCCCTGGGTTCCATCCCCAATACAGGGGTGGGGGGAGAGATTTATTGGATCACAGTTCTGGAGGCTGAAAGTCCAACATCAGGTGGCCTCTGATGATGGCATCATGGGGGAACATGTGCAAAAGAGATCTCATGACAAGACAAAAAGTTGGAAACTGGGGACAGATATGCTTTGTTTTATAACACCCCACTCTTGTGCAAACTAACTCACCCCTTGAGTCCACCATGAATCCCTTCCGAGGGCTTTGGCACCAGTGATCTAATGACCACACAGTAGGACCCATCTATTAAAGGTTCCTTCAGGAACCACGCCCTTGGCACACAGAGCCTTGGAGGAGAGACCACATCCAAACTGTAACATCCAAACCAGCTGACTCGAGGTTGTCCATTTATTGTCCCCGGATGCATCTCAAACAGTTTCCCACATTCACCCGTTTTGCCATCTTGAACGTCCCATGACTTGACAACTGAGCTAGACGTCGCCAATGGAGAATAGCTTAAATAATGACAAAATTGCATGGGCAGCCAATAAAAATGCAAAATATAGTCTAATAGTAGTCTAAAATATCAATTAAAGTAATGATCAGCACAACAAATATTAAAAAGGGCAATATTATACGTGGTTGATGAAAATAGAGCAAATAATCTCCTTATACACTAAGGGCGTTATGTACATTGATACAACATTTTCGGAAGGCAATTTGCTAAACGTACCAAATTTAAATGCATTTACCCTTTGACCCATCAGTTTCACTTCTAAAAAAATCCATGTAACAGAATCTCTTCTACACAGACACAAGAATGTCCACACAAAATAATAAGTGTTGGCAAGAATGAGGAGGACTTAGAACACTTGCACACAGCTGGGTGCAAATTTTACACAGTGCAGCCACCATGGAAAACAGTGTGGCAATTCCACCAAAGAATTAAACTTAGATTTACCGTATCACTTCTACCTCTGGATACATACACAGAAAAAAAAAAAGACGGAGACCTGTACAGATACTTACACACCTGTGTTCACAGCAACATTATTCACAAGGGGCCAAAAGTTGGCAATAACTGAAAGGTTTGTTAACACATAAACGGATAAACAAAATGGTATATGTGTGTGTGTATGTGTGTGTGTTATTCTTCCCTAAAAACTTTACGTTCAACATTCTACAGTAGGCTGCAACGTGGGTGAATGTTGAGGATTATGTACGCTAAGTGAAGTAAGCCAGTTACAAAACAAACACCACACAATTCTTATTATATGAGGTATGTAGAGTCGTCCAGATCATAGACCCGGAAAGGAGAATGGTGGTTGCCAGGCCTGGCGGGAGTGGGAAGGGAAATGCTTGTTTATTAGGGAGGGAGTTTAGTTTGGGAAGATGAAAAGGTTCTGGGGATGAATGGGTGGTGATGGTCGCCCAAGACTATGAGTGTACCAGACACCACTGAGCTGTCCACTTGAAAACGGTTTGGATGGTAAATTTTATGCCACGTATATCTTACCATAACCTTAAAAAAGAATTCAGAGCTAAGCCAGAGAGCATCACTTTTGAACAGAACTTGGATCCTCTGAGGATATTTTTCTTCTTGCTGCAAGCTCAACGCTATGTGTGACAGGAGAATAGAGGGAGTTGAGAAGATGGTCTCAAAATAAACAGAATGTTACTGAATTTGTCTCTTTTCGCTCTGTTTCTCCTATTTTTTTCCTCTTGCTCACCTTCATTCCCATAGAAATACTAACAAAAACTGCTACCCTCTATTAAACAATCAATAATGAAACCAATAGATATTGAGATAAGCATGTTCTCCATAAAACTGATAGCTTAGGTAGATGCAACAAGATAATGGTCATAAAGTGTTCAGTGTATTTCTTTAGTTGTTATAGTCCCGGGATTTTGGTAGAACACTCTGACTGTTGTTACCACCATTCTACAAACTAGAAAAGACAAGGCTCAGAGAATTTCAATGACCTTCCCAAGGTCACATAGCATATGGAAGAGGAGTTAAGGCTGAAATGCAAGCCCTGCGCCTCCCAAGTCTAGAACTTGACTGCTGCGCTGAGAATCCACTGCCAGAAATTAGACTTCAGGAGAAGCTTCTTCTCCCCGCCACCCTCCGTACCAGGGATCCAACTCAGGACCTTCTGCTTGTGAGGCAGGTGCAGCGCCACTGAGCTAAATTTCTGGCCCTGTCAGGAGAAGATTCTAACTGTTCATAAATGTGGACTAAAGTAAATTTTAATTATTTTTTAACTATCAAAATATAATTTACTCATTATGTAGCCAATTGTGGTATATATTACTATCTTCAAAGTATTAAGTGATATGTTCAAAATAACATGGTCAAAAAGCACATCATTCACATCCTACCCTTTCCATTCTACCTTTCATATTCTATTCTTCAGAAGCAAATATCCTCCAACCTTATACTTTTCCTCCTGGTACTTATCGCCATACTTTTAAATAAGAGATTTATACTGCAATTTCTTAATGTATTAATTCTTAAAAGTTTATTATTTCTCCCACAGTAAGACCACTCCTCACTTTACCCTCCTCCCATCTCCCAAACATCATTACATAGAAGTTTGGGAGCAGATCAGTAGCAAATGTTTATATTACAACCATAGAAATATTATTTACTCTCAAATCAAGAAGGATCACTGTGGATGTGCCTCCTTTATTGTAAAGCCTTTGCTTTTCCTAGAGTTATAATTGCCTTGCCTTTTTATTTGTCTGGTTTTCTAAGTATTGTTTCTTTTCTTCTCTTCTCTTTCTTGTTTTTTGGGGTCCCCCCCAGAAACAGAATCTCAGTAGGTTGCCAATGGTGGCTTCAAAGTTGTGATCCTCCTGCCTCAGCCTCCAAAATGCTGGGATTACAGGCGTGAGCCACTGAGTCCAGCTCTAAATATTGTTTCTAAGTAATTTTTCCAACGCTCACACATCTCTCTCTGGTCTATCAATATTTTCTCTGGGAATTTAGCTCAGTGGTGACGCCACCTGACTCACAAGTGCAAGGTCCTGGGTTTGATCCCCAGTACTGGAAAAAAAAAATTCTCCACACTGTTGTCCTGGAGATCTCTTTGCAGAGTTTGTTTTCTTCCTCCAATCTGGACAAGCTGTTTTCTAGAACCTGCTATATAACTGCTACTTTGACTCATATTTTTACAATTACTCTGCAATTTCTCCTTGTCTTTTATGCATTTGGAATCTCTTCTTTCCCTATTAGCTTGCTCTTTCCTATTTTGGTCTTTTATGATGTTGGAGCATGTTTTCAAAAGATTACCGTGTGGGAGGTTTTGTTTGTTTTTTAATCTCTGATACCTGAAATCATTGAGTCTTGCTTTTCAGTGATAGTTCGGGTATAGATTTCCAGATTGAAAAGTTAGTGACCATTGTCTTCTCAAGTCTGGCACAACTGTGTCTTACACATGTCTCTTTAATTCATTTGTAATGTTTTATGGACATTCTGGAAGAAGCAAAGATAAATGCATGGTATTTTGTCTGCCATGCTTAACTGGAAATCTCTCCAGCAACATTTCATCTCCAAAAAATGTGTTGAAATCTCTCATCCACTATTGCCGGTCCTCCCAGTGTCTTTTTCCTTGTGAGTTAACACTTCTTCATCCCTTTATTTTCTTTCAGTCAGGCTTTAGGAGGAAGCAGAAATAAATATATCTCTCAATGTACTGTTTTTAATTGGACTTCACAATGGTTTATTAACCAAAACTCAAATGTCTTGATTCAAATTTTGTTGGGAGGCTGTTCTAAAACTTTGGCAAAGATTTTGGAAATCAGAGGTACCCAGAACTTTGCAAACTACAATGAGGAAGCTCCATCCATTGCTGCTAATTCTTCTGTAGATGAATAAGCTCTTTAATCTCTTTATGTAGAAATCGCATTCTCAATAATCTCTCCTTTAGTTCATTATAATCTTAATAATCTCAGTAATTTCTCTTTTATTCTCTGATATCATCCAAAGCCAAGAAGGTGGAATTAAGCTATCCTGTCCCCCAAGACACACTTTTTGGACACAAACCCTGCTCTGTGCAAGCAACAGAATATCCTTGAGTGTGAACAGATAGTGAACTCACCCAAGGATGAATTTATGGTCCCTCTTTTCTCTTTGAGATCTTCTGGAGACCATCTTTTTACTTTCCTACTTTCTTATGCTTTGAATTCTGAGCTCAATATGGCTAATTCCTAAGTAAGGTAAATCACAGGCTGCATGCATAAAATTAACAAATGGAACTAGACCTGGCTTTCCTATTTTGAGACAAAGCTTCAAGAAAGGAGCAGGACCTGTGATCTCTTAACTCTAAGCCAGTTTCTTGCCTTTATTTCTATTTCATGTTTAAGAAAGAGACAGAAGAACACTGGAATATACTGTGAGAGGTACTGCTATTCTCTATGCTGGATAAAATGTTTTAAAGTTTTTTTAAACTCTGATATTTATTTATCTGTCTACAACCTTGAAGGCATCCTTCTTTCCTTTTAGAAGGATTTTTGCTATCGGTTGGTCTTGCAAGGGGTAGGAAGCAACCCATTGGAAAGGAAGAGGAAGAAGAACTGGGCAGAAGGCAAAAATCCAGCTATTATGTAAGCCCGGGAAAGCCTCAGCCAAGCAGACAGAAAGTCCTGCAACAACTATGGCCTGCGTGATCGCCTGAGTTGATCAAGTAGTAGGCGCATATGTCCCATCCCATCCAGCGTCCACTATCTTTGCCTCCGCCTTCCTCAGTCCCTAAGTGCGAGTATCCCCAGGAAAGAGGTGACCATGGGGAAGGGGGCTCTCTCCACATTTGAGATCAACTTTGAAGGAGCTGGGGGTAGCTGTTGTCCCCTGGTCCTGTTCTTTGCAGCTAAACAATACGTCCTTCTTGAATGGGATTTGGATAGTGACTCTGTGTCTATCATTGCTGTTTGAGTTTCTTATTGCTGCTGTAGCAAATTAGCATAAATGTAGAGGTTTAACGCACACATCCGCCTGCAATTCTGATCCGGAAGTCAAAAGTCCAAAGTCGTCTCACTGGGCTAAAATGAAAGCGCCGGCAGGGCTGAATTCCTTCCGGAGATTCCTAAGGAGAATCCATTTCTTTGCCTTTTCCACCCTTTACAGGTGCTCTCTCGGCTAGAGTTTTTCCTTGGCTTCTGGTCCCCAGCTAGTGAGCACTCTGACCTCTGCTTCCTTCATCACATCTCTTCTGTGCCTCTCTTGTCACCTGCTTTTACTTATAAGGACCCTTGTGATCACTTGGACCCACCATCCTATCGTCTACAATAGCCTCTGCCTCTCAAGATCCTCAATTACACCTGCAAAGTCCTTTGTGCTGTGTGAGGTAACATATTCGTGGGGCACAGGGACTGGGATGTAGCTCAGTGGTAGAGCACTTGCTTAGCGTGCACAAGGCCTTGGGTCCTATCCCCCGCTACACACACACACACACACACACACACACACCCCAAGTCTGTGGAAATCTATTATTCTTCCAATCAAAATTAGGAAATATTCTAGAGTGTCAGGAAGAGAGAACACCAAACAGATCCACTGAATTTCGTCGCTATAATACTACCTTTGGGTGCCACTTACTCTGTCCCAAACACTACATTAATAGTTCAATATGAGTTCCATCTCAGTGACTTCTCTCAACAAGTATCCAAAGCAGGTACTAATATTTTAACTCTCGTTTTGCAGATGAGGAACTTGAAACCCAGAGAGGTTCAACTACTTGCCTGTGTTCAGACAGGTACTACTTGGCAGAATCTCTTAACTCAAATCCCGGTCAGCCTGTCTGCACAGCCAGTGCCTGCCAATGTTTCCCTCTCGTGCCTGCCTCACTGTTGCTAAGGCGAGGTCTTTACATGCTGTTAAGCACAGACACCTCCATTCACCCGTGTGCTAGTTCAGGGTGGCACCTAACAAGAGCTCAATAAATATCGAGTGAACTTAACTCCCAAAAAAGTGGTTTCCTGCCAGCTTCCACACAACCCTTCAGGCACTCCCAGATTCCCACATTCCCTTGCTCCCCTCCAATAAACTTTTATCGGGCATTTGGTGTCAGGACCTAGGAAAACTCAAAGGTGAATAGAACATGTTGTTTACTGGCCCAGAGCTCACTTTCCAGTTGAGGGCGTCATAATTAGGACCTTGGAGTTATTCTTCATTTTTTTGGTGTTGTTTTATCGCTTTAGACAATCAGCAATGAATTTGAAAACATAAAGTACATTGTTATTGCTCCCTCGTTGTCCTTAGTAGGAATCTAAAAAACAAGCAGAAGCCATAAACTCTTTCATATTGGGGCAGATATTTTAAAGCTATGTACAAAGGAGCATAGAGGAGTATTTTAGGCTTTGTTTTTGTTGTTTGTTTGTTTGTTTGTTTGTGACAATACTGTTCAATGAACCCAGGGCCTTCACATCGGTCAACATCCCTAGCCATTTCATTTTATTAGATTGTATTTTGAGAAAGGATCTCACTAAATGTGTCAGGCTTGGCTGAGCTGAACTTGTAATCCTCCTGTCTCAGCCTCCCAGAGTGTTGGGATTACAGATGTATCCTACCATGTCCAGATTTGTTTCCACTTTTTAAAAATGGGAGCATGGCCAGGGATTTAGATCAGTGGTACCACAGCTGCCTCACAAGAGCAAGGTCCCGAGTTGGATCCCCAGTGTACCCACCCCCCAAAAATGGGAGCATGATCTATATATTATTCTTAGGCCAGTTTTTCCATTCAGGACTGCAGGGTACATCTAATTCCAAACTTACTTCCTTATTGATGTTTATCAAAATTGTTCCAAACTAGGTGTGGTGGCTCATGCCCGTAATCCCTGCTACTCAGGAAGCAAAAGCAGGAGGATCTCAAGTTTCAGTACAGCCCAGTCAATGTAGCAAGGCTCTGTCTCAAGATTTTAGAAAAAGGGGCTGGATATATACCACAGTGATAATGTGATCTGGGTTCAATTCCCAGGACCACCAAAAAAGTTTTGTTTAAAAACTTTCTTTTATAGCTCGGGTCTCGGTCACAGCAATTTTAAGGAGTGACAGGTCTACCTCTTACTGAACCATCTGAGTAGCCCTTTCCAAACAAGAGTAGGGCCATTTTCCCACCTCACTCCTCACATCCCCCACTGCCAGCAGGACGAATCCTATCCAAAGCGCTGGACCTCGTATTTCACAATTTTCCCACTCTGGCCCCTGGAGCTACCCGGCCCAGCAATGTGACAGTCAACACTCACAGCCCGTGTCCCCTTTCACACACCCAGACGCACCAGCCTGTCCTGGATGGACAGGGTACTCTCTTCTCCAACTGGACAGCTTTTACTATGCCTTCATCAGTGGCATAAATTCTCCTCATCCTTTCACTCTCCAAGCACATGTCCTTTCCCAAGGTTATTCCTTAGTCCCCTTCCAGCCTGGGCCTTCCTTCGTTTCCTTCTCCCTAGCTATATTCACCACACTTGTAATGAATGTACTCCGTGTCTGTCCTTGGTTTTCTGTTTGCTTTGTTTTGTTTGGTTGAGAAGGACCTCTCTATGTTGTCCAAGATGGCCTTCGGTTTTTGGGCATAAGGGATTCTCCTGCCTCAGCTTCCAAAGTAGGTGGAACTACAAGACTTGCTACCACGTTCAGATCTTTTTTTTCTAGCAGTACTGGGGATTGAACGAAGGACCTTCACATTGAGCCACATTCCCCACCCTTTTTATATTTTACTTTGAGACAGGATCTTTCAGAGTTGCTAAGGCGCCCAGGCTGAGCTTGGAGTAGTGATCTTCCTGCCTCAGCCTCCCACAGTTCTGGGATTACAGACATGCGCCATCATGCCTGGATGCACACTCAGCTTTGATATCTGTTCCCCTGCAGTTCTCCATTCCCTGCCCCTCTAGTCTGTCTCCTATATCTGCGATGGCTTCAAGTAACTGTCCCTGAACGCGCACTGTGGTGCAGGACAGGTGTCGGAAGGTTTCCCTGAGGGACTCACTGGGAAATTTTACTACTCCCACTTAATACACAAGCACATAGGTGCAGTCTCATCCTGAATACCTGGCTCGGCTAACAACAGTGAAAAAACACAAATCGATGGTCAAAATACACGTTTCTTTTCCTAGTTTCTTTTTTCAAAAGTGCTTCACCTATTTTAATTGTCCTTACATTTGTTTATTTATTAATTTATTTATATTCTAATGACTGCAAACAAATTTATTTTAAATGAGGCTTTAAGAATCCAGTACCTAAAATATTTGGGGCAGATCTTACAGTTTCTATTCCATCCTGCTCAGAGTGGATAGTTTCCTAGTGTATTGTGCAATTTGGATTTTTCCCCTTCATTTCTGCGTGTTTTTATAACTTTTGAACAAGTAGATCTTAATCTATGGGAATCTTGGTACAGGCTAACAGTTTGTCTATTCAGAGCTCATTCCTTGGCTTGGGAGGTTTTCCCATGGTAGAACTTTGAGTATAGTCTGATTTTTTTATTTTAAAATATTCAATTAACAAATACAAATTGTATCAATCCAAGGTGTACAACAGTGATAATTTTATATATATATATATATGTATATACAAGGTGTGATAAAAGATACAGTGAATGTTTAAAGTTTATCACAGTAAAAGATGCATTGTTATTAAATCCCCTCAAATATTTCTCTTTACTTTGAACACACTCATCCATCAGCCTTGCCACCCCTCTGTCTGTCTGTCTGTCTCTCTCTCTCTCTCTCTCACTCTCTCTCTCTTTTGAAGACAGGGTCTCACTATGCAATTCAGGCTGGCCTTGAACTCACTACATAGCCCAGGCTGGCCTTGAACTTGCAGCAATCTTCCTGCCTCAGCCTCCTGAGTGCTGCAATCATAGGCCTGTGCTATCACACCCAGCACATCCTTGCCATTTTCTGAGGCAGTTCTGGAGGTTCTCTTTCATGAGTGTCTTCACGACTGCCTTGATGTCCTATTTAGGATTCAAAACATTTATGGCAATTTTTGTGGAATAAAAACATCACAGTGTGTGCTCACCCATCTTATTCACCAGACCTGGTACCATGTGACTTCGGGCTCTTCCCCAAAGTCAAAATCACCATGAACAGTCAGTGTTTTAAATGGATCCGAGACATTGAGGCAGCACAACCGTGCGATTAGAGACACTCACAAATGAGTTCCAGAACTGCCTCAAAAAGTGACAAGAGCCAGGCGAGGTGGCCCACAACTGTAATCCCAGCACTCGGAAGGCTGAGGCAGGAGGATCACTCTGAGTTCAAAGCCAGCGTGAACTACATAGAAAGACCCTGTCTCAAAGACAAAAACAAAAAGGGGTAAGAACCTTGGGATATGTGTTCAAAGTCAGAAGGATAGCAATGTATCTTTGTCTGTAACACAAACGTTTAATGTGAACATTCATCTTATTTTTTATTACACTCATACATTATGACTATCAAAATCTAATTAACACATCCTTCACCAGCCAAACTGCATACTCATCCCTGGAGCTTGTCCCTCTTATAGCCAAGACTATAGTCTCACTGTGACATATTCAGAGCAGATAATTTTCCCCACCTAGGGTGTAGAATAAAACAGGTAAGATTCTTCCTCATCTCCATACAATGGCTGGACAGATTTTCCTAAATCCGCCTGTTCTTCCTAAGGATGAAACTCTCCAAGAGTCCTGCTTTGTATGGAGGTCACAGCTCCATTCCACCAAAGCCATGTCCCCTGTCCTTGGGGACCTTTAAAACTAAAACGCCTCCCCTCTCCTGGCAGGCCCAGTGCCCCCTTTACCTGCCACATTCTCTTTTTCTAACTGGTTATCCTTGTTATCTGGCATTTAAAAGGATGTTTCCTATATTTAATCCAATCTTTCTAGGTAACTATTAGTGGAAACATTTTTAGACTACTTGTATAGTCTAAATGATTGCCAGATGTGGAAACCCAATACCCTGTTTTTTAAATCTGTTCTTTATTCTGTGTGTACTGGGTTTGTTTTTTTTTTGGGGGGGTAGGTTTTTTGTTGTTGTTCTTTTTTTTTGAGACAGGGTCTCACTATGTAGTTGAGACTGACCTGGAACTCACTATGTAGCCCAGGCTGGTCTTGAACTCACAGTGATCCTCCTGCCTCAGCCTCCTGAGTGCGCCACCATGTCCAGCCTGTTGTTGTTCTTGAGACTATGCAATTCAGGCTGGCCTTGAACTCACTACATAGCCCAGGCTGGCCTTAAACTTGCAGCAATCCTCCTGCCTCAGCCTTCTAAGTGCTGTGATTACAAGTGCACCACCACACTCAGCTTGTATTGGATTATTTTTATAAAAAGTCACTTTTCTTATTTTGGGGGAACATTTTCCACTTTTCTCCTGTTCTCTTACATTTACAACAATTATGTTATAAAGCCAAATGCCTTATGCTTATAATTTCCTGTGTACAAACTATTCTTTTTGTTCCTTATTACTGGGTCTCACTAATGGTTCTAGTTCATCCTTTTTAAAAATGTTATTTATCTAATTTCTAGAAAGCACACCCTAAATATATTTCATATTTGATATATATGTCACCTGAAAATTTAGGCAATTTCCTTTCAAAAAAATCTACACTCCTCCCTCCAAATCGATCCCAATTTTACAGACGGAAAGAAAAATCTTGAGGTCAATGCACCCACTAGCGACGTTTTCACACATACCATGATCAGAACACTGACACACTTGGTAAGGCCATGTAGCTAAATTTCTGAAAATTCATTCCTAGTATTGCAAATCATATTTATAATTCAAATAAAACTCTAAGTTCCTTAGCATTTTCTTTCAGGCCTAGACAAATTTCTTTTGGTATTAGATCTGAGAATGTTTATACATAGATAACTCTATTGATACAGAAGTATATCAAGTGTACTTTGTACGGGTAATATTTGCAGTCTAGAGCCAGGCATAGTGCCACATGCCTATAATCCCTGCCATTTGGGCGGGTGAGACAGGAGGATCACTTTAGCTCAGGATTTCAAGCCAGCCTGGGCAACACAGCAAGTCCCCCCCACACACACACACCAATCTGGGAGTGCCATCTTAGAATCCAGTTTTCAGTATTGTTTATCCTTACTCCTAGCAAACTTGGAATTTCTTATTTCCAAGTGTGGTAGATTCACTAATGGACAACTTGTAGCACCCAGCTAAACTGAATCATCATGGTCTGGGCATGGAGGATCCACCTGAGGACTGCTGCCAATAGTCATAAGAAGATAATTGGTGGGAAAGATTGTGGGCTGTTGATTTTCTAGGAGAAGCTTGCCTTGGATGGTTTTCCTGATGCAAACTATGCTGTACTCATCGGAGGATGGGCTCGGGACCTCACCGTCACTGGGAACGGCTGCTGTTCTCATCAGGGGAGCGCTGATCTTTACCCTGAGCATTAAATCCTCCTGGCTCCCATGTGGATCCTTCAGCTTGGTAGCACAAATCCTTTGTCTCACCAGCGTAGGTTTTCTGGCTTTCACCACTGGCTTTTGGGTCTTCAGGCGCAGATCCTCAATACGGACAAGTGTGAGACATTGCCGTGGGCTCCAGGCCACTGGCTGGACTCGTAGAGGACACTGCCTTGGACTTTAAGCCTTTAGCTGGACTTGTGTGGGACACTGCTGGGATTCAGGCCCTCGGCTGGATTCTTTGGGTCTCTCCTGTGTGGTTAATCTCTCGTACTCCTTTGCATTTGACTTTTTTGGGTAATTACCATAAAATAACCCTATAAATTATGTGTCTTGTATTTAATGTATTCCCTTGCTAAAACCCTGACTACAACAACATGTCAAGTAAAAATTAGGTAAATACTAAAGTGATAGCTTCTGTCACTGGTATCATCATGATTATACCTTAACCGAGTTACCAATAAATCACTCTCATAATAGAAACTCTTGCAACTGAAATTTTTTATAAGCATAGCCACAAAGCTTTTCTAAAAAAAACTATAAAATTTTTCCATATGTTATATTAATTTCAGTTTCATTACCACTCCAGCTTCCATTACTTCTCAACCTCCAAAAAGTTTGTAAATCCCCAATTTACAGGATTTAGAGAATTGTCACTATGGCAGTTATCTATTGCTGCATGCTAGACCATACTTCACTGTAATGGTTTAAAATAATAGTTGATTCGTTTTTCCTGAACATATGGGTCTGGAATCCCAAAGGGCTGAGGCAGTTCTGGGCTCTACATGGTGTTGGTTGGGATGGCTTCAAATGGACTGGTACATCCAAGATGGCCTCACTCCTGTGGCTGGCCCAGCTTGGAGGTGCCAGAACAGTGTTTGTGCTGCATGTTGTTGGTCAAAGCCAGACAAAGGCCAGACCAGATTCTTGAGCCACAGACCCGCTGTGTGTATGTATCTACTGAGATGGGAAGCATTCTTGGCCGCCATCTTTATTCGCCTTCAGCCCACAAAGAGCGACCATTTTGTCCATAAAGTTGTGGCTAATTAAAGGGGAAGTTTATGAACTACAGTATAGTAATAGGGTGGTTTATAGTACTTGAAAGATATCAAGGTACTCTCTCAATATAAGTAAGTTAGAAGTGGTGTTTAGATGGCACTGTTATTCTTGGGCACCTACAATTTCAGGTGAAAAGGTATAATCTCATTAATTAACATCACAGCTTAAGTTAAATTTTCCTAGTCTTTAGGGTCTGGTAGATTTACCTTTCATTCATTATCTCTGTCTGTATTTTCTCCCCGGAGGTCACTTGGGAGTATGGGAAGACATGAACAAATTACTTTGTTTTCTTGTTTCTGATAATACCATATTGCAGGCGACTTGGAATAACTTTCTAATCCCACCAATTGTTTTTAAAGAAATAACATGATTTTGATTTTGCAAATTTTATCACACCAAGTTCTCTACATTTGGGTACACCAAGATCTTACCAGTGAAACCCTTCCTGGTGTTAAAACAGATGGATAATTTTGAAATATGTATGTATGGAATTAAGTTCCATGACTATCCAAATATGCCAACCACTTCCATGGCATTTGAAATTATGCAATGGAAAATGTTTTCAGTGATGCCCTTTTATGTGTTAATCTTGCAAAATTCATTCTCAATTAGAATTTCAAATCACCTGAGCAACAGAAGAAAATTAGAAGTTGTATCAAAACCAGGAACTTATTCGAATTTAACATTAAGATAATATTTTTAATTAATTGGCACAAACTGAAAATAACCCATACTCAACAGTTTGGGTTGACATTTGCCAAACTATGACATATTGAATATGTTGTTTTTGTCTAATATCCCTTAATTTGAGAAAAAAAAATTAAAGCAGAGGGTATAAAATCATTTACTCCCCTGTGACCCAGGAAACTTTAGTTAGCCCTTTAAAAAATAAATTCGGTTTTGTTAAAATCTGCACTTTAAATGACCTTTAAATTTCAGAACTTTTTAAAAGCACAATTGTCCAATCTTCATATTAATGAACATGGCAAAGTTTCATTTTCCGCAAACCTGCCAAGTCTCCTCAATTTGGAACAGGATTTAATTCTAAGATGCTTCCTTTTTTAAAAAAGAAATTTAAAACTTTCTTAGTTGAAAGAATTTTTTAAAATAGATTTTGATTGTCTATATTTAAGACACATAAAATATCCTCGAGTTTAAAAATTCTCCCTACTGACTTAGGACAACCTTGGCTCCTCAATTTTCAGTAGTTTCTTGCTTTACTTTTCAGCATTGCATGTATTTAAAAATATACTTTTTTTTTCTCACATTGCTATTGATCTTGGGCCAAATGCTTTGAAAGAGTGAGTTTAGGGGGAACCGGAGGAATAGGATAAAATGTCTATAAATAGCAGTTCTGTAGCATCTACAGTATAATAAAGTGTTGTGTAACTCTGTCCTGCAACGTAAATAATGATAGTAATTTGCATTTTCTTCTTACTATGCATCCTAAAGTGGAATCTACAGGCTTTTGCTAATACTCTATTTCGCACTTACTTACCTCTCCCAGAGTAGCTAGTACAATGACAGAGGGACAGTAAACTGTCACCTAGTTTTGCACACAGAACAGAGGACAGGTACACAGTCACCTGCTTTTTACCACTGTCTTTTCAGTTTTGCAAACTCTAAAGCCACATGGTCTGAGGTTAGACCAAGGTCAACCAAAGCCAGCCTTATTAACACTTTTCTGTCTTAATTAATCACAATGACCCCAGAGAGTCCAGCCCAGGGCTATTATACTTGACTCAACTAGGGAGAACAAGGAAAGATTCTAAAAGAACAAATGTTTTTAAAATTTTACCAATTTGGAAGTCCAGTCACTAGTGTGACAGGATAATGTGCTTGAGAAATTAACGGGGCTTACTTTCTGCTGTGGACTTATCACAAACGACTAAGGGAAATCTTTGTTCCCCAATTAATTAAGTCTTAGAGTTCTGGGGTATTAGGTTTGCCTAGCCCAGGGGAGCTTGAATGCCTAGAAACTCTGGGAGTTGGAGTTAAATTATTAAAATACCAAGTCCTTAGAGGGGAAAAGGCGAGAGTGCTGTGTGAGAGAGGCAAAGCCCAACTCCCTGAAGAATTCCACCATAGAGATGGATGCAGAACGGCACAAAGGCCAAAAGAGTGACGGAGATACATTGCTGGTATCCAAAGATTATCAGCTGAAAGGGGCCCACGAATTGCGCGGAGTCCTCATTGACAAACAGATTCTGGGCCAAAGACTGCATCTCTAACAAGTCTGTAGGCAATGTGGGTACTGCTGGCCCCTGCAGGTCACTCTGAGCAGCCAGAGTGGAGCTCCCATCCTGTTTCTACTGAGTTCTTCTGGGGGAATGGGATGTAGAAGGACTTCAAGGGAGGGGTGTAGAGAAATCTAAACCTCAAAATTCTGCGGCACTGGGAGCAACGACAAAAGTTCTGTGGAGCTGAATTGTACACAAAGAAAAAGGACGCTATTAGCAGCAGAGTTGATGCTATCCAAAGAGCTCATTCCGGGCTGTGCATCTGTGTTAGTCAGCTTTGTATTTCTGTAACAAAATACCTTGGATAATCAGACTTTTTTAAAAAGGGAAAGTTTATCTGGGCTCACAATTTTGGAAGTTTCAGTCTATGGTGAGTTGCTCCACTGTTTTGGGGCCTGTGACAAGGCAGTACATAGTGGTGAGAGCACGTGACAGAAGCTGTCGCTCTCATGGAAGCCAGGAATCAAGGGAAGTCAAGAAGGGGCTGGATTCCCATCATCCCCTTCAAGGGCGCACTGATGACCTAAGACCTCCCACAAGGCCTCGCATCTTAAAGGTTCCATTACCTCCCAATAGCACCAAGCTGCGGACCAACCCTTTAGCACATGGGTCTTGGGGTTGTTCCAGATCCAAATTATAGCAGTGTACAAAGAGAATCTTCCCCAACAGATGACATAAAGCCCTGAGGAACACTGTTCCTGTTGGCTTAGTTCTCCACAACTTTGTAAGCTTCTTGAACAACTTGGTTTAAGGGAATAACAGTACCTCAAGCACATCTACTAATTCAGAAAAATAAAGGAAATGTGAGCTTTATTGAGCCCAAGTGTCATGGAGCAAACTCACATATGAGTTATCCCTTTCAGTGTCGAACTTAGATTCAAGAATCAATAAGTACAAGTTCATCATTCAGTTGATAAATGTTTAGGACAATTGATGAAGTACTTGAGTTCTGATGTGAGGGATTCTTGGACTTCTTACAAGAGAAAGATGAGAGGGTGACAAGGAGAGAGGACCTGAGGACTTAAAGTCCCCATCCGTTTGCAGTTTCGCCATTGTCACCAAAAAGCAATGGGCTCTCTCTCCCCTTTATACACGCTTCAAATCGCCCTATGAGATTCTTCCCTCCTTCAAGTCTTTGCTTCTTATTTAAACATGATTTAGCATTATAAACATGTTCAGAAAGGAGGCCCACTTTAATTTTCTGCCAGCATCAACCAAAGATAGCCCTGCATCCCATTCTCTCATAAGAATGAGTCTTAAAAATAAACTAAGGCAGTAAGTGCTGTGTCCAAAGCCAAGTTGGTTCCAAAGCTGAGAGTAAGAAAATGCAGGGCTCCCTTCCCCACATTCCAATTGAAAGAGGCTTCTGTTGGTAATTTTGTTTATAATTTCTGATCCTGACATCTCTGGATCTTTATGTTTTGTTAAAACATTTCCAAAGCTGGTTGTGATTTTATATATGAAAAGTGTGTGGCTCAAGGCATGAATGCCACAGTTTACACAGAGACACCAGTTCAACTTTCCTTAAACTGGCAAAAGATGTAAAATCCACCCAAAGCCCAAAGTTAAAGGAGGAAAGATTTATCTTGGCTCACAGTTTGTAGAGGTTTCAGTCCATAGTCAGCTGGCTCCAAGGCTAAGTGGCATGGCTGAGGGGCATCACAGAGGAGAAAAAGTCTATGGCAAAGCAGAGCAGGCAGAAGGCAGCAAGCAGTAAGCAACAACAGCAGCAGAACAACAGACTAACTTCTTTCTGCCCCTTACATTCCATCTACTCACACCCAGGGTGGGGCATGCTTAATCCCAGCATCACATCCAGCATGACACATCCTAGGTCCACCCACCTCTGAAAAGCACCCCCTATGACTGCATCAGACTTTGGGGGAGACATCTAGATACAAGTCATAACAGTTACATACAGTCATCTCTTGTTATCCACCAGAGATTAGTTATAGAATTCCTGGAGATATCAAAATCTGAAGATGTATGTCCTTTATACAACAGCGAATAGGATTTGCATAAAACTTACACACATCCTCCTGTATACTTTAAATCATCTCTAGATTACATATAATATCTAGTACAATGTAAATACTATGTAAATAGTTGTTCCAATATTTTGTTATGTCCAGTACAGAAGCAACTTTAAAAAAAATATTTTCCATTGAGGGTTGGTTGGATCTGAATGTGGGGCCCTCCCCAAAGAACAAGAACTAACTATGAGGTACTCACCAGCATCTGACGAAGGCTTGGCCACTAGGCATGTCTCCCAGTCTTATACATGGAATGCTAACTTGGAGAAGGGCCCAGCACAAGAGGTAGATGGCCAGTTATTTCTGCCATTAGAAGTAGAGAAAGCAACATCCAGTTTCTAGTCATAAGTATCCACTCGCCATTAAAACCAGCAAGTTGTTTTTGTTTCTACTGGCCCAATTTGGCAATTTTTTTTTTTTTTGTACCAGGGATCGAACTCAGGCCCTGGGCTTGCAAGGCAGGCAACAGAACCACTGAGCTAAACCTCCAGCCAAATTTTTTCTGTTTTTTTTGTTTGTTTGTTTGTTTTTTGGTACCAGGGATCGAACTCAGGTCCTTGCACTTGCAAGGCAGACGGAGGAACCGCTGAGCTAAATCCCCGGCTGGCCCAATTTGGTAGAGTAATTTTGACCCTTATTTCAGTGGCATGGCTTGACTTTGTCCCATTTTACAAAATGGATCCTCCATCCTTTCTAGCGACTGTGCAAGCTAGCCAGTATCTCATTTCTACATTTCTTTTCTACTCGTATCTAAAAGCTTTGCCCCATTGAGGCAGAGCAGAGTTTCCACTCAACTCTCTTCCATTAAGAGGCTACTTATGTGATTTTATGACTCACACAGAGAATGTGGGTACTAGGAGAGAAAGGAAGATTGCCTAGTGCAAGGACCAGCAAAGCAAATGAGGAAAAGGCTCCCAGGAGCTCCCCGCTCATTTCCTCTTAACATCTGATTGGACAGAACTAGGTCTCATGCTCACTTTTTAAGCCAATCAATAGCAAGGGGAGTGGAATAGCTGGTATTGGCTTTTCCAGAGCATTGATTCAACTCCTGCTGAATGCTGGAATCACCTGGGATGCTTCTTAAAATGCCAGTGTGGAAGCCACGCATGGTGGTATGTGCTGTTTTTAATCCCAGCTACTAGGAGGCTGAGGCAGGAAAACTGAGAGTTCAAGTCCAGTTTAGATGATGTAGCAAGACCCTGTCTCAAAAACTACAAAAGTCAACGTGCTATTCCCATTCCCCGATTAGTTGGTTGGGCCCACTTTCTGGCCATGGAATTTTTAAAACTCTCCAGGTGCTGAAAATCATTGTTCTAGTCTAGTCTTCACGCCTGCCCACAGGTGCCAATAGTAAGGTCCAAAGATGTTTCATTGCCCAAAGGACAGTCTTCAATTAAAAGGAAAAACAGAGATAAGCAAAACTATGCCCACAGATGACATTTAATAGGATAGCTTTGTTTTCCCAGAATATGTGTTGGTAGGTTATTATTTTGGTCTAAGCTCCCAATAGGCCAGACCAACCAGAAAGAAGTCACTCATGCGAGGTGAGGTTTAAGCAAGCTGAACTTTAAAATGGGCCGTTTTCCAAAACAAACAAGAAAGAAAAATGAGGGCAACCAATCCAAAAGGGTCTGGACATCCTAAATGGGCATGATAAGAAAGTCTCTTTTGCTTTGCATTAGCCCATGTTCTGTTGCTAAAATATACTTGGGTAATAATGTATAAAGAAGAGTTTTATTTAGCTCACAGTTTTAGAGGCCAAATGTCCAGGATCAGGCAGCCCCTGTGGCTCAGCCTCTGGGGAAGGACTAATGACAATGACATATGATGTCATGTGAGACAGGAAGCCAGAGGCTTGTTCTTTTATAACAACTCCATCTTGCAAGAACAACTAACTCACTCTGTGAGGCTGGCATCAAGGGCAGCACTTCTGGCGACCCAGTAACCTCGAACTAAGCCTCAACACTTCAAGGGCCCTCAACCTCCCAAGCCCACCAAGGACCAAGCTGTCACCAAGGAACCCTTGGATGTCATACTCTAATGGTATCCAAACCACAGCACCCTCTAAGGAAAGATGGTTCAAAACAACCAACTTGCTTTGTGCTCCTAGTTTCTGCTTCCTTCTGCCTTTTCTGCAAACAAAGCCTACCCACTGTTCTGTGGCGTGCCCTCCTGTTTCACAGATTAGATGCCACTGGATACCAAATGATACCCTAAACGCAATTTGGTGACATTTTGTTTTTTGACAGAATCCACTATTTTTCTTAGAAAGTGAAGTCCCGGGAGACTCAAAGATCAAGAAGCAGTATGGTTAAAAAAAAGGAGGAGGAGGAGGAGGAGGAGGACGAGGACGAGGACGAGGACGAGGAGGAGGAGGAGGAGCCGGCAGCAGTATGGTGCAGTGAGCAGGGCTCACACTGAAGTGTGGTTGGATCCCTGGAGGGCTGATTACACCACAGACAGAGAGGGCCCTACCCGTGGAGTTTCGGCTTCCACAGATTTGGGGTGGGAGGAAGAATAATTAGCATTTCTAACAAGTTCCCAGGGGATAACCTTGCTGCTACTGCTGCAGTGGCTCAGAGCTTGGGCTGTGGAATCAGGCTGTCTTGGTAAGATCTTTTCCTGCCCCTTATAAATGAAGTGAGAATTTTAGCAAATGACTTGACAGATCTACAAGGTACAAGGTGGAGGCTGATAGTAGCTCAATCTTCTTGCAACAGCTGAGTGAGTATGGTTGCTCCCTGGAGATGAGGCTGTCCCAGTAAATCCATCTCAAGTCAAAAATATGGCATAAGTAAAAAATACACAGCACACCCCAATAAACTTGTTGTAAAGTTAAAATATCATGAGTTGAACTATAGTAAACTGGGGAGCATGTCAATAATAAATGTAAAGCATTTAAAACAGCGTCTAGCCAGCCAGACTGGCATATGCCTATAACCCCAGCACTCTAGGAAGCTGAGGCAGGAGGACTGAAAATTCAAACCCAGTCCAGGAAACTTAATGATTTTGTAAGACCCTGTCTCAAATTAAAAAGTTAAAAAGAGGGTAGGGATGTAGCTCCGGGCAAAGGTCCTGGGTGCAGTTCTCAGTACCTTTAAAAAAATGTCTGGACTATAATAACAGACTAATGGATATTACTTAGCTGTTATCATTTGTGCCTTCACCAAATAGTTATTAACTGAGCTGTTCCTTTAGTCAGGCACTGTTCCAGGCACCAAGAGTATATGGTAAGCCAAAGTCTCTCTTCTCCATGAACTTACAGTCCACTGGAGAGGTATATAATAGCTGATTTTGTCAATAAAGGCTATATAATGTTATGCAGACTCTGCATTCTAAGCAAACTTGTTCTGGAACCACCCAGTCCTACTGCATGAGAACCAACCCCAAGGTGCCATGAGATTGAAGAAAGAGGCAGATAGGTCTAAGATTGCATACAGTGCAATTTATTGGGGGATTTACTGATGGAAGCATGGGCCGGGGCACCAACAAAACCCCCTGGATTCCCACAATTTGGGTCAGAAAGAGTGGTGTATTTATGCGTTAGGACAAAAATGATTTCACCTTGACTGAAATGTACCTGGTTTGTCTTAAGATAACATTTGAGTCAGGTGTATGTCTGAGCCAGGGTCTAATTGTAAAGCCTCACACATATGACTCTGACAGCTGTATCTATTTATGGTTTGCTGGGAAACTAGGAAGAAAAAAGAACAGCCAGAATTACTCAGGGGAAATCATGGCAGTTATAATTCAAGATGGCGGCAGTCATGCCAAGCTGTATCCATAGGGACTGAACAGCAGGTGCACGGGGAATTTTACAAGAACTTCTTTCAGTCTTGTTTGACTCTTCTAGTTCCACGAGTTAATGCCATTGCATCCCTACTGCAAAGGGTCCTTAGTAAATGGGGGCTTCGCTTGGTAGTTGAATAAAGCTCAGGTTATGGAACAGTCCTACTGATCAATCTTACAGGTTTTGTCAGAGATGAAAAATATGAAACAAGAATAAGATGGGTAGAAAGTGTGACCTGAAGAAAAGAGAGAGAGAAACTAGTAATGGACCAGTGTTTTACGTATGTTATTGTGCTTAATCTTCATACCCATCTTTGAGGAGATATAATTGGGTGAGGGAGGAAGCGACCTAAGGCTAAATGGGGTTAGTGGTACGCGAATTATCTCAACAGCCAGTGGTCAAGAGGAAGCAGAGCCAGTTACCTATCACAAGCTCCATTTAATCCCCTTCGTCTGGGTTCCCAGGCAGGGGCTAGGGTGCAGCCATAACTGCGATTACATATTTATGTGACTTTTTTCTACCCTGCTCCTAAAGCAGGTGACAGTGATGTAACTGGATGCAACAAATACAGCCACCACTGAATCACCCCTCTCCTGGTATTTTTGTCTTAGCATGTTAAAAAAAACCACTTTATTATGTTATACAATTTCATTGCTGGAAAATACTAGGGATTAGACCCAGCGTATGTTAATGTTTTTAACTTTCAAATAGGACCTCACTAAATTGTCCAGGCTGGCCCTGAACTTGCAATCCTCCTGCCTAAGCCTCCCAAGTTGCTGGGGTTACAAGGGTGCAACACTCTGCCTGGTCCTAACTAAAATTTTGATCCCAAATCCCCTCTGAATCTCAGCTCACAAAGACCCTGTCTTCTGTGTTTATTAATTATCCCATTCCAATTACCCATGTTAATCCAACTGGAAGTTTATTTTATTTGTTTTCAATTTGGGAAGTAGATTGGCCCTCTAAATTTTGTTGGCTGAGGATCACGGTCTCGGGATATAGGTAAGTAGCGGTCCTTTTTGGAGTTTTCAACTTCCAAGCATTCACTTCCCCTCTTTGGGACTGAAAAGTATCTATGTCAAGCCTTTTTCATATGGGCATCTCTGTTCAAGAAGCAGGCCATTGGGTTGATTGTTGTACTTTGTTGTTTTTGTTTTTTAAAAGCTCTGGTAGCTTTCAGCTCCTTGGCATGTATTTGTACCTTACCGATAGCTGGAATTGGTCGTGGCCTTGAGACCTTCATTTGTAATGATGCCTAGAAGCTGCAGGGGGGTGGTCTTTTCTCTGGCTCTGTCCCTCTGGAAGCAGTGTCTAAGAGAGCTCAGAGCAGCCTGGAGGGGCGGAGCCGGAGAGAGGAAGGCGACCGGGGCCTCCGGTAACCTAGCAACCGGTGCTGAGCAACGGTGGGGGTGCGGCACCTAGAGAGGAAGTCGGAAGTAGAAGGCCAAATCTCGCGAGAGTTTCTTTTGCGCGCGAACTGTAAGTGCTGGAGTCAGGTCGCGGCTGGTGGTCTGCTGTACAGGTGTTTGCGGGGTACGACTATTACAAAGGCCCATTTCACTTTAGTCTTTCCACCATGGAGATCGCAGAAGTCAAGCAGCACCCCGCGACGGCCAAGATAAGGAACCTTCCCTGGTAGGAGGCTGGGCTGTTGCGGTGGGAAAGGGGTTGTGTTGAGGTGAGGAGAGTGGCGGGACCCTACCTGACCTCGCCCCGCCGTCCCCGGTGAGCGCGGAGCTTTGCCTTGACGTTTCCCCCGCCAATTTTCCAGGTCTCTGCAACCTACTTTCAGTGTGCTGCTACTCATCCATTGCTCCCATCACGTTTTCCAAAAATGGGAAATGGCTTTCGCAACTGGCCCGAAAGATCCTTTCTGTGTCCCCAAGCCAGAAGGCCCTCTTGCCTCCTGCCAAAATCTTCGATGCTACTATTTGTCGAATTCTAAAGTAAAACCATAGTAACTTTATTATTTTTTAATGAAAGGCTTGCTGTTAGATTAGCAGTCACCGTATTAGATACTTAAACCTTTACAAAGATCTAAGAGGTAACTCGTATTTTACATATAAGGAAATTGCATTTTAGATAGGTTAAATGACTCGCTAACGTCAAGGGCTAGAAGAATGCTTGGATTTGAATCCTGGTAGCCCGAATTCAGAGCTTGCAATCTTAATCATCATACTGCAACAGCTATTTCCTAGTGATGCAAGACTTCGATGGGATTTGGCTAGGTTTGGGAAAACTGCAGGTTGTTCTTTTCTAATAACAAATTTGTTTTTTGTTATGGTAAAAAATACATAACATTTAGAGTTGTAACCATTTCAGAGTGTACGATTATGTACATCCAGAATGTTGCACAACCATCCCAGGATCTAGTTCCAAAAATTGTCATCACCCCTAATGGAAAGAAACCGCATCCATATTCATAGGCAGCCACTTCCCATCTCCCTTCCTGTCTGCTCCTGGAAACCACTAACTTACTTCCTGTCTGTATGGATTTGCCTACTTTGGACATTTCATATAAGTGAATCATACAATAGGTGGCCTTTTGTGTCTGGATTCTTCCATTTAGCATGTTTTCAAGGTTCATCCATGTGGTAGCATGGATCAGTACTTCATTCCTTTTTATGGCTGAATCATATTACATTATATGCATAGCTCACCCTTCATCCATTCATCTATTGATGGATATTCGGATGTGAGTTTAGTTTCAATTTCTGTTTGAAGTAGTAGGTGTTTGTGCAGGTTGACACAGCATATAGCTGGAAAGATGAGAGTAGAGCCGAGTTTTTCAGCCTCAGCACTTTTGACATTTGGGGCCAGATACTGGGCTGCAAGGGGTATAGAGGAGCTGTCTTATGCAGTATAGCATGTTTAGCAACATCCCGGGTGCCTACCCATGAGATGCTAGTAGAACTCTTTGCCCAGTTATCACAACTAAAATGTCTCCAGATAACACTACGTAGAGGATAAATCGCTCCTGGTTGATAGACGCTCATCTATATTGAAACTTAAAAGGTTTGTTTCTCTTCCTCTTTTAATTAGGATGTGAAAGGATTCTTTTGCATATAAAGAAAAAATTCTTACAGTTACATATGTCATACTACATTGTAAAAATTGTATTTCAGGGTTGAGAAATATCGGCCACAGACACTGAATGATCTCATTTCTCATCAAGACATTCTGAGTACCAGTAAGTATCCATGTGTCAATTGCTGTTACCCTAGTTGAAAGAGCTGTGTTTCCTTTTTGGTGATACTGTCTTTGTTGAGCTTTAAGATTCTTCATTCCTGCATCTGCCTCTGATTGGGGTGTTGCATTAGGCTGAAACACATTCAGAACCCTAACTCAAGAACCCACATTAAATGAGGCAGCTCCCAAAGACTGTTTCATCGTTCTGTCTCTCCCTCTCTGCCTGATCATCAGTTCAGAAATTTATCAGTGAAGACCGACTGCCACACCTGCTTCTCTATGGCCCTCCAGGGACAGGAAAGACATCCACTATTCTTGCCTGTGCGAAACAGCTATACAAAGATAAAGAATTTGGCTCCATGGTCTTGGAGGTAAATAGAATTATTGTTGTGTAAGTAAGAACTCCACAGTCTCTTAACTTTTGTTCTGCCAGTTTTATTTAAGTTCCACACCGGCGATTGAGAAAGAGGCAGATTTGAACTAAGATATTTTACTTCAAATAATGGTCAGATTTGTCCACATTGGCATTGGTCAGCTAGAGGGCTGTTGTAGGGCGAGACATTTTTCTTTGCTATTGCTAACTTCTATGCAAACCAGACTGATAGTCACTATATTCTTGACCATCTGTTATGTACTCCCCTGCATCTTTTCTCCAGTTTTCATCACCCTGTCCTTACCTGGGATGGCTGAGCTGCATTGATTATAAGCTCCCTTGCCCTCTGGCTCCTGCTTGGGTTTGGCCAATAGGGGTTGGGCAGGGGTCAGAGAAAGGAAGAGAATAATGCCTAGACCTTCCCTGGGGGTTAGCATGAGGCAGCAGCCCCTCTCTGCAGGGCCCACCTTACAGATGGTACCCTACCCACAGTCTGCTGCTACAGGTGCCTACACTGCTTCCTAAACCCAGTCAGGCTTGGGATGATAAAAGTTATTGCATTGCCCTATGATTTTCTATATCTGAACTGTTTGTTTGTTTTGAGACAGTCACACTATGTAGTCGAGGCTGACCTTGAACTCACTATGTAGTCCAGCTAGCCTTGAACTTAACACGATCCTCCTGACTCAGCCTTCCAAGTGCTAGAATTATCAGCATGTGCCACTACAATTGGCCCCGACCAACATCTTTTAAAAATATCTCCCTGGGCCAGGGATCTAGCTCAATGGCACTGTGCCTGCCTGGCAAGCTCAAGGTCCTGAGTTTGATTCCTGGTACTGGGAAAAAAGGAAAGAAAAGAAATATCTTGCTGTAATTGTCTTCAAGTTACTGCATTCAGGTGCACCATTTGTATATTTTTGTAACTTTGACAGATACACTTAGGTTACAGAAATCTAAATGTCTATTGCAAGAAAAGTGATTTACTTACTTTTCAGAAATGGATACCTTCCTGCCCCTGGTATTCTTTCTTTGATGTATTTGGGATGTGGTAGTCTGCATTGATCTGAATTGAAATAGACAAAATTAGCTAGAAACGCTGCTCAAGGTGACTGGGCCAATTACTTATCCCCAAATTTATGTAGAGAGATTGTGTTCACAAGTTGGGAGGAAAGATCATTTGCCTTTCAGATTTAATGTGATGATTTAGTGAGCTTTGAGTACAGCTGTAATTTAAAAAAAAAAAATTATCTTGTAGCTGTCATTAGACCTGGAGAACTAGTTTGTTGAGCTGGATCGATAAGTAGACTAAAACCAAGAATTCCTAGATAATAAGCATTGTGGCTTCTCTCTCTCTTTTCATATAGCTGAATGCTTCTGATGACCGAGGAATAGATATTGTTCGGGGACCAATCCTGAGCTTTGCCAGCACAAGAACGATATTTAAGTAAGAATTAATTGTATAATTTTTCTCCCTAGAGATTGTGATAACAGAAAAAAATACAGTTTAATTTTTTGAATCCTCATTGTCAGTTTATGAAAGTAAAACCATGATTATCATAAGCAGCCATGACAAAGAGATCCAAGTACAGAGACAGTGGGAAGAATGTTGAAATGCAAAAATTAAGATAAAATATTATGGGGGCCGGGGCTTTAGTTCAGCGGTTCAGTGGCCTGCCTCGCAAGTGCGAGGACCCGAGTTCGATCCCCGGTACCAAAAAAAGAAAGAAGATAAAATATTATCTACACCTCCATTAGCAGCACCATCTGGAAGCATTGCTTCATTTTGATTCTTAACTAAGGACTGATTAAATCTAAGACTAGGGCCAGGGATTTAGCTCAGTGGTTCTAGTGCCTGCCTTGTAAGCACAAGGGACCCAAATTCGATTCCCCAGTGCAAAAAAAAAAAAAAAAAAAAAAAAAAAAATCTAAGGCTAAATGATCTGGTTTGAATTTAACCAAAAATAAATTGAGATCATGAAGGATAACTAGGATAATGGCTTTTTTAAAAAAGGGAAAAAAGTGGTGAAGTGATGTGGAGACGGAATCAGGGAGATGGAAAAAAGCAGACAATGGAGCTGGAGGTATAGTCAGCAGTAGAGGTCATGCTTGGCACATGAGACCCTGGGTTCAATCCTCAATATCAAAACAAACAGCAGCTAGGTCATAACGATAACAGGATACTGTGCAGAAGGAAGATGAAGGCACAGAAGACCAGACAGAAATGAAATCTCATTTCTCGCTAAGGGTTGAAGGCATGTGGGGCAGTCTCTGTGTGTGTGGCCACAGATGTCAGCCTCGGGTAGAGTTTAGGAGAAATGGAGTTCATAAGACAGGACCTGGTGGCACAAACACAAAGGTGGAATGAGACTGAATAACTTTATTGTAGGGACAATCTGCCAGGATGTCTCCGAACAAAGGAGAGACAGCAATGTGGCCGAGACAGGGAACACTTCTTAGAGGACTGGGGTGGAGCTTATAGGAGCTGAGGTGGGATTCAGTGAGGTAGTGGCTAGGGAATGTGGGAGCTTCTGATATCACTGGGAGGGGCTTGTGTCATCACCAGTCACCAGGAGGTAGCGAGTATCAAGTTACTCTCTTGGCAGGAAAGGAGGCATGATGGGAAGAAGGCTGTCCTTTAGTGGGAGAAGCCATATTTTTAGGTGAGAATCAGGGCATTATGGGAAGGGGAAGGCTATTCTTTTTATGCAGCAGCCATCTTAAGGCGAGGGAAGTCTTAACATTCCAGGCTTTGTTTTATGGTTATTGGGTGAAGGTCTCTTCTGGAGCTGCTTCAGACTGACAAAAGGGCAAAGGTTGGAGCTAAACTTCGATATGATGGGGGCCGCAATAGATGGTGTCTTCTTCCCTCTGCCACAGTGGCCAATACCTCACCATGACAAGTTCCATGACTCTCTGGTTGGTAAATGCCTTCATGTGTTCCTGCAAGAAATTTTGAAAGCAGCAAAGCAGACAGGGCCCTATCATGATTAAAAGACATATACAAGCCAGTGGGGCCCAACAAGGGAAGTAGCCAAGGTATAATTTGGGGAATCCAGGAATAGCTTTGGTCTATTCCCCAAGAATCCCATCATCTTTTTCGCTCTTCAGTGCGCTGCTATAATTTTTTTAGCTTTGCTTTAACTCCTACTGGTTAACAGAATAACAGCATTCTTCACCTGGCACGTTCCCCCTTGGGCCGCTGTTAGGATGTCAAGGGCCCTTCTATTTTGTAACATGATTGCTGCTAGAGAATTTATCTGATCTTGTACTGTATTTAAGGACTGGCTTATTTTATCCATGTCTTCTGAAATCTCTGTGGACAGGGCCCAATAGAAATGTGTGGATGTAGAAGTACTTGTTATACCTGTCACCATGCCAGTGAGGAGCCCCGCTTCATCAAGAGGAGGACCAGGAGGGCGGCTGCCCTCTTGTTGACCTTTGACCGTGGGAAGATCCTTTCAACCATCTGGAATTCCATATAGATGGGCAAGGGAGGGCTGAGAAATGCTATGTAACAAAATTTCAGATCATTTGAGACATCGGAGTGTCTCCTGGCTGTATATGAAATATAGGCTGTTGGATAGGCAGCCTGGGCGCTCTTCTGAGATAAAGAGGGAGCAAACAGGGCAAGTGATGTTGTCATTTTGCCCTGTGCATGTCAGGTTAGTGGTTTGCAAAGGGTCCCAGAACTGTGACTAAATTGCCAGTTTTTGAGACAGACAGGTTAAAATCTAGGGGACAGGAGCTGGAGTGAATGAGTGGGGGTAAGCGGACAGTCTGAGATAGTGACAGGGAGATAGTGGAGGGTGGTATTAAATAGGTGGTGTAGCCTTTTTTGAGAGTGGGTTATCTGGTTTACCACTTGGAGATCTATCCCTTTATAGGGAGGTGGAGTGGTGGGCCTCAAAAGTCTATCACTAGTGCCTGTTCACTGACTGCCTCTTTTGGTCATTCTTTTCTGCTGGGTGTTTAAGACTCAGTTAAAGTGAGACCTGTGTTAATCAATTTGAACATCTTGCTATCTGTCAAGGTCAGTTAGGTCTCTGCAGGCATTATTTTGGAACCATGCATAGAGCTTCTCAGCGCCTCTGTCAGTGTCAGCCGTTAGGATGGGTCACGGCCTTCCTTGACCAAGTTGCTTTCAGTGAAAGCGTGGGATATTTTTTTCTCTTGGTGACCCTCTAGCACACGTTACATTTGTCCTCTGGTGTCCAGCAGTCTCCCTGCTCAGGAGGTTGGGTGACTTACCAAAGGTGTAAGGTGTTGTAGAAAAGGCTCCTTCATACCTTGGATCATTGATGACCTTGGAGGGCCAGGGCCAAAATATTGGTGGTCTTCTTAGCCCTATTAGCTTTTGTGTTGGTCTCTGCACTTCGGTGGTTGAACAAACACCCAGAAGAGAAGATCAGTGACATCAGTAGTATAGTAGGAACTTAACTATCATAACTTTATCTGGATAGCAAGCACCCTGGAATCTAAACTATAGTTAGAAGGCTGTTATTTTTATCAATCATGGTTGTTCCAGTAGTTGATTTCCTGTACAATATTAACAGAAAAAACTTGGAATTAGGTGCAACACATAATAATTTAGCATGACAATAATGATGACATCACCTTTACAACAAACTTAGCTATGTATCTTAGTATAAAATAGCCATTGTTAAATGTATTTATTCCCCTCTAAAAACACATAAAAACAAAAAACTAGGAAACTCTTACTTAAGTTACTACCTTTTGATAGGATGCCACCTAAGGAAAGTGTATGGACCTACAGATGTACCTGTAATAATGAGTAGGTGGAGCAGAAGAAAAGGGAAAATACCTGGATCAAAAAGTTATTGCCATAAACAATATGTTGGAAGACCTATATAGTCAGAACACATGAATGTATTTTGTACACCAGAAGAGTAGTAATAATAATTATTTCAATTATATGAAACCTATGTCCTGTAATATAGCTTGGTACCAAAAGAATCTTTTATAATACCTTGTTTTTCCACAGAATATATATATTTTTGGTGTTGGGGGGCTACCGGGGATTGAACTCGGGTCCTTATGCTTGCAAGGCAGGCCACCGAACCACTGAGCTAAATCCCCAGCCCCAGAATATATATTTTGAAGGTGACCAATATAAACATATCACAATAACATATTTAGAACTCAACCCTTTGATGAGAACCAATGTAAACATTTTATAACAACATATTTAGCAATGATTATTGGGGGTATATCTTAATTATCTTGACAATTTTTTATTTAATGTGTAAAACCAGATTATAGCAATTAACAATTTATTTGTAACCAATAAAACATATATATACACTTTTTGAGTTATTGAATTTAAAAGCAATATACATTACAATCAAAATTAACCTTTGATGTCATTTTGATCAGCTAGCAACCTGGGAGAAAAGGCATGCCTTTCATAACATGAGAAATAGAATTGGACAAACACAACCGGACAGACAGACAAGCATATAAGACAATTTATCAAACTAGAGCACACTCAAATATATTTGGCCCATTGAATTATAACATCTCTTTTAATTAAGGCTAGTCAAAACTTTTGCAGGTCAGTTAACAGAGCTCTCTTGCAATTAGAATCAGAAGGAATAAATGCTTTATAACAGCATAATCTTGTGTTATACTTAATGTCAGAAGTCTGTAAGCAGAAAGTAGAGGGACGGTCAAGTTAATCCTATAATTACAAATAAAGGATTTGCAATGTAAAAGAAATGTTTCAAATAGATGAATTAAACATCTGGGTGTTGGTCACCAAACATTACTTTAAGTGGAACGCGAAAGGTACACTTGTCAATTAGCAAGAATATATATATATTTATAATTTTTTTTTTAATTTTCCTGCCTGGCAGGACATCGCAGCTGATTTTGCTATGGAGCAAGCAGTCTGTAGGTGGCACTGGGCCATAACCTACCATTTGCTCTTTGAGCTCTGATCTTAAGCATTACATTTTCTTTTTTGTTGTTTTTTGTTTGTTTGTTTTTTTGTACCAGGGATCAAATTCAGGTCCTTGTGCTTACGAGGCAGGAGCTGAAACCACTGAGCTAAATCCCCAGCCCCAATACATTTTTTTAAAATTGTTTTAAAACCTTTTATTTTCCAATATTTATGTAGAAAACAGTAGGCCCTGATGGAATTTCTTGGTAGTATAGCCTGCCAAACAAGGTGTTGATACGTAAATAGGCAGGGCCAGGAGAGGATTTTACTTTTTTTGCACTCTTGCTTTCCTCTTCCAAGGAAGCTGGGGAAGGAAGAGCAAGCAGAGAAGTGGTTGTTAACCATGCTGCTGTTCGGGAGGGGCTGGAGGAGCAGGGAGAGAGCAGGTGTGTGGCGGAGAGACACAAGATGGCACAGATGAGGAAGGGTCACAAGATGGCGGAGGTGAGGAAGTGGGAGAGCTGGTCAGGTTATAGGATGGAGGAGTTGGGAGCGGTGAGTGATCTGCCAGATCAAAAGTGGGAGTCAGGAGGGGTGGAGGACGGAGTTGGGCTAGAAGTACCTGAGAGGGCAGACGGGTTTGACAGAGGGAGGGGTGAGGGGATCGGTAGAAGGCTTGTATACAGGGGCTTTCTGATCATCTGCCAGTGCATTGACAAAAGTTGTGCAAATCATGCAATATGTTAAAATCGAGAGTGCCATTTTCCAGCCATTGAGATTCATTGTCTAATTTGTACTGAGGCCGAAGTTGTTTGCAATTAAAAAAAAAATGAGTCGTTTCACTTAAAGTCGAGTCTCAAGGGAACGAAGTTGTGCTGGGAGGCAGCCAAGAGGTGTTGAGGGAGAGGGTTTGGATTGTTGAGTCCCATGTTAGGGTGGTGAGGAGGAGTTAGCTCCCTAGGAGGGCAAAAGAGAAGAATGTCACCTTCTCGTTTGATACTCCCCAAGCCAGGCCCCTGAAGGGGAGAACAAGAGGAGTTGGGCCAGTGGGGCTTCCCCCAGGGGCACGGTCCTGGGCCTAGTGGCCCAAGAGGGTCTCTCTGACCTAGTACTTGGATTTCCGAGAAGTCCCCAGAGGGAGAGAATGAGAACAGACCGAGGACCAGAGTAGAGGGAAGCTAAACTGCCACTCACCCTGTAATCAGTGACCGGTGTGAGGCATATCACCAGCAACAGCAAAGTCAAAGAGCCCTGATGAGGTCCTGGCTCGGCAGATGTGGTCCAGAGGAGACAGCTGAAAGGCCACTCAACCCTGTCCAGCAGTGGATTGTCTCTTACTTGACCGCCTTCCTCCGGGTTTCGGCACCAGATATGTCAGGTAGAAAAGCCGAAAACCAAGTCCCAACCAGAACCACTGCAAGCCTTTATTGTAGGGACAATCTACCGGGCTGTCTGAACAAGGGAGAGAGAGCTGAGACCGAATAACTCTTGAGATGTGCTGTTTGATTTCCTAGGAAAGGGTTTAAACTGGTGATCTTGGATGAAGCTGATGCCATGACCCAAGATGCCCAGAATGCCCTGAGAAGAGGTAAGAGCTGGCAAGTACTGCACAATGCACCAAGAAAATAATTAGGAACTGAGGTGTTGGCACAGTGTGTTTTCCATTTCTCTTCCTCTTCTGCTCCAGTGGAACCTTTCTCCACATACTCAGACAAAACGCCTGTGTAGTCATGTTTTCCCCTTCAGCAGTTTATGGACATAGTCCTGTTGGGACTTCTTTTTGTTTTTTGTTTTTGTGTGGTACTAAGGCTCAAACCCAGGGGTATTTTACCTCTGAGCTGTATCCCAAACCCTTTTTCTTTGTTCATTTTTATTTTAAATTAGGATCTCATTAAGTTGCCCAGGTAGGAACTGAACTTGTAATCCTCCTGACTCAGCCTCCCTAAGTACTGGGATTTCAGGCATCACCACCACATCTGTTGGGACTTTTACATATGCCTGGTCACTGGCATTTTTTCTTCCTTGGCTGCTGGATTCAATTTCAGGTTGGGGATTTGTATCATTCAGTGGAAGGGTATGGGAAGTCTTTCCTTCTAAACTGTTAGATAGGCCCTTCTGCCATTCAGATATGAAGAAACCAGGAAAAGAATATCTGGAGTATAGCGGCACTTTGCAAGCTGATGTAACTTCCCTACTTAGCAATTAAATGGTTCTGCAGGGAAGGGAGATAACTCCATGATCTGTTCGCCTCATGAGGACCATTGCAGTTATTTTTTGGCTTTTTTTTTTTTTTTTAAGACAGGGTCTTGCTGTATAGTCCAGGCTGACCTTGAACTCACTGTGTATCCCAGGCTGGCCTTCCCAACTCATGGCGATCCTCCTGCCTCAGTTTCTCAAATGCTGGGATTATAGTTAGGCACCACCACCCTGACTGCCATTGAAGTTAAAGGTGCCTTGTGGTCCCACAATAAGATTCAGAGGGAATCAGCTGTGAGAGAAAGATGCTCTTTGGCAGCTCAGGAGGGGAGGAGTGGACTACAGCACGTGTGGAGGAGGAGGAGGAGGAGGAGGAGGAGGATAGTTACCGTGTCTTCTGGCCCTAGGAGCACTGGCAGCCTTTCTAAACCATCTTGTTCTGCAGAGTGACTGTCAGTCTGGGTAGATCCTCATGCGAGAACACTGGGTCCCTGCAGAATGACAGTGGTGTCCTAAGCATCTCTCAGCTTGGGTTGTTACCCTTGAGAGCTCAGGCCTCCATAGGCCCCTGGAAAGTCTGCTGAAAACTGTCCCTCCTCCTGCCCAGAGAGCATGAGGCATCATCCATCTGCCAGATAGCATTTTGTGCCAAAAGGACAGGATCTCGTGTCCCGGGGCCCCGATTCTAAGGGGTAAGGTAGCACATGCCAGAATCATGACAAACCAAGAAAAAAACAGCATTTTATAAAACCCCATGCAAGTGACACATTCATGAGCTTTAAAAGGAGATGGCTGCTCTCCTGTGCTGGGCACTTGTGGTGGCCTCTGCTGCACAGTAGCGTCCTCAGTGTTGCATTTCCAATCTTCCATGTGACCTCAGAAAAGTTCAGGGTTTCCAGGGCCTTTGAAGAGTTGCAACGGGCTTTGACGTGAGGTGGTTTGATTTTCCTTCACCAGTGATTGAGAAATTCACTGAAAATACCAGGTTTTGCCTCATCTGTAACTATCTGTCCAAGATCATCCCCGCCTTGCAGTCTCGGTGTACGAGGTTCCGATTTGGTCCCCTGACACCCGAACTCATGGTGCCCCGACTGGAACATGTCATAAAAGAAGAGAAGTGAGTATATCCGGAAGCGGGAAGGGCCCTGGGACGATGGCCGATGCCAACGGAGAGGCAGTAACACTTCTAAATGACTTAGCAGAACGCCTGGCCCAGCGGAAGCACTGGGGACTGCTGGCAGCTGTCATTTTCTCTGGTATCTCCTGGACATTGCTCCTCATAGAAAATCATTCGGTTCTTCTTGATTCCTTCCTCCTCCCCTGGAAGCTGTCCCAGTTTCCTCCTACTCTGTCACTGGAAACCGCCTGCTGCCACGTCCCCTCTGCAGATGCTGCCCGCCTTTTTAGACTAGAAGGGAAGGTTCTGAGACATTGCGTTCCCAGGAATCAGATGCCAAGAGTAGCTGCCCCAAGTGGCTGCTTCTTCTAAAGGAGGGGTCCTGACCTGTGATTGTCACACTAGGGCTCTCCCTGGGGAATATAACTCGAAGCCAGTTGCTCAGTGTAAGGATTCTTGGTCCTGAGTAAGGATCTTCTCAGATTTGGGGTGGTCTGTGATTGCTCACGTGAGGCCCACATCCCTAAGAACCAGAGTGACTTCTAGATGGTATAGATTAGGTGAGTATCACTAGCTCTGGTCTCCTTTTTCCCTCTCATTCTTTTAAAGCCCTAGTCATTCACAGCCATCGCATTCCCCGTGGTGACCCCCATGCTCTCTCTCAGTGGGCCTCACAAATCCCTGCTCGTGTTTCCTTTCAGAGTTGATGTAAGTGAAGATGGAATGAAAGCACTTGTGACTCTCTCCAGCGGAGATATGCGAAGGGCTCTGAACATTTTGCAGGTTGGTCCTACTCCAAGTACATTGCAGGTCATTGCTTCAGAAGTCTTTAAACAAAGAGACAACCTGTCATTAAATTCAAAAATCTAGGGCTGGGGATTTAGCTCAGTGGTTCCTCCGCCTGCCTTGCAGGTGCATGGTTCCGAGTTTGATCCCCAGTACCACACACACACACACACACACACACACACACACACACACACACAAAATTCCGAAATCTAGAGCAGCTAGGACAGTTCTCGTAATGTTCCAGATCCCCACGCTTTGTACACTGGTTAATTGAAAGAATCGTTTGTCACTAACAAGACCTGGGCAGGGAGGATTCTGCAGCTCTACAGCCAACAAACAGCAGCCAATGCTCACCAGTGAAAGACACAGGGTTCTTGGTGTCCTGGCCTGTGTCAGTCGTGTCACTGCTGTGGGAAGTTCTCCCTGGCCACCTGCAGGTTGGCAGCTGCTGACACACCCCGGGATGTCCCCTCTGCACAGAGCACCAACATGGCCTTTGGGGAGGTGACCGAGGAGACCGTCTACACCTGCACAGGGCACCCACTCAAGTCAGACATTGCCAACATTCTGGACTGGATGTTGAATCAGGACTTCACCACGGCCTACAGAAGTATCCTTTTCGAGTCCAGCACCTTCACCCCGCTCCCCAAGGACGGCTGGCTGGCTGCTTGTGGCTTCGGTCAGCTTGTTACAGAAATCGGGGTCTTGGGTAGGGTGGGTACTTATTTTTAACACCCCAAAAGTTCTGCCTCGCTGCCTTTGGCCTGTGTAAGGCTTAAAACAACTTGGCTCACAGGTGGAAGATGGAGTAATTTTAACGTGGTTGTTGTTAACTGTTACTTCGCCATAAAATTGGTGACAGGAAGCCATTTGAGACACAGCATTTGTCTGTGTTCTTCCTTAGAAGGAGGTACTACTGTACCTTCTAGAAAGCCCTTACTGAAGGTAAAACATTAAAAAAGTGACAATTGGAGCCTAATATGAAACTTGAAGGAGAAACAGCTACGTTGTAATTAAACGCCCTGTTTTATAATCACTCTCCCGGGTTTAGATTAAAACTTCTCTGCAGTCTGTTTGCTCTGGGACTTGTTCCTTTGCCTTAACTCCTCTCTAGATATCATGGAGTTGAAGACTCTGAAGGGGCTGGCATTACATGACATCCTGACCGAGATTCACTTGTTTGTGCACAGAGGTAATCTGCATCAGTTGTTAGCCAAGACGCTGTGGAGGACGTCAGTGTCACACACTTCGGGGTTAGGGAATGTTAGAAAGTGAACGTGAGCTTTTTCAGCCAGGCAGGGTCTCAGTAATGTAGTTCATGCTGGCCTGGAACTTCCGGTTATCCTTCTGCCTCCGTCTCCTGAGCGATAAGGACTATAGGTGGTGCAACCATACGCAGCTCAAACCTTTATTCTTGAAGCAAAAAACAAGAATGAAGTAGTATAAATCTGATCCCTTAATTTATTTAGCAATCCCGTCTTGCTGTTTAAAGCTTTGTTCCAGGTGGCCATGGTAGGCAGGAGGATTCAAGTTTGGAGCCATCATGCACCACATAGCAAGACCCTGCTTCAAACAAAAAACGAAAAGGGGAGATGATGCATCTTCATGTAAACCAAAGCGATCTTTCTTTTTTTAATGTACTTTTTTATCCCATTCCCTCCCTCGAGTGCTTTCCCCTATGTACAAAAGCTTTGTTTCAATTTTTTCTTCAACTTTCACTTTTTACTGTCCCTTCTTTCCTTCCTCCCTCGTTCCCCCCCCCATTTGGTAGCTCCTCTGTGTTCTCATAACCACTTAGAATATGATATATACACACATATGTATTTGTAACCACACTATAAGAATCAGAATATTGGGTAAAAAGTATGAAATCTAGACTGTCTTCACTTAAGCCTGGTAATTTTTTACCACTGTGAGACCTTATCTATTTGATGTTTAAACATACTTTTCTCTGTTTTTTTTTTTTTTTTTTTGGTTTTTGGTTTTTGGTTTTTTGAGACAGGGTCAGTTGAGACTGACCTGGAACTCACTATGTAGCCCAGGCTGGTCTTGAATTCACAGCGATCCTCCTGCCTCAGCCTCGAGTACTGAGATTATAGGCGTGCACCACCACGCCTGACTTCTCTGTGTTTCTTTTAATTGTGGGAAGTGATGGATCTTACTCATTCGATTTTGTTTTTTCCTCAGTTGACTTTCCCTCGTCAGTTCGAATTCATTTATTGACCAAAATGGCAGACATTGAGTAAGTATTTATTTTCCCAATTTTAATCTTTTTCCCATCGTGAGTTGTTTCTACATGTTTGATTTCAGCCTTTTTTATCTACATCATGCCTGCGTGGTATAATCCAGTTCAGGGTAGTATTAGATGGAATGTAGCAAAAGCTCTGCATTATTTACACAACACAGGAGTGAGCACAAAAGATGCAGATCACTTACACACTCGAGGGCCTCTCCTCAGGCCTCCCCTCAGGCCTCCGAGGCTGGATCCATGTTCTGGTGCGCTTGTCATTTGGGAGGCGGCTTCCGCAGGTCATTTGGGAATGACCAGCTATTTCAGCTGTTAGTAAGGCATTTTGGCAGACTGCAGCATATTGGGGGCAAAGTAAACACAAAATTTTCCACTTTGCTGGGTTCAGTAAACACTGTTATTAACCCCCATTGAAGCTGACAGCTATCATTTAAGTTGGGTTTCAACTGGACATGAGCATAAGCCGGCTCTGATTTACCGTCATTGTCTTTCATGTGCACAAATTAGGTCCCTTCTTATGGCTGTACTGTGAATATGATTTTGCTTTTGATGGCTGGGCACTTAAAAGGTAGCAGGATGAATTGCCACTGTCTCCCTTTTCTCACTTGACCACAGACCCCAGGTAAACTTCCCAGAGAAATGTTTTAAAGAAATCTCCATTTTATTTATTTATTTACATGATACTTTTTGCCAATGAAGAAATAATCCTTAATAATAGGAAATCTGCATAGAAGCAGAACAAAGTTGAGAACACTGCTATTGAGAAGATCTTAAAATTTGTCTTTAGCAGTTGAAATAATATTTCCAAATAACTTTATGGCAAAAAAAAAAAAAAAAAAAAATTGTTAGGGGGACATAGACAAGACTGCTTGCTGTTCTGGATCAATTTTTATCAGTTCCCATGCTTTTGATCTCTCTTTTCTTACCAAAAGGCAGTGGCCTGATCTTTCTTCTCATCTTGGTTTGCTTCCTTTCAGGTACAGACTTTCCGTTGGTACTAGTGAGAAGATTCAGCTGAGTTCCCTCATTGCTGCTTTTCAAGTCACCAGAGACCTGATTGTAGCAGAGGCCTAGATATTCCAAAGCCTGTCTGCCATACAGCCCAGGGGCCCATCAGCGACTAGAGAAACAGAGGACTCAGGTTAGGACTAAGCTGCTGCCTGGGGCTTTTTGATGAAGCCAATCACCCCCAGTCTTGGAAAACTGTTCAGAGCTTTATCTGTGGCTGTTTGGAACAACGATGTACAAAACAATGTACAGTTGTCTTACCATCTAATTTTTTATAGGAAAAAAAGTGTTTTTCTTCCCAGACTTAAGGCTTTTACCTTTCAATTGCTTGGGTGACAAGATACTGGCCTACCTATTTTGGTCTGGAACATGAGATTTTCAAGTCTTTTACTGATGGTCTAAGTGACTTCCGTCTCAAAGGTAAACATCTCCAAAGTTAAGTTTATGAATCTAATTTTTAGTACTGTCTAAATAGGTGCTGATAGATTTCTAGCCAAAACCAAAATTCTTGTAAAAAGTGAAATCTTTTTGGTTTTGAAACAAAGTCTCAGTACAGTGTTTCAAGCTGGCCTCAAACTTAGCGTAATCCTCTTGCCTCAGCCTCCAAAGTGCTAGGATTACCGGCATGTGCCACTGTGTCTAGCTTTTAAAATGTTTTTGAATTCTTACTTTGAAACTGATCTTTTTATTTCTCCTCTTGAAGACTTACCAACAGGTTCCAAATTGTAACAGTGTGTGTGTATATATGTGTGTGTGTGTATATGTGTGTGTGTGTGTGTGTGTGTGTGTGTGTGTGTGTGTGTGTGTGTGTATATATATAACTACTTTTAAATGAAGAGCTGATTTGCAAACTTCAGTTGTGTAAATGTAATTTCTCTTTCTGGATCTAAGCTGTAGCACCCCAGAGGAAGCTGGGGAAACCATTCCAGACCACCAGCCGAGAACTGATCCAGTTCCTTAGAGAGTAGGATGTTGATTGTGTGTCTGTTGGTATGAATGTAATAACACTCTTCACCTCAGTTTTCCTGCAGTAAAAGCAAGCAGTTGGTAGGAGCCTGCCTGCTCAGGCCGGCCAGTATTAAGTCCTCTTTTCCGATCTCCCATGTTGGTTTCCTTGGACAGGTTTTCAGGTAGTTAGAGGTTTAAAGTTAGGATGTAGACTTTTTATTTCAAGTATCTGCTTAGTTTTTAGAGCAAGTGGAATGGGAAAGGAGTTGTTAGCAGATCTAAAGTTCAGAATAGTTCTGCTGAAATTTGAAAGCCAGATAAGCTCTGGCACTTTCTAAAGGTTCCTAATGAAGTAGTTGTTAAGTCTTTACGGGTATTTAAAAGGCAGACCATCTACTTGTAATAACTGTTCTCAGATTTCTGCCTTGTGCTTTGACCCAGATTCATTCTTGTATGTCAAAAAGCAAAATTAAAGCACAGGACTTTCCTATGTATCTTACATTTCTGTTTATCATTTTAAAATGTTTGCCCAATAAAAATAAAGAGCTGGCCATTAAATTGTGACATTGTGAGCCAGGGGTTGTGTAAATCTTACTTAATGCAGGGAAGGCACGTATGATTAAGCCAGGATCTGAATCTGTAATTGCTGAAGGGACCAGAACTGCTGTACAGAGGTAGCAGTCTTTGTAGCAATTCTACTGCACTTAAGTGCTTCCCAGCAAGAATGAAGCAGCTTGCTTGCAGGTTGAAGTTGCTGACTGTCCCGCTGGCATGTGTGTTAAGTGCTTCACCTGGTATCACAGAATAAACTTTTCTTTGGAGGCTGCTCCTTACAAAGGTGTCAAGTTCTTAAGCCTCAACTTTCAACAGCTTAAGTTTTTCAACTTGATACAAAAGGATTGTTTAGTAGAAACGAGTGGTCAAATTTTGACCTTTCCCAGGCTGCCAACACACAATGATACACTAGTGATGGTGGTGGCGGCGGTGGCGAACCACAGCTCCTGTCAGCCATGCGATTACGGGAGTAACTGACACTCCTGCTGTGTGCTGCACTACAAACTGTGATGTTCGGTAGCACATCTTCAATTTGAGTAATTCAGTGAGGTTACTGGGATGTAACCCACCTGTGAAGTTGAGGCACATCTGTACCATCAAGTAAAAGGAGATCTGGGGGCGGACTGGGGGTTTGGCTCAGTGGTTCCACCCACCGCCTGCCTCGAAAGCACAAGGGCCCAAGTGCGATCCCCGTTACCAAAGAGAAACAGTAGGTCTGGGGGTATGGATCAGTGGTAGAGCGCTTACCTAGTACATGTGAGGCTCTGAGCTCAATTCCCAGAACCACATAAATAAGAGAGAAGTAGGTTACTTTTCATCTATGTATAAGTCATTACCAAGGACAGTAGTAGTTTTGAATCTACTGACCAAGTAGGGCCTCAAAGAAACCACAAAGGGCCTCAGATGATGCTGTAGGTGGTATCTCCAGATAATCATAACACTGGAGAGAGAGGAAAAAAAAGAAAAACATAAAAAGTCAGGTCAGTTGTTCCCAGTCCCCCACTGCACTACTTGTTTTAAAAGGTGTTATTTTTTTTTTCTTAAAGGAAAAAATGAAACAAAGACAAAAGTTTGTTTGGTGGTGTTTTTTTTTTTCCTTCAATGAACGCCTCATTTTGAAATGTTCTCATCAAGCAACAAAAAGTAGAAGAGATCCCTCTACCCTCCACAAGTTGTATGTTACACTGCCTCCACAAAGCATTAAGAAAGCCAAAGAATAAGATGTTGCATTTCTTTTAAAATAATTTAAAATATATTAAATTTTCCTAAGGCAGGGTTTTGTCTGAATGAGGTGTCTTGAGGAGATAACCGCGTGCCACTGAAGGAGAACAGTACTTTTAAGGAGCTATTTTTGTTTAGGTGTAGAGTTGAGACTGGCTGATGAGTCCGATGAGGTCAAGCAGCAAAGACAGACTGTACATAAGAATACGAGGCGAAGTGGTGACAACAGCAGTTCTTCACACAGCTAGGATACATCTTACAACTGGTTCACTGAAGTATGCTGGTCTTTAGATACCATTGTGAAAACACAGTTGTACCTTAATACAGTATCTGTGAAAAAACAAATAAATATGATGCTAATAAATGGCCAACAATGGACAACTCGGTGGCCATTCCAACAGTCATGCAGTTCAGGATCATATCCTCATATAATCTCACATACAAGTTTGTCATCTGCACATGCACACCACTGTTTAACAACAAGGAACAGCCAATAGTAGTGTCTGTATTGTTCAGGAGCACACAGCCTGTTTCATCTACGATTTAGCGAACACCTTATACCAAAAGGCTCCTTGAAAACATGGCCCTGCTGGTCAGAAGGGAGCCCGAGGGAGGCACCTGCCAACATCAAAGCTTCCCTGACCACGGCAGGAGGGAGGGAACTTTAGATCATGCTACCACTGCACCTGAAATGGGTGATGGGTACTATGCTACGTGGCTGTCACATTTCCCAGCTGACGGAATGTGAGCTTTGCCACCACTAAGAGCCTCTGGAGGCCTGCTTACTTATCAAAACATCAATAACTGCACTCTGAATCCAAACAACTACAAGTTCAACATCTGCTGTTTACAAGTGGACCAAAGATTTACGGTAAGGCTCTGTCACGGGTGAAGAGGAACCTCCTCTGAAACTGCCTTGCACGTGCCACAGGGGAAAAGGTAGATGGCGAGCCCACTGGGATGGGGCTTCTACATTCGGTTCACGACCCCAAAGAAAGTGTTTCACTCTGGACCCGATGTTTGGCTCATTCTTCCAACTATTCCTTTGCCAGGAGGATTTACTCTGCCACAGAGAAAAGATGTGTAGCATTGCTTAAAAAGTCCTGTATGTGAGGAACTCTTTCATTTTCTTGGGGATTGGCAGTGCTAGGACTTGGTAGGTTGTCAGGAAACTTCGAAGGGCTTTCCGGCATAAGTGCTTCAATGAGGACAGGACTCTAGGGGCAGTCCAGAACTGGACATGGCCATCTCTTGTCCTGAAATGAAACAGCAACCAATGCATTAAGGTTGACTCTAGAAATTTGTATTTTCATTATGATGGACAATGATGCTTTTCTTTTTTACTCTGGTATAGTGATGTTTCTCAACATGATATGAAATACCAGGAGACTCCAGAGGGTGAAAGGCAATTCAAACTGGGAACAGATGAAAAGGTGTGCTGATAGCTGGGCATGGTGGCGCACACCTATAATCCCAGCACTTGGAACGCTGAGGCAGGAGGGTCATCATGAGTTTGAGGCCAGCCTGGGCTACAAAGTGTGTTCAAGGCCACTCTTAACTACATAGTGAGACCCTTTTTCAAATAAATAAATGGTATTCTGATAAATGAAGGATGCTGACAGAATTCTAATTTAGCTCAGTGGTTCTGCCACCTCCCTTGTAAGTACAAGGTCCCGAGTTTGATTCCCAGTACCAAAAAAAGTAAAGGTACAAGATCCCAGTGATGAATGTAATTATATTGTCATATCTAAAACATACCAATAAAGAAAAAAGGGGAAAAAAAATTCTAAGAACTGAAAATGTAGCCACACAGGGTAGCTCATGCTGTGATCCTAACATTTTGGGGGAATGAGACAGAAGAATTTCAAGTTCAAGCCTGAGCAACTTAGTGACACCCTGTCCCAAAATAAAAGATTAAAAAAAAATTGTTCAAAGGCTGGGGATATATAGCTCAGTGTGAAGACTTGGGTTCAATCCCCAATACCATAAAAACAAAAAGGCTCAAGATGTGTGGCATATGCCTGTGGTCTCAGCTACTCAAGAGTCTGAGGCAGGACAATCACCTAAGCCCACGCTGGCAACACAGCAGGTCCACGCCTCAAAACAAACAAAAAACCCACCTCAAGACGCCTCTGCTCCCATGCATGATCTGTGTCAGCACAGCCCTTTCTATACAGCAGTCCAAAATAAAAGGGAAGAGCACAACCTACTGAATTACGGATGTTGCCTGTAAGGTGGTCTCAGCCATAAATAAGTGGTTTCCCATATAAATGTTCCATTTTAATTTATACTTCCGTGGACCTCGCCCATTAGGTGGCACGAACAGTAGCTCTTTAATTACATTTAGGTTACATATCATGAGTATATAATACATTGACAGAACAGAATACTAAAATCTTATATAATCTTGGATTTCATTTAAGGGTTTGTTAGAGGCAAGGAAATTCTAAATGTTTCTTTCCTTAAAAAACTACAGCGTATACCCAGTGGAAACTGCTACATGGGTTCAGCGGAGATACATACCCTGTGGCAATAACTCCACCATGTGGAAAAAATGTGCAGCAAAGACCATTGGTCATGGGAGCAAATGCAATTGGAGCCTTCAGTTCCAGGGCCCAGATCCTGAGGAGCCTGCACAAGAGAGGAGGGACACAGTTGCCCGTTACCTGACCTGGGTCAGATCAAGACATTTCAAGTACCTGTTCTGAGGCCTCCCAAAGTGATCTCTGGTTACCTGTCATCTGCCACTGTAGCGAGGTACAAGCCTTCGGGAGAGAAGCACACAGATCTCAGTGAGCTCATGTGGACATCACTGTCATCCATGGTGGGGTCAAGCTGGGTGTGGCTGCAGAAAGAACAGGTCATTAGGTCCAGAGCGACTGCACCTTCACCTGTGGCAGGAGCCCACACTGCCAGGGCTGGTGGTACCGTAAGAGAAACCTTAGGGTCCACAGACAGGAAAAAAGGCCGTTCAGATGGCTCCAAGTGTCTTGAGGGGGCTGGAGGGTTACTGGCACTTCCTTGTGCTAATTTCCTTATGCAAAGTAGGTCAGCCCTCATTTTAATGCCACAGTACAAATGGAAAGTCTTTTTTAGGCTGAGATACATGATAATTATAGGACTAACTATTATTTGCTTCATAAAACAACAGAGACAAAGGGGAAAAGTAGACCAAGTCTGTGAGAACATGAAAATTCACATTGGAAACAATTGTTTCGATCAGAGGATTGCTCTGACTCGTTACTACAGTTATAACTAAATGGAAAGAAAGAGTCACTCTGAGGTTTCATAAAGTGAATCCAAAGAGACACAGAGAGCCTCATAAGCCGGGAGACATGAGGACACTTGGGTCTGATTTACAAAGTCAATGTGATACTGAAACAATGACTGCCTTTTGAGGCAGGCTGTCCCCTCCCTTGACCCAAATTCCCAGGAAGTCGTAGCAGGAATTCAGTCCTTACTGGAGTGACCTCAGCCTTTCACCAGTGTAGGGGTCCCACATAATCACGTTGGTGTCATAAGAAGCTGTAACAAGCAAGGCAGAGTCAGGGGAGAAGTCACAAGAGACAACACTGCTTTGGTGGCCCTCTAACTTCCGTATTAACGTGTAGGACCGCATGCTCCATAGAAAGACCTGTGGAGAAAGAGCAACAGGTGCCAAGTGAGGGACAGGAACAAAGAGCACAGGACACAAACAGCAGTGAAAGGCATTGAAATTCCCTCCTCGGGCCACACCACCAGGTAAAACTGTTCTCTCTTCCGTTCTTGGCAGCATTTCCAGAACCTACCATACAGGCTGAAGTAAAACGATGGATCTGAATTTTTCAGGCACTTACTGGGCATGCTCAAAGTGTTTTCTTTAACGGAGAATAAGCCAGGCTAACTTTAGGAAGGCTGCCAGCTAAAATGACCCCCGAGGCTTCTAAGCTATTTGAAAACAAGGTAGTATGTGCTGAGGAAGACATAAGTGTACCCTGTTCCACTTAAAAGCAAACACAAAGGACAGAAGTAAACTCCAGGCCCATCTCACATCTGCTTACAGCACCAAGAAATCTGCCCAGGCCCTGCATCTGACCTAATTCACTTCATACCTTTCTGGGAATGATTAAAAGCAGAATTTCCTTTCCTTTCTTTGTTTGTTTGTTTTTGGTACTGGGGATCAAACTCCGGACCTGGTGCTTGCAAGGCAGGTGGTGGAACCACGGAGCTAAATCCCCAGCCCGCAGTTTCTTTCCTTTAAGAAAATGCTCAGCTGCATGGGGTCCAACCTCAAATGATAAGCCCCCTGGGCTGTACTGAAGGTGACTCCTTACTTACTTCCCCATCAGTTAGAGCAAAGGCTCAATACAAATGAGAAGTGTGAACAGAAACAAACTGTATCAAATGGTTCGCTCTTGGATTTCTACTATCTTTAAAAATAACATGATTTCAAGGCAAAGTTCAACAAGTAACTGTACATGTCACTATTTGAACTGGAAATTCTAATTAGATTAAAATCAAGATGGTTCAAAGGAAATAAGGATCCAGATGTGGATTGCAACTTTTAGACTCCAAGGGGAACAAAAATTCTAAACACCTCTTTTCAAGGAAACAGCCCTCAATGACGAGTGCGACCTACTTCTGAACCCCCTCCCTTGGTTCATGTCAAAGTGCCAACCTCAAGGGAGCTGGGCAGAGGCTACAGCCCGCCAGTGTGCCTCCCCTGCCACACACACAAACACCTCAGCCACTGAATCAAACACATTCAGACATCCACGTCTTCAAGCACTAAAGCAGAGGAGGAAAGAGTGCCCAGTGTCTGAGGCTTACCGACTTCTCTCCAGCAGCAGAGCACAGCATGCTGCAGTCCGGGGAGATGGAGCAGCAGTAAACCCACTGCAGGTGGCCTGATAACACCTGTATCTGTTTACCTGGCCGAGAAGAGAAGCAAGCTGTGAGCAAACTATCAAAACACCAAAGGAGGAAGACAGAAGCACCGCTAGTAATGGCCCAACACCCATATTCATCCAGTTCTCTCACAGCTGGATCCAAAGGCCCACTATTTTAATGTACAGAAAGAGCTACCGCAAGATTTGCCATTTAAACACCTGTAAGTAAAAAAGAGAAAAAAAAATAAGGTACCTGTAACCTATTAATATGGCATTCTAATGGCCAAGGGAAATCATTATCTAAGACTTCACCTAAATCTACAAGATCAACAGGACAAAGGGGATACACAGATCTGCCCCACTGACTGCAGAGAACATTCTTTTCAGGTAACCAATCAGCTCAAGTACTCTGAAGCACCTTCCCAATTTGGAGAGTGTTTATCTTCAATTCACCCTCCATAATGCTTTCACCTTGGTCACAAGGACGCTCCTGGAGGGTGTGGAGTAATCAAAGCACATGCTCTGCTCAGACAAGCCGGCTTTGAAATGCTGGCTGCACTGCTTGCTCAGTGCGTAGGTCAGGTGCCTCAGGTCATCTCTCCTGGTCTTGGCTTCTTGAAAAAATCTAATGCCCATCCATAAGGGAGAGGCTGAATTAATGGGGGCATATCCAGCCTGTTCAGGCAGATGGGATTAGAGACATAGGTCTTTCAATGGGTGCTGTTTAATTAAAAAAAAAAAAAAAAAGCAAGACACGGAAAAACTATGAAGATAGCATTTTGTGACATAATGACCCTAAAATTCATGAGTGTCACTATGTGTGCACACAGGAATATATCAGTATAGAAAAAATTATTGAAGTACACATTATAGTTCTTTGGGGAGGGGAGAGATACTAGGGATAAGATCCAGGGGTACTTTACCACTGAGCTACATCCCCAGCCCTTCTAAAATTTTTATTTATTGGCTGGGGATGTAGCTCAGTGGTGCCACTGGCTGACTTGCAAGCACAAGGCCCTGAGTTCAATCCCCGATACCAGAAAAAAATTTTTTAAAATTTATTTTCAGTACTAGGGATTGAGCCCAGGGCCTTCTCACTGAGCTATATTCTAGCCCTTTTTTTAAATTTTTGAGACAGGGTCTTTTAAGCTACTTAGACACAACTCAAACTTGGATCCTCCTGCCTCAGCCTCCCAGAGTGCTAGGATTACAGGTGCCACTGCACCTGGCCACAGCAGGTTCTTCTCATGGATTCCAGGCTCAAGGGGAAGAAGGAAAAAAATAGAACAAGAAAAAGCCAAGCACGAAAATGAAAAGAATTTTTAAATTTGGTCATATGTGGGAATTTATGAAATTTATGTACATTTACGAATATATAAAAGTTAGTATCTCTAGCCATGCAAGGGGGCACATGCCTATCATCCAAGTACTTCAATGATAAAGAACTGAAAATTCAAGGGCAGCCACTGCTACAGAGCAAGTTTCAAGGCCAGCCTGGACTATACAGCAAAACTTTATCTCAAAAAGGAATAAAAAGCGGGCTGGGGATTTAGCTCAGCGGTTCAGTGGCCTGCCTTGCAAGCACAAGGACCCGAGTTCAATCCCTGGTACCAAAAAAAAAAGAATAAAAAGCAAGAAAAATGAAGAATTAGTATTTATAAAGTCACTTATGTTTCTCCAGCCATCACATCCCAAGGTGGTATGAGCACTGAATGCATTAAGGTAGGCCAGTCCCTAGGGCACTGCCTGGTACTGAGCACATAGCTTTACTCCCCTCCCTCCGTTCCACCCTCTCTCCGTCACTCACCTAACCTAACCCTCCCAGCCAGCACGTGGTTTCCAGTCACTCTACAGGCCCTTCTGACACAGCAGCTGCCTCTGTGTATTTACTAAAGCACAGTTACAGTGGCACTGTTGGAATTGGGTGCTGCTCAGTTGGACAGCACTTGCCTAGCATGCATGAGGCTCTGGGTTCAATCCCCAGCACTATTAGAAACAAACAGGGCTGGGGATTAGCTCAGTACCACCGTACCTGCCTTCCAAGTGCAAGGTCCTGAGTTTGATCCCTGATACAAAACAAAAAACAAAAAACAAAAAAACAACAAAGAAAGAAAAAGAAAAAGGCACTGCCTTGGAGACGCTTCCTTCCTTGTCAGCAGGCCCATCCTAGATAGCGTGGTCATAAGTTCCACGGAAATGTGCAAAAACTGCTGGCAGAGTTCTTAGTGAGCAGCTGTTTCCAGATGAAGTCACTACAAGTGCCTCTTTAGCTGACACACTACTATGGACCAATGAATGTTTGTGGCCCCCTGCAAAACCACATGTTAAAGGCCTAATTCTCACATGCTGATGTTAGAAGGTGAGGCCTTTGGAGGAAGAGAAGGTGTTGATTGGGAATGGTCCCACAGACCCCCAACCACTTGTGGGAGAATATATGGAAACAAATCTTCTCCACCACATCACCAGTTACAGATAAGGTCACTAGAGGTGTGTGGAATTCTTACTAGACTATTCCCATACACAGCCTGCTCGAGGCAAAGCCTCATAAAAGCTGACCCATGGGCTGGGGATTTAGCTCAGTGGTTCCACTGCCTGCCTTGCAACTGCAAGGGCCCGAGTTCGATCCCCGGTTCCAAAAAAAAAAAAAGAAGTTCATAAAAGCTGACCCCCTCTATTCCTACAGAATTACTGCCCTTCAGGGAGCACTGGGGAATGTCTAGAGACAGTGTTCAGTTAGCACAACCAGAGAGGGTGCCATGTCATCTACAGAAAAGAGACCAGGGAGGCTGCTCAATATAGTATGCACAGGCTAGCCCACAACCAAGGTGCCCAACCCCCAGGTCAGTAGTGCAAAAGATAAGGAATCCTGCTCCAGAGGCACTATCACTCCCATTGAAAAGTGGGCAAAACTAGCTCTTGGTGTCTAAAAAAAACTCTTATGTTTCCTTATGTGCAGAGAATGCACATGCTTTCAGTACATTACATAGTGTCGCCGCTCCACACTTGTGGGTTCAACAACTTGTGTATTTAACCAAATATGGATCCACAAAACATTTTTTTTTTTAATCTACCTAAGCTGAGTGTGGTGATACAGGTTTTTAATCCCAGCTGTTCGGAAGGCTGAGGCAGAAAGATGGCAAGTTCAAGGCTAGCCAGAGCAATTTATTGAGCTCTTATCTCAAAGGAGGACCTGGGCTTAATGCCCAGAACCCCACACAAATTACATCTGTACTGAACACGTACAGATTTTTTCTTGGCATTATTCCTTAAACAACATATTATAACAACTTTTCCACAGCATTTAGGGAATTGTAAGTAATCTAGAGATGGTTTGAAGTATGCAGGAGGATGTGAGTTGGTTCTATGCAAATACTGTGCCATTTCATCTAAGGGACTTAAGCAGCCACAGGGGTCTAAGAACTAAATGCCCTCAGATACCAATGGATGACTGCATGATCTAGCTTTGATATTATAATCTCTTTGGGACAGAAAGGGTGATTAGAATGAAAATGTTAAAAAGGCTCATTAGAAAGTAGTAATAGCAAAAGATCAAGAAATTCCATTCTAGATTAAAATACATTGATGAAATTGAGAAAGGGGCAAATAGATTACTTTTGGAGCGTTCAAGTAGTCCGACCAATTTCCTACCATGTTTATTCAGGTCCCAGATGCGAAGAGTCTTATCCCGTGATGCAGAGACCAAAATCAAACTGCCACTGGGTGTGAAGCTCAGATCTCTCACAACATCTTGGTGGCCAGAAAGATTTAAAAGCAGGAGCCCTGAAGGCAAAGCAGAAGCAGTCAGTTGGAGAGGTGGCACCCAGAGTGCCAGTCAATGCTCTACCCCTCAGCCAACCTAGGTGAGCAGAGCCCCATGAAGCCTACCCTCAACACATCGTGAACACGTCAGCCAGGAATGACCTACCTGTCTGCACCTCCCAAATCTTGATCTGCCCATCATTGAGTCCTGTGGCAAGGATTAGACAAGAGATATCTGACACTTGGGGATGGTGGCGTGCCCAGAGCTTCCTGCTGGGTGGAGAAGGCCAAGGACTGAAGGCCAAACCCCAGACAATCTGACCACAGTCCAGTGTCTTCTCCTTTGGGCTCCCTCGACCTTTGGTGTCACTTTTGCTGCTTCGACTTTTGGCTTCAAACCCTTTAGGGATGCTGCAGAAGACAAGAGATTTCTTAATGAGCCTGAAATTATGAGCAGGTCAACCAACATGTCATCTGGGGCAGTAAGACTCTGAAGTCCTCGAAACACATTTTGGCTTTCAGTGAATTCTGGCGTGACTTCACTTCTTGTTGTTTTGGGACTCACATAACAGAGGCCTCACCAGCCTTGACTCATCCCATCTGCAACAGCCCTCCAACTGGGTGACCTGCCTTGAGGGATAACTAGACCATAGAGTCTTGCTCAGGACGTTCCCTTGGGTTTGGGTGTGTGGAAAGAAGCATGCGCTCAGTTTTCCCCGAGAGAGAGCATACTCATACTACAGGTTTGGAACCAGGACAGATAGAATTAGAGCCTGCATACCCAGCTATTGCTATCTTGCCTAAGAAGAACCCCTATCTTCAGCTCAGAAATCCTCAAGGAATTGAGAAACAAACCCCGCTATCCAATATGGTTTGTTTGGTACATGTTGATTTCTACCGTCACTTACTAGGTTCCAATCAATAATGAAAGGCTGTCATTTACTTCCCTGATGGAGAACCATTCAGTGGAGTCATCAAGAGAGAGAAGGAACTGCCCTGGAAGGTCTCTTAACCCAACTCCCCGACTTCTACTCCACTTGTGGTGAAACAGGTCCAGATAAGCGAGGCTTAGTCTTCAAGACACTGCCTACTGCTGTACCCAGAAGACAAGGTCCCAAAGGCACAGGCAAGAGGACAGCTCTGCACTTGGACTTGAAAGCACAAGTTTACTGTGTATAGTATATTTTATTGACAAAAATAGTAAATACCATTTTTTGTGTATCTTTGCTCATAATTCTGTGTAGTTGAATCTCTTTATTCCATGTGTTCTGAAAAGTTCTAAGTAAATCACATTTCTGTCAATTGTGTGGTAAAATATACTAAAGAATTTTAACCATTTCACCTGTAAATCTAAATCAAGGTGGAAAACTATGCCCAGGCCAGCAGTGTGTTTTGTTTGTTCATTCAACAATCTCTTCATTAATTTTTAAAAGGTCAATTGTATAGGTAACAAAATCTGTAAATACTTAAAATGTACATGTTGATAAGTGCTCACACTATGAAACGGTTAAATCAAGCTAATGAACATATATCTTACCTCACATAGTTTTGGTCTACTTTTTTTTTTTTTTATCAGGAATTGAACTCAGGACCTCCCACTTGCGAGGCAGGCAGCAGAATCACTGAGCTAAATCCCCAGCCTGTTGGTCTACTCTTGTAGCTACATTCACTCCCATGAACACGTTGGACCAGATTTTCTGAATTCACCCTGCTTGATACTTTGTGGCCTTTGGGCAACATCTCCTGGTCCCCAGCACTCTAACTCCAGCCCCTGGTGACCACCATTCTATTCTCTCCAATGAATTTGACTTTTCTTAGATTTCACATAAGAACATTAAGTATTTGTTTTTCTGTGCTTAACTTATTTACCATAACATCCTCCAGGTTTATTCATGTTGTAAAAACATGACAGAAATTTGGTTTTGTGAATAAAATATTACTGGAATCCTGTCACTGTCACTTGGGCAGGTAGTGCTATACTGGCATAACGTGAATAGTCATGACAAGCTACAAAAAGCCCACAAGGCCTAAAATAGGTACAATTTGGGCCTTTACAGAAGAGGCTGGCCCCTGGCCTAAACGGCTATCTGAAAATGTGTTTCCCTTCCTAAACAAGCTGAATGTGATCATCAGTGTCTTTTTGAATGGCTCTGTCCAAACTGCACACTGCCCTTCCCTTCCTGTCCACATTACCCACACCTGCCTGGCCCTCAAGTCTCCTAGAAGGACTTCCAAAGCAGACCACGGGAAGAACTTCATAGAGTAGCTTGGAGTCTCAAAAGTTACATTTTATTTTTTATAAAATCCTGATTTCTGTCTTTGAATTAAAGGATATACCCTACAGCCACTTCATTACAAAGGGATAAAGGCACATTCATTTATTACTTAATATAAATTGAGTTCTTCTAGAAAGAGATGCTGTTAACAACAGGGATATATTCTGAAAACAAGAACTGACTTCAGGGCCGGGGATTTAGCTCAGTGGTTCCGCTGCCTGCCTCACAAGCACAAACAAGGCCCAGAGTTCAATCCCCAGTACCAGGAAAAAAAAAAAAGAATTGACTTCATAGTTAAATGATTTGTCTTCCTGGGAACATCACCCAGCTACAATTATCATCAGTAAAATTAAGAAAAGTAAAAAGAAACAAACATACAGAGGGACACTATAGATGAAACAAATAATAAAAATTACTCATAATCCTAACACCATTCTTGCCATAGTAAATATTTCACTACAAATTTCTATTTGTGTATAGACATGTTTTAAAAAATAAATTTTGGATAATATTGCACTTATAATTTTATAGCTTTATTTATTTATTTATTTATTTTTGGTACTAGGGATCAAACTCAGGACCTTGTTTGTGCTTGTGAGGCAGATGGCAGCACCACTGAACTTAAATCCCAGGCCCAGCCTTTTTTCAATAAGCCTTATAGTGGACATATTTTCCCAGGTTACTATTCTCCAAAATGTGACTTTTTTTCTCACAAATCAATAAACTTTTCATTTGACATATTAATAACACTTTTCTCGGTGCTAAAAATTGTTCTTCCCTGTTTTCTTTAATATTGAAATGATATATTTACCCACAGTAATGTATGTATTTGAGTGCAAGTGAATTTTGAGAAAAAAACAGACTTTCCATTTTATTCTTTTTTGGTACAAACTTTTCAGACAATGAATTGATATCACACTCCAGATTAGACACAAAATTTTACTTAAAATGGGAGATTAAGAAACAATGAATGACCTTGGTATGACCACAGGACTGACCATCGAAAGAACTGAAGATAATGATTACAAACAAACAACAATCCTTGATGGCTCCAAAAATATCATGTGGAAATGCATCAGTTTCCTTAACTACTCTCTGATCATTGAATTTTAAACTAGTCTTGATTTTTTTTCTGCCTTAAAATGGAAAGATATAGACGCTGGGCCATCTGACAGGAAGTTCACAGCACTTAAGACAATGGGACCTGTCTATCCCAAAGAAAGAACAACTTAATTATACTAAGTCAGTAAAGAAAAGAAAAGACCCAATTTAAAAATGGGCAAAAGATCTGAACAGGTATTTCTCCAAAGAAGGCCCATAAAAGGAACCAATAAACCCACACAAAATGGTGCTCACCAGCAATAGTCATCTGAGATAAGCAAATCAAAATCATGGAAATCCCACCTCACACTCACTAGGATGGCTATGCTGGAATCAAGACAACAAGTGTCGGCAAGAGTGTAAAGAATGCAAAATCTGAATACACTGCCAGTGGGAAAGTAAGTGGTACCACCACCCTGGAAAAGAGCCTGATATTTCCTTGGCTGACCAATGAAATCAAATGCCTGCAAAACACTTCCACAGAAATGTTCAAAGCAGCACTATTCAAAACAGCCCAAAAGCGAAGAAAACCCAAACGTTCATCAATGAGAAATATATGAAGAAAATCTACAGTCTCTGTACCATGCTGTACTACATGGCGATAAATAGAAATGAAGAACTGATAACAGCAATATGAATGACCTGTGCAACATTATGCTGGGAGTGGTTTGTCAAAAAAAGATCACATATTATAAGATTTCATTAATATGAAACATCTGTAACAGGCAAATCTCAAGACAGAAAGCAGATTAGTTGCTGCCAGGGGGTGGAAAAATAAGAGAGGGGCTAGGGATAACCACAAAAGGATACAGGGTTTCCTTCTGAGATGATGAAAATGGTTAAACCTGATTATGGTGATGCATGCAAAACTCTGAATATACTGAAACCCAAGGTATTGGACACTTTAAGTGAATTGTGTAAGATCAATTTTTGTCTCCATAAAGCTGTTAAGTCAACTTGGGCTAACACAATCTTTTTTTTTTTTAACACAATCTTGATACAACTGACTTTCCCACATACAGAATGTGGAGCTCTGGAAACCACTCCGCCAAATTCCTGAACTGTTCAGCCCTTTTTCCTCTCTCCCGTTTTTTTTGGACAGGGAGAATCCAAAACAATATGCCCCATCATGAAAACTTTCTCATTCCTTAGGCAAAGAGTACTCACAATTGCTCCTCCAGAGGCCAGGGGATCAGCTTAACAATGCAGTGTCCTTGAGACCAAGCGAACCAGGAGCCATCGGGTGAGAAGGCGACACTCCAGGTTTCACAGCTCGACTTCCAATCAAACTGGTGGGGGCGCCCAGGCTTGAGTTCAGCCAACAGCAGTGGTTCCTCTGAGGCAAGAGAAAGCATGCTTCAAAAACAAAACCTCACTGGGGATTTAGCTCAGTGGCACCTCTGCCTCGCAGTCCCCCTTACCAAAAAGAAAAACCACAACCTCACTCCCCAACAGCTAGACTCCGGGAAGCTGCAGTCTACCCTGGACTACGGGAATATTGTGGATTCCCTGAGTGAGTTGTCATTTAAATAACCTGGAGCAATAACAGCAGCCACAGGCCAAATTCCACTGGGGTTATTCATCCCCAGCCCTCCCTGCAGCCAGTTAACTGTGAGTCAGAGAAACCTTTGTACAAGTAAACCTAATGAATGGAGGCCTCATTTTCCTATAAATGCTCATGCAGAAAGAAAATGGAGAGAACACCAAGCCAGGAATATACTAGACAGTGCAAAACGGCAAGATATGTTGGATATGTGCGATGATAAATCCAAACAGCCTGCCAATGCATTTAATCCCATCGAAAGAAACTGTCATGGAGAAACAGGTAAAAGGAGTATCTGCAACTCAGAGTCCTTACTGCTCACAGCACCCTCCCCACCAACAAAGCTGAAAGCACCTAGCCCTGACCTGCTCTCTTCTTGCTCAGACTTATAGTTTAGGCCTCCCTCATCTTCCCCACTTCTGTCTCCTCTCTGTCCTGGTTTCAACCTTTGTCTCATCTTACTCAGATCTTTTTCAAGAGTCACTTAATTCACTCTCCTGCCCCCAGAGACCCTGCCAAGCCTGAAAGCTTACAGCACAACAGGTCATTTCTTTCAAATATATCAAGGGGACTAGGGATTTAGCTCAGTGGTACCCGAGTTCAATCCCCGGTACCAAAAAACAAACCAACAAACAAATATATCCCAAGTTTCCTACCTGCCTGCACAATAAAAGCCAATGAGCCGGGGCCTTGGCACCTCAGCCCTGCCTCCTTTCCATGACACCTCCCGGCCCTTCAGCAGCTCCAACCTGTGACGCTTTTACGGTTGTTACCAGGTAGATACTAACTTAACCTGTATTTCATAAACTTTAAGATACATCTTTATATCTCTTCTTATATTTGACTTTAATGAAATCACGACTGATGGCTTCTCATTGCTAAATAGGCAATATTTTTTCAGCGACACAGACTGGTAACACACTCTATGGTGTCTTAGATTCAATGAAACAAATGGTAAAGGTACACATATATATTTATATAAAAATATTTTCTGGTATGTGCTTGATAGGAAAATATCAATATATTTTAGTTTTTTGAGACAGGGTCTCACTATGTAGTTGAGAAGGACCTGGAACTCACTATGTAGCCCAGGCTGGTCTCCGAACTCACAGCAATCCTCCTGCCTCAGCCTCCCAAGCGCTGGGATTACAGGCGTGCGCCACCACACCCAGCTAGATGCATCTTGTTTTATAAAATCAGTGTCACTAAGGTCCAGGGATATAGTTCAGTGGTGCCACACCTGCCTCACAAGCACAAGGTCCCCAATACCCGGGAGTTTAGATCCCCAATACCCGGGAGGAAAAAAAAAAACAGTGTTAGTAAAAATTGTTTTTAAACAGAATTTTAATAAACTTTATCATGCCTTTGTATGTTTCTATTTTCCTTTTTTTTTTTCTGGTACCAGGAATCAAACTCAGGACCTTGCACTTGCCAAGCAGGCATGGCACCACTGAGCTAAATCCCTGGCCTTATGTCTTTGTAAAGAGAAAGAATATGCATTCCCTGAAGGTCTACATCGAAATCTAGATTTAATTATTAAGTCTAAATTAGTATCTGTTGTCAGGTACAGTGGCAAATGCCTATAATCCTAGACTGCGGTGAGGCAGAACTGCCAAATTCAAGATCATCCTGGACAATTTAGCAAGAACATTTCAACATAAATCTGTAAATAAATAAGTAAGGGATGGGCTGAGTGTGCTGACACACACCTGCAATCCCAGTTTTCAGGTGGAGGAGGAGGAGGAGGAGGATCATCTCAAATTCAAGGCCAGCCGGGGCTACATAGTAAGTTCAAGGCCAGCCTGGAATACAGTGTCTCTAAAAACCAAAAAAGAAGGGAGTGGAGAGGGGATAGCTGGGGATATAGCTCAGTGGTAGAGCATCCCTGGATTCGATGCCCAGAAATACAAAACATAAAAAAACAAAATAAGTTGACATTTGTACAGATGGAGGAATTCCTCCTACAAATTTACACAATCACATGTCAATGAGTACAATTCTGTGGATGTGAACATTTATGTGGTAAGAAGTCACCTTAGATATTATCCCAAAGAAGTCTCTAGATGTTATACAGGAATGCACCAACATTTTCTTTAATTCTGTTATTTCCAAGTATTTTCCTATAGTGACCTAAGCCCTAATCTATTAATGTCTTCCCTGTGCAGCCCAGAGTTCTCAGTTGGGGGCAGTGTCAACCCTAAGGGCGTGTAGCAATATGTGGAGTTGATTTTGATTGCCCTAAGTGGGGGTGTCACATCTAGTGGATGGAGGCTAAGGCTGCAGCTCACCATCCTACCTTGTACAGGACAGCCCCACCTCCCCACAAGGCCCCAAATGTCCACAGTGCCGAGGATGAAAAATAGCTGTCAAATAGCAAATGAAATGATACTGATGGATCTGGAGGTGTGTTTTCAATTGACCTGGATGAAAATGTCTTTGTTCCATCCTGGTAATATTCACACTTGGTTGCTGGGCTCGGTAGTGCACCTCTGTAATCCCAGTATTTGGGAGACTGAGGTAGGAGGACCGCTGTGAGTTCAAGGCCAGCCGGGGCTACACAGTGAGTTCAAGGGCAGACTGAACTACTGAAACAGTAAAACCCTGTCTCAAAAGAAATATGCACACTTGGTTAATTTCCTCCATAACATACCCATTATCCATCCATTTGCCCTATGGGGCTCTATTCTGTACAAAGGACTTCATCCTTGATCTCTCTCATCTCCCAAACTGAAATCCATTTGCAAGTTCAGTGAAGTCTGTTTCCAAAAGACTTGCCAAATCTACTTTCTACCCATCTCCAAGGCTATTTTAATCTATACAGCACCACCCCTCCCCTAGCACTAGATAGCCAACTGTTCTCCATGCTTCTGCTCTGCCCCCTCACTTTGGGAATGCCTGCCCTCCGAAAGGGATCAGGTTCAATCGTTCTTAGAATAAAACTCAAACTCCTCATCCTGCCCTCAAAATCCTGCATTACCTGACCCCTGCCTTTGTTTTTTGGCCCATTCCAGTGCCCTGGCCTCTTGCCTCCTGCCTATGCTCCATTAGTTCAGGGCCTTTGCACCAGCTACTCCCTTCCTGGGAATGCTTCTCCAGGGCTAGGACCTCATCTTCAAGTCTGGCTCAAATGATTACTCCTTAGGGACATCCTCTCTCATTCCTAGTCAATCTCCTTCACAACTCAAGGTCCTTTCTTTGTAGAACCACTTGATTATTAATATGCCTTCCCCCTGCTAAGATGTCCATTCCACTGCAAGGATCTTATATGTTTACCCTTAATGCTAGCGGATTTCCTAGCAGAGAGCAGGCAGCCAGTAAATATCTCGTGAACAAATACATGTCATGCCTTCTAAAATATAAATGAAATGAAGCCCGTTAAACCATTAGGATGCTTACGCCAAACATTTCACATGAAACCCTTCTTAAATACCACCACTACGCAGAATTCACACACTATTTCTGTGATTTAGGGATTTAATCTCTTGCTATTTCAAGTTTAGGAATCCAACAGCTAAAAGAAGAAAGAAGCCAGTGACTCCTGTCTCTTGGAGTCTGGGTCCAAACTAAACTTGGCTACAGGAAAAGAAAACCATAATTAGTGCTGAACTTAAAAACAAAACAAAACAGAGCTGAGAGGATCCAGCTGCATCTGGAATTTTACCTGCAGTGCCCCTTCTTGGTTTTTAAATGCCTATGGATTAAGGTTTTCTTTCCCCTTTTAATTTTTAAATGACAAATATCGTATACAGTGTACCACCACAGGATGTTTTGACAGACGTTCATTGTGGAATGACTCAATTGAGCAAATTAATGCATGCATTTCTCCACATACTTCTCATTTTTGTGGTCAGGACATTTCAAAAAATCCACACTCAGCAATTTTCAAGTAGACCATATATTGCTATTTATTAACTACAATCACCATAATGTACAACAGATATCCTGAATCTATTCCACTTGTCTAACTGAAGTTGCACAACCTCTGATCAACATTCTCCCAAGTCCCCCTCTCACTCCTTCCAGGATTTTCCAGTTAAACAATGGGTCATGTTTGGACGACCAGGTTCTGAGCCTCCACTATGCGTGGCAGTTAGCCTTAACACAGAGATGGAAGCTATGACCTCAGCAGACAGGAAGCTGGGGAGATGTTTCCTGCCTCTGGACCTTTGCATTAGCTATTAGCTTCACTTGGCTGCTCCAACACCATGCTCACATCATTTTCCAGGAGTCCCTCCTGGCCTCACTATGTAAAGTGACCCAGTTTCTTTCCTTTAATCATTTAGTTATAATCATCCAGATATTTTCTTGATTGCTTTCGTTGCTTTTATGCATCTCTTCCTCAACCCACCTGAACTTGCCTATCTGGACCACTCTGTCCAATACAGTAATTACCAGCCACCCATGGTTCCTGACCACTTGAAATGCAGCAGGTCTGAATGGAGATGAGTGGTTAGGTACAAAGCATACAACAGGTTTTGAAGCTCTAGAACAATTTTTTTAAAAAACTTCAAAATATCCCAATAATTTTTATTTGATTACATAAATGAATCAAGTTGAAATAATATTTTAAATGTGTTGGATTGAAACACACAGTTTTAAAATTAGTCTCACCTATTTCTTTTTTAATTTGGCTACTGAAACATAAATTACATCTATGGCTCCTGTTACATTTCTATTGGCCAGCACTGACTTAGTGGGTGTCTGGCGCACAGTAAGTACGCAATAAATACTTGAATGAATAAATGAATACCAACCACTGCTCTGAAGATTTCTACTGTTTTCCATTGTAATCTCTTTACAATAGGCTTTATTCAGTTTGAAAATAATGTAAAAACTCTCTAGCCTTCCCTTCCAATTTCTTTTTAATAGTAGCTGGAAGCTCACAACAGCTCTGCCCGCACCCCCAAAATACAGTTGTTAATTATTAGGAAAAACCCAGAACTGGAAAGATTCCTGTTAAAAAGTGAAGCTAACTATTGTTTTCAGATTGAACGCTAAGGAATCAATGGAAATGACAGCGGAAGCTATAAAGAGATTCAGGTAAGATCCTCTTGAAAATAGCAGGGACTATTTAAAATGAATTCTATGGGTAAACGCACTCTCTGAAAAGAAAGGCCCTTATCTAGATGGGACCGGGAACGAGCTGCCTCTACACCTTTTACTGAAAGCCTGGCTCCAGCAAACAAAGAAATGTCATTTCCTAAATTAAAAAGTAACACCCCCCCAGGGAATGCCCGGATTTCAACCAACCCACCCGCAATAACAAACCGTCAGCAATCAGTGCTCTCCGCACCAAGCTGAAGCTTGAACCTCACTGCCAGAGGTTCTGTAACAAATTCCGAGCCTTAGGCCTCAGCCCCTTCTGGGAAGTTCACCTAAGGTGTCTGCCTTTAAGACTGCGCGCTTTGGAGAGTTTAGGGCTCTGAGAATAAATCCTAAGTGCCACTCCACCCCCCAGTTTCTATACAAGTGACACGGTGCACAGGGGCAAGGCGTTCGGAAGAAAGGTGTCTAAGGGCTATGTCCTGAGGTTTTGCCTTTGCTTTATAACCACACCTTGTCCACTGAGATAGTGTTCTCCAGCCTGACACGAAGTACATCGAATATTCTGACATGCACACTGTTTCCTGACGGTGACAAATGTTAACTAGGACAGGGCAAGTCCCGGACCTCACCCACCAAGGTAAACCTTCGCTTGCCTGATCATACACGTCCCCAGGGATGAGCACCCCTCCACCCACGCCACATCCACTGAGTAACAGTCCCGAGCGAGAGATAAGTCCCCGGCTCGGGATAAGGTTCCAACAGGGAACCCAGAGCTCACGCGTGTGAACTGGCAAGTTTGGGGATCTCTCAACCACCCGCTGAGGCCGGCACTGTTATTTATCCACCTTGCAGAGACAAAACGGGGACGCGGGTGGGGGTGGCGAGCGGCTTGTCCACGAACATGGTCACCCGGCTCGCTAGGGCAGAGCTAACGCCCCTGCACCGTGCGAGCGCGACCCACGCCCTTGGGGTCTGTCCCCCCGCATCCCACCCTACGCCCA
>NW_022900924.1:11697047-11701451 GCF_012274545.1 Fukomys damarensis | reverse complement strand
GAGGGGAAAAAAGGGGGTCGGGGACCAGAACCGGGTAAAACGAATGAGGATCGGAACTGTGGGAAAAGCGTGGGGGCTGGGGACGTAGGCCGGATAGAGGGGGGCTCCGAACGCGGAACAGGGAACGCGGACAGGAAATCACCGAGGCGGAGCGGGTGTCGGGTGGGGGGTCGTCCACCGAATAAAGGGGGGTGCGGAGCGGGCGACCGGAAGACGGAGGCGGGGGCTCCAGGAGGCGGATGAGCGGGGCTGGAGGGAAAACGGGCCTGGTAGTAGCGGCGTGGGGCGAAGAGGGCGCGGCGAGTAGAAGTGGGGTGGCATTGGGGAGCTGGGCTGAGGGACATCGATGGGGGGAGTCCCGAAGGCCGCACAGTGGAAAAGGGAGCCGAGAGGGGGAACCCTGGAGCAGGTGAGAGGGAAGGTTGAGCTTTTAGGCCTACTGACTGACATTCCACCTTTCCTAACCGCCTGAGGGGCTTGTGGTCTTTTCTTTTTTCTCTACTTGACACCCTCAGACACCCTTTGTCCAGTTCGGGTGAGACGGTTGGCTTTCTAACACCGAATTAGGTTACAGTAGTTGTCCAGTCCCCTGTCGTTACTGGTGGCCTTAGGGTTAGTGTTTCTTGATGGGCTCAGCTAATCAATTAGTCCCTGATAGTGCCTTTCTGTCAGCACCCTACACACACACACACACACACACACACACACACACACATACACACACACTTGAAGAGGGCTGGCCTATATCCCTATCCACATCCTCCCCAGCCCATCAGTACTGGAGACTGAACCCTAGGGTCTCCACCCCGCCCTCCTTGAGACAGAGTCTCACTAGGACACTAAATTGCTTACTCAGGGCTGAAACTCACAGTCCTCGTTCCTCAGTCTTCCAGAGTGCTGGCATTACAGGCAAACACCCCCAGGTACAGTTTCTTGTTTCCTCTTGTAATGACCGGGCTTGCCCTGTCTCTTTCCCTTCACCTTTGTACTGAGTCCCAGTTTTAGTCTTTTCCAAGAGGGTTCTCATTTCGTCTCTGATTTCCCGGCCTCCTAAAGAATGGCACTGGTGTAATTTGAACTCAGGTTCCCTGGTTCCAAAGGCTTTTCCCCACAATACCACACCACTGTCTCCAGTGTGAAATAAGCCTGGTAATGATAGATTCGTCAGGATAACCACCCTCAAATATAGGGCAAGAAAGTAATGGTTTCTCATGGAACTATCCCAGAACAAAACTATCGCATCAGGAATGAGTAAGGAGGGTCTAGAAAAGTATTCTTCGTCCTCACCCAAATCTCCTCTGGAAGTGAAACACACAAGTTCCACCATCCTTTCCTCTTTTTCTAAACCGGTTCCACTTACCTCACACGCCACTCAGGCCATTTTTCTCTCAAATGCTGTACTATAGAGTCACATCTTCAGCCCCTTGATGTACATTTTTATGTTTTCACTGTGTTCAAGTCATGGAAGAAAATAAAATGGTAAGGGGAAATAATACTGTTTCCAATATTAGGAATGCAAGTTAAAATTTTTTTCTTAGTAATCTCCTTCTTCCAAATCTTTCCAGTTACTGATAGTCTAAAAATCACCGAAACATTTATTTAAAAATAACTTTATTTCATAATCTTTTAAAAAATCCATAACCTCAGAGCTAATTCTCCCAAACTTCCCCCACCAAATAGTAAAATGTAAATAGTGCAGCGTGATCTGCTTATTTTTCTTTGCATCAGTTTCTAGCCAGTCCCATGGTGAGAATGTCAGTTGGCATTTATTGCATCATCATAAATTCTACCTGGCAAAGATGATTTTTTCCAGGTTTCAGTTCACAGATTATGGAAGTTGTCCATCATGTATTTTCCTGCTGCGATTATAGGTCCTGTGTGTGCTTGTGAAGAATAAAGCTAATATCAAATCCACAAAGATTTCAGGGCTCCCTCTGCAGTGTCTACCAAGTGTTGAGGAAATGCAGTATAATTGTAATAGCCCTGAAGTGTTTATCTTTCTGGTCCTGATAAGTAGATCTCATGGTCTTTTGAGTTAACAATGCATGCAAATAAGATTTTCTTACAGTAAAATACGGCAACGTGGACTTTGCCACACAAAGGCTGTAACCTACTCTCACCATGTTTATGGATTTGGGTATGGATCATGTTAGGGAAAAATGGGGGGAAGTCTCAATTATAAATCCCTAAAAGGTGACAATCTTCAGTCTCTGGGATCTTAAGTGACCCAGAATATAAATGTGCACACTGGGGTGACACAACAGCCATCACAGTTCCCTTGGTTGGGCACCAATCCCTTGAAGCTCCCATTTGCTGTGGAAAAACCCTCAGATATCTCCTTGTCACTAGGTGTATGTGCAAGAGAAAAGGAAGTTGTGAAAAGTATCCCAGTGATCCTGCAAAATATTGTCTATTTCCAGCTAGTGGTTTCCCCTCTAGTTTCTTCCCTTTAAAATCTAGTTAAAAATCAGTTTAAAATCTGAAAACTGGACTCTTGAATTCCGAAATTTAGCCATACAAGACTAAGGGAGACAAGCTCAGTCTCCAGAGACTTTAGAAGCAACCTGAGCATCTCATTCTGAAATGACACAGACAGTTTAGAATAACCCGGTATATAAGGTACTACTGCAGCAAAAAGACCTCACCAAGTAGAACTGCAGTTCACAGCTATTCCTGAGGGTTAAAAACTGCAGCGGCTCCAGACTCCCTAGTGTCCTGAGCTGAGGAGAGGGCACAAATCTGATTCTTCTCAGCTCAGTCTCTTCATCGAGGAAAACCAACCTTCCCTACCACCGCAGCAGGTTACCTCATAGAACCAGCTCCTCCTCTCAGAAGCCCATTCTCAGTACTGGAGAAGAGGAGCTCTCCGCTAAGCCCTACCTAGGTCTTGCCCATTGGAGCCGGATATACAACATTAAAGAGTGCAAATTCAAGTCAAATGTTTATGCTTAGCACACATCATGGGTCGCACCCTCATAAGGTCCCTGATATTAAGAGATTTGAATGAAATTAGAAAAAATTTTTTTAACTCAAGGATCTACTAGAAGCATTAGATTAGCAACTAAAACTCAGCACACTACGTTTGAACCTTAGTGTTCTCAATCAGTGTATACTAACAATACCCTTAAGAAGTAGGAAAGAAAGAAGTTTTCCCATTTCCGGGTAGAGAAACTGAGGTTACAGAGCCTAGTTTGTCTGAGGCTTCTTATCACCTGATATACTATTAGGAAATGTTTCGCGTGCCTTTTTTCCAAGCAACGAAGAAATGAAGTATGTGAAAAGCTGAAAGTGAATCCTAGGTACAGCACGTAGGAGGCTTATGTAAATGCGAAGCTCTGCACAATGCGAGGATATAATGAAAGACATCTCCTCTTATCAGCCTCTACCTCTTTTGAAAAGAATTACATCTCCAGGGGCATGGTTAGGAGCAGCTGACACTGCCCTCTCCCAAGCCATTCTGTAAAGAATGAAGGCAAGGCGGCCACTCCTAATTTACATTTTTTTCTTCCATTAGGGAAGGCAGAGGAGGTAACTAACTTCTATTGAGCACCTCTGAGGCACTTTTACATCTGAAATGACCTCCTTTCATCTTTACCACAAGCCTGGCAGCAGGAGGATTGATGTCGCCAGTTTCACACAGGAGGAAACAGCTCAGCAAGCGACACACCCAAGCCCAAGGCACAAGGAAGAGTCAAGCCCAGCGTTTCAGACTCTAAGGCCTGACCCAGACACCTTCCGCCAGCTCCGCTGCTGCTGGTAGCCGACACCTCACCTTTCCCAGGGAGCTGCCATCTGCCCGCTTCCTCCGTTGCAAGCACACCTGGGCAGAGATAAAGGAAGTTCCTGTCTTCCAACACAGTATTCCCTTTTGTGCTGGGACAAGCTGATTAGTGGCAAAGGGCATGGAGGCCCAGTGCTTCCACTGAACTGTGCTCTTTCCATATCAGTGCCTGTCATGCTAAGTCAACCTGTGGGGCGCCAGCAGCCACGGCAAAATGGCACCTCGCGTGCCAGCTGCAGCTTTCCCCACACCACTCCTTCCTGAAGCTTTTGAACGTCGCTGAGAAAACTTAGAGCAAATTAAACCAGTTGGTTTTTTTTAAATGGAAGGAAAAGACGTGTGTTTGTTTTTCTTGTTTGCTGAGGGACCCCAGCTGTTGGTAATGCAAGCTCCTGGGCAGGGGTGTGAATCAAGGCAAAGCTGATTAAGCAATCGTCTTCGTCTTCCGATGGAGCTTTCCAAGCTTTCAAGACAAGATGATCATGGGCAAACCTCTTCTTCACACCGGAAGATCTTCTTCTTGAACAGGGTCACTTTGCAGCTCATTGCTGTCATCTGTTCAGGGGAAAAACAGACCCAACCAAGTGATCTTCTTTTTCAGTACTTTCTCTCTCTCTCTCTCT
>NW_022900924.1:11680422-11696379 GCF_012274545.1 Fukomys damarensis | reverse complement strand
GTTTTTTTTTTTTTTTTTTTTTTTTTTTTTTTTTGGTACCAGGGATACACCTGGTTCTTAATAGTGCATAACTATTTCAGTCATCTAAGTGATTCTAGTTCTTTCCTGGTGAGCCACAGAATGAAATTTCATAGAGAAGGTGGGGCAGCGTACACATTTGCCTGTTCTTGTAACCAAAACCCTACAGACATGCTCAGTGCTTACCCATCATGCTCCTGGCTGCTGCCCTCACCTCGAATGCCCTTTCCCCTTTCTGCCTAAGCAAACTGTCCATACAGATTTGACTCAGACCCACAAGCTGTTCCTGCAGTGCATTCTTCCCAGTTCTTATCCTTCTTTGAGGTCCTGGAATTTTTTTTGAGACAGGGTCTAACGATGTACTTCAGTCTGTCCTTCAACTTATGTAGCCCTGGCGGGCCTTGAACTTACAGTGACCCTCCTGCTTCAGCCTCCCTAGAGCTGGCATTACAGGCGTGCACCACCATCATGCCCAGGAAGGCCCTGGAATTTTTAAACACAGCCATCAGGTAATCACATTCCTCCTCGGAACCACTCCTGTGTTGCCATCTGAAAGAGTTGGTTAAATCTTGCTCCTGTCTAAACTTTCCCCATACACTTTCATCTATCCCATCTGGCTTTGTAAATAAAGTTCCCTGCCCACCAACAGAATCAGTCTTTTCTATTCAACAGCGCCCATACTGTACCTTTCCCACAGCAGGCCTTGATCATGTTTGTCAGCTTCATTCCAGCATTGACAGTTTATACACAAGTCAAGTATCCCTTACGCAAAACGCTTGGAACCAGAAGTGTTTGGGATGTCAGAGTTTGGATTATTTGCATATATACAATGAGTTATCCTGGGGGCAAAATCCATCTAAACATGAATTCCACTTAGGTTTCAAATGCTCTCCTGTACACATATGCTTCAGGGTTATTTTTTATTTTTTTGAGACAAGGTCTCACTATATAGCCAGGGCTGGTCTTGAACTGATGATGATCCTCTAGCCTCAGCCTCCTGAGTGCTGAGATTACAGGCTTGCACCGTCATGCCTGTGTTCTGAAGGTAAGTTTATACAGTATTTTGATAATATTATGCATGAAACAAGTTCCTAAACATTGAACCACCACCTTAGCACTTGAAGGGTTTTGCATTTTGGATTTCAGATTTGAGAACTTAGACGCAGATGTTTAGATTGTACGGTACGTTTTATTTCAGTATGTTCCCCAGCCTCTCAAAGTCCCAGCTCGTTTCTTGGAGTCCTCCCGCTGGGACGCTCCCTGCAGAAGTCCCAGTGTTTGTGAGGAAGGGAACTTACCTTGTAGGTCTTGGAGCCCGTTCCCCATCCGCTCTAAGTTTCCATTCACCAGGGCAGTCACTCTGTGAATGTGGCCATGCTTATTTATTTCCTTTGGCAATTCTTCTCTCTCAGTCTCTTCTTCTTCCACTTCCTCCTCTTCAGCGGCATCCTCCTGTGCATCCTCCTCTTCCTCTTCTGAATCCACCAAAACCATGACGTCACCCATGTCTTGTCCCCTAATTTCCAAAGGAGGAAAAATAATCAAGAAGATGTCTTGTTTTTCCTAACATCACCCCTCCCTGAACAGCCAGCACTACATTCCCCACAGCCCTGTTAGTGCTATGGAAAATTCTTCATGCATTTACTGTGGTTGAGTCATGAGACAACGGTGTGGCTGTGACCTCACAAAGAGATGCAGCCATAGATTATTAGAGATGATGGTATCTTGCAGCAGATGTGCTGTGTTATTCTGTCCCTATCCTTGGGCGGGTAGCCATATTGTCCCAGGCATCCACCACTCCATTTCCCCTCACTGTATCTGTATCTAAATCTGTATCATGTATTTGGTGTGTTCTTTCCTGAAATGACCTTATTTCTGTTCTACCTAGGGCGATCTCTACTGCTCATTATTTAAGACCCAGGTAAAGTCCTCTCTCTCCCGCTAGACTCCTGGAGTCCATGATCAGCACCTTAGTAATGAATTGCCCTGTAGTTCATTGCTAGCTTTGCCTACCTAGCCAGTTACACATTTCTTTTCTTTTCTTTGGTACTGGGGATCGAACTCGGGACCTTGCACTTGTGATGCACGTGGTGGAACCACTGAGCTAAATCCCCAGCCCCAGAGTTATACATTTCTTAAGGAAGAAAGAATGTGTTCCATGGCCCGATTACAGTCTTAGCAGAGTTATAGTCTCATTTCATCCACCTAGCATCCCTGTGTGAAGCAGGTGGAGGCACGAGACTCAGACAGGGTCAGGAATTTTCCACAGACACAGGACTGGGAAATGGCACAGATGTCATTTGAACCCAGGCTTTCCCGCACAGTGCCATACACTACCATCCGCGTGAGTAAGTCATTACCCTTGACTCAAACACAAGGCAATAAAGGGATGGTTTTCCATTTAAGATGGTCCCAAAACAAAAATATCCCATCACTAGGAATGAGTCAAGAATTACTTGTCAAAAAAAAAAAAAAAAAAAAAAAAAATAATAAAAAAAAAAAAAAAAAAAAAAAAAAAAGAATTACTTGTCCTTGTCCATCGGGTAGAGAAGAGTTCTTTAAGAAATGAAATACACAAGTTCCATCTGGTTACTTTGCCCTTACTGGGGTTTCCTCTGGAGGTGGGGACTTCTGGACATGACCAGACTAGCCTTCCAAAACATTCTGTAAGACTATGACTTATTCTTCCTTTGGCTGTTTTTAGAAAATTCAATAAAACAAATGCATGAATGACTGGTGGTTCAATATGTACACACTGTCCTTGTTGCAGTGACAAGCACACCAGCTTGCCCAGCCCTGAGGTTTGGCATCGTCAAAGAGTACAGAGTTTGGACTCAATCAGAACTGGGTCAAAAGGTAGCTATTGCATCTACTTCTGGAATTAACTTGCAAAAATTACTTCACTGAACCTCTATCTCCTTGTCAGGAAAATGGAAATGCCACCGCCACCACCCTGAGTCAGTGTTGATAAGACTGTCTCATAAAGTTCCTGAACCAGTGTGGGGCAATGATGCGAACCAGATGGGAGTAGTTACCGTTGTTCTTACGACAGGAAGCACAACAGTGTGAAGATAAACTATGAAAATGGGTTTTTCTTCTACTTGAGTCTAGGGAACACTCACCTGAAAGTGCTTCTTACTAACAGAAGAAAAGGAAAGAAAAATTAATATCCAGCACCACCACTAAAATCTCACAAAACCCCACCCTCCTCCCAAAACACAAGGATCAAACCCAGAAGCATTCTACCACTGAACTACATCCCCGGCCCTTTTATTATTTTTATTTTCTTTTGGTACCAGGAATTGAACCCAGGACCTCTGCACTGAACCAGGTCCCCAGCCCTTTTTAAATTTAAATTTGAGATAAGGGTTTTGTAGGTTGCCCAGGCTGGGCTTTGACTTGAGAGCCTCTTGTCCCAGGCTCCTAAATATCTGAGATTATAGGTGTTCACCACCATGCCTAGCTCACAAAGGTTTTTCATCAAATTAACATTTATAAAAGATTAACACATGAAAAACTGACAACATGAGAAGTGACGGGGTGTTCAGGGACTATTTAGGTACCTTATTCCATGTCCTGATTGAATGAAGAATTCTATAGGACAGGACTGCAATGTGGGAATGAATATACCAGTGGCAGCCTTCTCTCACCCACACCTTTTTAAGAAGCTTGAAAGAGAAACAAAGGGATCCAGGAAGCCCTTACCTTTCCAGCAGAACACGGGACTGTAATACAACATAAGCCCTGAGATAATGGCCAGTCCCAACAGCAGGAGACTGACAATTGTTCCCACGATGCCCCCAATGTTTACAGGCTCTGTAAGGACAAATCACACCACTGTCATCCACTTAACACATCTGCTACTAGGAAAGCAACACCTCCCCTCCTCTGCCTAAGTTCAGTTCTAGGATAGCTCATCTTATCACTTCAAAAAGTTTGTAGGGATCAAATGAAGCACCCGATATGAAAGAACCTCAGAAAGTTCACATCTGTGCACTGGGCTTGGGATGTAGATCAGTGACAGAGTGCTTGCCTTGCATCTGCCATGAGATGCAAGCCCCAGTACCAAAACAACAAAACAAAACACACACAAAACAAAAAAAGTCCTCAAGCCTGGTTTCTATTGTTCTTTTCTTTGGCTTTCATTTTTTGGAAACAATGCCTTGACATGTCTTCAAACTGAACCTGATTTCACCTTATACCCCAGGCTAAACTTGCAATCCTCCTGCCTCAGTAACCTCTCCCGTGCTAGGACTGCATGCACACACCACCACACCCAGCTTCCTCAAGACTGTTTTGTTTTGGCTCTTGAACTACTGGAGATTGAATCCAGGGTTTTTGCTTATTTTTTTCAGGGTTTTTTTTTTTTTTTTTTTGGGTTTTTTTTTTTTTTTTTTTTGGTACTGGGGCTTGAACTCGGGTCCTTGTGTTTTTGAGGCAGGCGCCACAACCACTGAGATAAATCCCCAGCCCTTTTGCTTATTTTTTTGTTTTGTTTTGAGACAGGGTATCACTAAATCACTAAAGTTGCCCAGGCTGGGCTCGAACTTATGATCCTCCTGCCTCAGTCTCCAGAGTGCTGGGATTACAGACATGTGCTACAACGCCCAACTATCAAAGATTGTTTTTAAGGCCATGGTAAGTAAGAATGTGAGTTACTAGTGCCATGGTAAAAAGAGCAATAATAGAAAAGATACAGTGCATTCAGGCCTACACATATAAAGAAACTTGATATAAGACAGATTAGTGAACAAAAGAAACATCATCTGAGAAATGGTGCTGGAACAAATAGTTATCTAAATTTGGAGAAGAAAAAAAAAATAAAACTTGATCCCTACCTCTCGCCATTTACAAAAATCAATTCTATGTTAATAAAAGACAACTGTGACACAACGAAACGTTTTAGAAGAAATTATCTCTGTGACTCTGGAAGAGCATTTTTGTTATTCCTTGTTTGTTTGTGTTGAGGCAGGGTCTCGCTATGCAGTTCAGGCTGCCCTTGAACTCACTGTGTAGTCCTGGCCGGCCTCGAACTATTGACGATCCTCCCTCCTGAGCCTCACAACTGCTGGGAGCACAGGTGTACGCCACCACTCCAGCAGATTTCTTTAAACAAAAATTGCTACTGATTACCCAGACGTGGTATCACATACCTATAATCCCAGCATTTGGGAGGTTGAGGATCACAAACCCAGATCCTACTTGGGCAATTTAGCAAGGCCCTATCTCAACAAAACAAAACAGCTAGGAATGTAGCTCTAGCTCAGTACAAAAATCCCAGATTCAATCCCTAGTACCACAAAAAAAAATTGCTAATGATCTAAACAATGTTTCATAAAATCAACCACATTAAAATGAGGACATTTATTAAAGGATATGATACAGCAGAAAAGACACTGATAGAAGGTAGTATTTGTAACATGTAAAAACTAACAAGGAATTAGTATGAGAAATTTCTAAATAACTCCTAGACATCTACTAAAAAGGAGAAAATATCAAGACAAAATGTATTTCCCAGAAAAAAAAAAAAACGCAAATAGTAAATAACATAAGAAATGATGTTCAAAACCATGCTAGCAATCAGAGAAACTCACACTGAGACCACACCGAGATTCCATTTTTTACACACTAGATGGACAAAATTTCAAAGCCTGTTAGTAAAAATGTGGCGAATAAAATTCACTACTCTTATATCCTGCTTGGAATGAAAATGATTGGAAAATAATTATTTTGTCATAGAGATTAAAATGCACATCCTTCAAAAATCCCTGTACATACCCTACAGGAAGATTTGCCTGGGTACCTGGTATACACGTACATAAGCGCAGAGTAGAAGATGTTTATAACAGCTGTTTATCAAAACAACAACAAAAATCAGAAACAACACAAACATCCATCAGCAAGAAAATGAGTAACCTAGCTGTGGAAAGATGACACAGTGCAGAATTACACAGCGGTCAAGAGGTACGAAGTATTATGACACCCATCGACATGAATAAATCCCAGAGACAAAACATGGAGTGAACCAGGCAAGTCACAAAACACTGCGTATGTCGGTAATAATTGTTTTTGTTTTTTTTAAGAAAAAAAAATTTAGAGGAGTTTTAGGTTCATAACAAATGAGCAGAAAGCTGAGTTCCTGTATAACCCATATCCAGCCTCCCTCATTGTCAGTAGCCCACAGTACATTTGTCACAATTGCTGAACCCACACCAACACCTCACAGTTGACATCAGACGTCACTCTACATTCTACAGGTTCCGACAAATGGCCAATGACTGACAGGTGTCCATCATTCTCACATCATACAGAGGATTTCTACTGCCCTGAAAATCCAGGCTCTTTCTGCTTGACCCCCTCATCTTCCACAATCCCTGGCAACTACTGATCTTTTGATTAGCTTTGTAGTTTCATACAATATATAACTATGATGATGAGAAATAAATATTATTTAGAAATATATACTTATTATTATAAGTATATAATATTATTATACTATAATATTATATTAATATATTGATGTAATATTATATATTAATATATTATTGCATAATATAATTAGTATTATATATTAATATATATCAACATTATATTATATAATAATATAAGTTTATTATTATTTTTATATACTTAATATTATTTAGAAATATATGGTTTACATCTTAAACATATCCCACAGGTTCATGTGAAAACTTGGTTCCCAGCTGACTGGAAGGATGGGAACATCAGGAGGTAAGGCTAGAGGAAGTTAGGTCGTACGGTGTGTGCCCTGGAAGGCTATCCTGGGACCCGGTACCCGTCTCTATCTGTGCTTCTTGACCACCATGATATAAGCACCTTGGCCAAACCGTAGGCTCCCTGCCATCGATGTTTACCAAAGGCCCAAAGACAGGCTAAGTGATTAGGGACTGAAACCTCTGAAGCATGAGCCAAAATAGATCTTTTCTTCTTTAACATGTATATCTCAAGTAGTTTGTCACAGTAACAGAGAGTTGACTGTATGTGCACTTACACAGTAAAGTCTTTTTTAAAAACTAAAACAAGAAACTCTGGGTAGTAGCTTATCTTCTGTAAAAGGCCCAGGATAAGACTGGAAAGGGGCCTCCAAGTGCACTGTGGGTAAAATAGGAGATGCTTGATGAAATTTGCATTTCAGATGAATAATAATTTTTTAGCATACATATGTTCTACACACTATTAGGGGTATATTGATACCTTTTTTTTTTTTTTTTGGTACCAGAGATTGAACGCGGGTCCTTGCGTTTACAAGGCAGGCCACCAAACTGCTGAGCTAAATCCCCGGGCCCATTTTGATGCTTTTTACAAACTTCTTTGTATTTCTGACATTTACACTGAAGTGTTTTGGGTTCTAGTGTTGTTTACTAAACCTGGCCTCACTACCCTCAGGCACATCATCAGTCTCAGCACTGCTTTGTATCTTAAGTGGCTCATTATTCTTTTTGGCATTCATTTTGCTGTTACGCTTCCCAAACTACAGATACTACATATATATTCTTTGGTACATAACATATACTACATTTTTTTTTTTTTTTTGTCTCTCATGCATTTTAGTGCTTTTGGGATCAGACAGCATTTTTTTATAGTCACCTCATCAAGCCACAGAGAAGCATTCACAATCTACCCATGTTGGCAGTGGCCCATGTGGGGCACCAGGCTATCCCCACACTGCTGCCAGGGGCAGGACACGCTCAACTCTCCTCCTCTTCATCACTCACCTTTGACACTCAGCCAGATGTCCACCTCCCTCACCCCCACAGGGTTCTCAGCCCGGCAGATGTAGTAGCCCTCGTCCAGGTCCTGGGAGCAGTTATGGATTGTGAGGGTGGAGCTCTGGCCATTCTGGGCAATGAGGTAGTGGCTGTCCGGCTGGATGACCACCTCGGGCTGGGTCAGGTTCCTCAGCCACTGGATCTTGGTGGCGGGGTAGGCTGCAGTTACCTGGCAGGTGAGTGTCACGTTGCCCCCCACAAAGCAAGTTTTTATGGGCTCAGAAAAAAGGGAGGGGATCCCTGGTGATGAGAAGAGGGTTAAAAAAAAAAAAGAAAGTCAAATGTTTAGAGAAATGCAGGCCACAGCCTGAGAACCTTCAAGAACGTCATTTTCTTCCTACTGACACAACTCCAGGAATTTCTGTACTATACCTGGCCCTACAGAAGAGAAGCTAACATTTATTGAGCATTTCCTATGAGCTAGGGGCTTTTACCTGTATTAACTCCATTCCTTCTGACAACAACCTTGCTATTATCCTCATTCACAGGGAGTAAACTGAGGCACAGAGAAACTTACGCAACGTGCTCAAAGTCACACAACTAAATGAGATATATAGCTAGAATTTAGAGCGAACAACTGTCTCGCTTCACTCAGAACTGAAGAACAGTCTCTGAGACATGGGGCTTTCCCAGTGCTAAAACCATAAAAATTTTGAGCGAAACAGAATAAGCTGGTTTTTCTAGGTACGACACAGACCCAAGCAGCAGGCCTGGTAATGTCCCTGTTACCAGCGTCTCTGCGAAATAACCACGCTGTTCACATAAAATATGGATACATGGTCTGGCCAGGAGCTCCAGGGGAAAGCAGGGCAGCTGTGTGCTCTCTATTGCTGATGTGACAAATTACTACAAACTTAGTGGCTTAAAATAATATACTTATTCACCTGTGCTCTGGAGGTCAGAAGTCAGAATGATCTTCCAGGACTAAAATCAAGGTGTTGGCAGAGCTGGTTCCTCCTGGATGCTCTAAAGGAGAACCGTTGCTTTGCCTTTTGGGTTTCTATGAGGCTCCCTGCACTCTCTGGCCCCTTCCTAGCCTCATTCCAAACTCTCCTTCTGTGGTCAGGTCAGCTACCAAGGACTCAGACCTGCCACCCTCTCGTGTAGCTCCTGGTGGTTATACTGGGCCCATCTGGAGAATCCAGAGCATTGTCCCCAACTCAACATCCTTAACTCCATCAGCAAAGGCCCTTGCACCCTGGAAGGTAAAATTCACAAGTTCTGGGGGTCGTGATGTGGACTTCTGGGAATCTGCCCTGGAAAACACCTGGCATTCCTGTGCCCCCGGGATCTGATCTGAGCAGAACACAGGCCACCGTAGCAAGGCATTTGTTTTCATTGCCTTTCCTCACAATGTACGCCTCTGGGCAGGGCTGCAGATTCTTCTTGGCTTCAGGAAGTGCATACTTCCATCATCTGAAGGGCAGAGAGTGGCAAACTGGGACCCTGCCTGGGACAGTGAAACACATTTCCTTCGGCAGTTGTTCCAAAGGAGAATCTAGGGTTTCACGGCTGGCATCCTGGGAAGAGGGCAGGGAAAGGAAGGGTGAGGGGTCAGGAACAGCCTACACATAAGGCCAGCACAATGGAGGAGGTACTTTCCCCGCTACCTAGTCTTCTTTGGAAACTCTCATGGAAGCCCTCCTTTCTTGGATCAGCCATCAGGTCCTTCAAGCTGCCAGTTGCTTCTCTATTTTCTGTTAGGGTCATGAAGCCAACAGCAGCAATAAACTTCATCCGTGTACATAAATATATACTAGAACTCCCAAACCAAAGTTTCCAAAATGCTCCCCCTTCTTCTTAGACAATGTCCCGGGGAGCCCCTCCTCAGCCCCAAACAATTATCATGTGTGTGGGCCAGGGGTTTAGCTCAGTGGTTCCACCACCTGCCTGGCAAGCACAAGGACCCGAGTTTGATCCCTGGTACCAAAAAAAAAAAAAAATTATCATGTGTGTGACTGTACTTTTGCCAAGCAGAGCCATTCGCTCCTTAAAAAGCTGGGTTACCCCTATTTGGCCACTGGGGGACCTAGTCAGAGAGTTTAGCTTATGGGTTTGCTGTGGGCAGGGGTGGGCTAGTGGCTGCAGAAGAGATAGAGTCCCTCGGAGAACTACAAGAGGACAGAATAGCAGGCTTCACACATTGCGCTGGCAAAGGTGGCAGCTTATTGTGAGATGAGCTGGTTTCTTTGGTGTAAGGAGCTGCAAGGCACAGCAGTGCACAGCAACAGTCCCAGCTTTCTTTTTTTGAGACAGAGTCATGCTATGCGGTTCAAACTGGCCTTGAATTCACTATGTAGCCCAGGCTGCCTCGATCTCATGGCAATGCTCCTGCCTCAGCCTCCCAAGTCGTGGGACTACAGGAGTGGGACACCACACCTGGCTAACACATAGTTATTGTTTTAAGCCACTAAGTTGGGTGGTAAACTGTTAAGTAATAATACATAATTAATGGATGAACCTTGTCAGTTCTGTTCATCGCTCCTGCCTTAGTATCTACTCACTTTACCTGGAGTACAGCAGGTGCTCAATCGGTATTTCCTGAGCGAAAAGTGCTTCAGCTAAAACCAAGAATCTTAGTGAGGCATCTTTAAAGTTTGTTCACTCTGACACATTGGGATTTCTTTCCCAGAACTACTTTCAGAGGATCCTTGCAGAACAAAGGAAGGCAGGCGAACCCCAACCCAGGACAAAGCAAGGCGGACTCACTGATCTGCACCACACAGCTGGCTCCCAACTCTGGCCCCGCGATGTGACTCCCGACACATCTGAACTTCTTGCCATCCGAAAGCTGGGACCGGTCCAGCTCTGACTTCCCCACGATGGCCCCTCCTGGCTCTTCTGTCCACAGGAAGTTAGGATCAGGGTAGCCCCCGTCCCAGTGACAGATGAGCTTCAGTGTGGACAACTGTGCTGCTGTCTCTGCTGAGCACTGCAGAGGTGACCGAGGGGGCGCTGCAAAACACCAGAAGGGACCAAGGGTTTAATGGCAAACTCAGAGAGTGCCACCAGGCTGGTGCTCAGGATACAGAACCCCAGGCTCGGAGAGACATCCACTCCAAGAGTCACTCAGAAAGAACACCTCCAACACAAACCTAACACCAAGGAGAGCCTACTGCCACCACCTGGTGTCCTCTGCTAGGTGTGAAGTCTCTCAGGAACGGCTTGCACTTGCTTTTCATTTCTCTCCAGCTGTGTGTGGCTATTTAAACGAACACTGCACATGCAGTTCCTCCACAACACTACTCACAATGCAGCACTCAGGAAACCCTGGGCTGCTGTGTAAGACCACACAGGACAAGACGCTTCCAGAGTCTCAGGAAGTTCTACCCGACAGTGCAGGCCCTGGAAACTACCAGGGGTTGCCTCTGGCTAAGGGCAAATGAAAAACGTAGAGTTACCAGACAGGGAGACGTTCATCCCACCTCCAACGCGTCCGGTCTAACGCGTATGTCTGTTATACAGGTTCGTACACTCTATGTTATACAAAGAGAAATAGATGTGGCCCAGTGTGGTGGGGCACGCCGGTAATTCCAGCTGAGTTACACAGATCCCGACTCAAAAAATACAGAGGAACTCAACAAACAAAAACTCAAACGGAAATAAAGTTGGATTGTATATGAATGGGTGGATATGTAACACTGACAAGAAAAATTACTGGAAAAATCCCCCAAAATAATGGTTAGAACGATTATTTTCTTCTTGAAGCTCATCTGTCATTCCCTACAAGCACATGTCACTTTGTGTACTGTAAGTGTCATTTATGTTAAAAAACACAGGGACTTATAAAAGCTGTGAATAACATACAAATTAAGCAGTGTGTCATTATCCTGCCCACTCTTCTCTTGTTCCCATGTTCCCTTTCATTAGCATGGATTATGAGTGCACTTGGCGTTTCTGCAGTGGTTTTTAGCCAATATATTTGCATAGAGGAGTGTTTGGTTGGTGTTTCCCCACCCCCAAAATAAACTCACGTACAGCCTCCCTGGGCTTCCGAAAAGCATGGATACAGACGGAAGAATGGATAAATAAACAGCGGTGTCCCCATACCATGGACTGTTACTCAGCCGTGTAAAGAAATGAAGTACTGACACTTGGTGCAATGAGTCCACAGGGACTCTGCGGCAGCCCTTCAACACATTCTGTAGAATGAAAGAAGCCAGACACAGAAGGCCGGATAGTGTTACAATCCATTCACACGAAATATCCAGAACAGATCAACCCATAGAGGTGGAACACAGGGCTCGTCGGGGGCTGGGGAGAAGAGAAGATGGGTGTGACTAGGATTTTCCAACTGAGGCACTGAAAATGTTCCCACATTTGCTATAATTTGCATCTGGAATGCACCCCAGAGCCCCACTGAATTCAGGACTTAGTCCCCAGTGTGGTGCTCGCTGGAGGTGGTAGGAACTAAGAGATGGGACCATGCCCTTGAAGGGCATTGTTAGACCCTACTGCCTTCCTCTTCCTGTATGTTTTGTACCCAGCGATGAAATGAACAGGCTTACTCTGCTACACACTCCCGCGATGATGTCCTGTCCACCACAGGCCCAAAGCAATGGGTACAATGAGTCATGGACTGAAAACTCCTACTGAACTGTGAGCCACTTAACTACTAGACAGAGATGGCAGTTGCACAATATTATGAATGTACTAAATGTCAAAAGTTGTACATTCTTTCACTTTTTGTTTTTCACAGAACTGAGGACTGAACCCAGGACCTTCACTCTGAGCTACATCTCCAGCCCTTTTTTATTTATTATTATTTTGAGCCAGAGTCTCACTAAATTTCCCAAGCTGGATTCAAACTTGCCATCCTCCTGCCTCAGCCTCCTAGAGTACTGGGATTACAGGTGTGTGCTACCATGTTCAGTTTCATCTCTATTTTTAAAAAATGAAAGAAAAAAAATAAGGCACGAGGCCACAAGCTTCCAGAGGTGTGACACAGAGCCATGCGTGGGTCACGAGGGAGCCGCAGGTGCAGCAGGTCACACCTCTTAGGACAAAAGGACAAGGCGCAAACACGCAAGCGCCACGGAGGGGGAGGGCGGCGACGCCGGGGAGGGGAGCGCTTCTTACGCACAGTAGACCAGGAGCTCGGTGATCACCTTGCGCTGTCTCCCGCTGAGCGTGTTGGTGGCCAGACAGGTGTAGTTCCCTTGAAGGTTTTGCGACATCAATAGCAGTGTGAAGTAGTTGCCCGTCAGGTTGGTACCAAAGGACTCGGAGCGGGAGTGGGCCTGGAACCACCACTCCACCACAGGCGGGGGCTGGGCGCTGCTGCGGCAGCCGAAGTCCACCTGCGAGCCCCTGATGGCGTAGAGCGAGCCGTTGGCCAGAGCGCCGGTGGCCGAGATATTGACTTCAATGTGACTGGGGCCGCCTGGGAACGACAGGGGAAAGGGTGTCGTGGATCACTCCTGCACTCACTTGAGCTCCGTACCAGTCCCAATAGACACACGAGTGCTCAGTGGCCACCGGACGCTGTGTGACAGAGGCTGTGCTAACTGCCCTGACAGGATCCTGTGAGATCCAGCAGCGGAGTACATGTTTATAGACCAAGAAAAGTAAAAATTGCTACTTTGTAAAAATACCACAGCCCTCCGGGGATTTAGCTCAGTGGCGCCGCTGAGAGTTCGATCCCCGGTACCAAAAATGTTAAAAATAAATAAATAATAAAAAATAAAAATACCACAGCCCAGCATGGTGGTGCACACCTAGAATCCCAGCACTAGGGTGGCTGAGGCAGGAGGATTCCACAAGTTCGAGGCCAGCTTGGACCCACATAGTGAGCTCAAGGCCAGCCTGGGTTATACAGCAGGACCCTGTCTGGAAAATAAATAAATAAACAAAGTACAAACAAACCCCACAGAGCCAGGGGTAGAGGTGCATGCCTAAATGCCAGTACTCTTCATGGCTGAGGCAAGAGGATCACAAGTTCAAGCCTACCTTGGATAACTCAGTGACTTAGTGAGACCTTGTCTCAGAATATTTTTTAAAAAAAATTTGGAGGGGTGGTACTGGGGATCAAACTCAGGACCTTACGCTTGCCAGGCAGGCAGTGGCACCACTAAGCTAAATCCCTGGCCCTTCAAAATAAAATATTTAGAAAGGGCTATGGGATGTAACACAGTGCAAAAATCCTGGGTTCAATCCCCAGGACTGTAAAGGTAGGGAAAAACCCACTACAAGGTAGAAAAGACATAGCACAGCAAGACCAAGCCTGTTACCCTGTTCAGGCCTGCTTGGTCAGCCCTTGGAGGTATCTAGAACAGATCTCTACCAGACCCAGAATGGATTAAAAAGTGGCTTGCTGTCTCCCCTTATTGCCAAATACCTTTTCTTCCAGAAGTCTGGAATTTTGGTATGCAGTAGACAGACCAGCTCTCAGTTTTACAAAAAGGCTCTGAACCTCTAGTAAACTTCCCTGGCAGACCTCTGCTATGTGTCACCATAGTCATCTAAGAACGTTCTGTGCAAACCCATAAGGAAGTAAGTCATGCAAGCTCCTGCTTTGTTTCCCCTGGTCTTCATCTCTTGTGCATTTTCTCTTTGCTGATGCTGCTATTACTGTCATAAATGATGCCACATGCTCAAGTCTGTGAGTCCTGCTAGAGAATTATGGAACCCAGGGAAGCTCGGGGGGACCCCCAGCACAATGCACCAGCTGATCAAGAAACAGCGTATGTTTAAATGAAATTACAGTAAGTCACATGGTCACGAATCCCCCTCAGAATACTCTCCCTGGCTTTAAATACATTTATGCCATCACTCTTCCCATTTTCTTTTTTTTCCTCCAGTGTCAGGAATTGAACTCAGGACCTTGCACTTACCAAGGAGGCACAGTGCCACTGAGCTACATCCCCAGCCCCTCTGGCCATTTTCTGAAGCAGTTCTGGCAGTCCTCTTCTGTGAGTGTCTTTATAAGACGTGATTAAAACTACAATAAAAGCTGCTGTTTCCTGCCATGCAACAGAAAGGCAGGCTCGTAAAAACATTACTACGTTCTCATCAGCCTTATTCACCAGATCTGGTACCAACAAGCTTCGGGCTCTTCCTCAAAGTCAAAATGACTGTGAAAGGTAAATGTTTTGAATCAGTTCAGGACACCAAGGCAGCCATGACGGCAGACTAAATTAGGCACTCACAAAGGATATCCAGAACTGCTTCAGAAAGTGGCTAGAGCAATGGAGTAAGTGTTTGACTCAAGGGGGACTGTTTTCAGGAGGATTAACGGCAATGTCTTTTACTGTAATGCATTTTTTAAAATTTAAACATTCATTTTTTTAATCATATCACATATCATACTGAAAAATAGGAAATAATGTGGACTGTACTTAATAGCTGTGTAGCATTGGGCAAATTACTTACCCACCTTAGCCTCCATTTACTCACCTATAAAATGGGAGTGAGGAAAATATCTACTTCACAGGGCTGTTGGGCAATTAAAGGAGTTAGTCCAGTGGAGTACTCAGAAAAACGCTGGAAGCACTTGCTAAACTTGCTTATCGTGCTTCTCCTCTTCTTCCTTCTTTCTTTCCTTTTTCCTTTCCTTTCTTCCTTTACTTCTTTTATCGAGAGAGGGCCTCACCATGTAGTCCAGGCTGGCCTTGAACTTACTATGAAGCCCAAGCTGGCCTCAAACAGATGGCGATCCTTCTGCCTCAGCCTTCGAGTGCTAAGATTTCAAGTGTGCACTACCACACCTGACTTCTCACATTTCTTAATTTCTGAAATGCCCTTTACTGTTGGTACCACAGCACCCAAGATGCCATCTTCCCTTTGATGAAAATACAGTGTATCTCCTATCTGGGGATGTAGCTCAGTGACAGCGCGCACACGTGTGCGCACACACACACACACACACACACACACACACACACACACACGATATTATCCTACAAACACATAGATAGGGGGCTGGGGATTTAGCTCAGTGTTTCCGCTGCCTGCCTCCCAAGCACAAGATCCTGAGTTCAATCTCCAGTACCAAAAAACAAACAAACAAACAAAAACCATATATATGGTTATCTGTCAATTAAAAAAACATTTTTTAGCTAGGTGTGGGGGCTCACATCTATAACCCTAGCACTCAGGAGACTAAGACAGGAGGCTTGAGGGCAGCTTGGGTTGACCAATCCCTGGTTCT
>NW_022900924.1:11678079-11680282 GCF_012274545.1 Fukomys damarensis | reverse complement strand
AAAAAAAAAAAAAAAAAAAAAAAAATTAAAGGAGAAGGCTTTCCCACACAAGGCCCCTTAAAACAAGTATTACTGAAACTGTGTCCAATTCACCTGTGTCTACCCTATAACTATATAAATTGTGGATTTTAGCCAAGTACAGTGGAACACACACCAGCACTCTGAGAGGCTGAGGCAGGAGGATCTGAAGTTTGAGCCCAGCCTGGGAAACTTAGCTAGACCCTATCTCAAAATTTTTTTAAAGGCAAGGGATGCAGCTCAGTCCAAAGGCCCTGGGTTCAGTCCCCACTGCTAGAAAAAACAAATGTAGATTCCTAAGGAAAACATTCTCAGCATTTTATTTGTCAATTTGGAGCTGCTCCTAATAATGCCTGGATCTGCTAGAACCGTGTCACATCACACAAAGGGTCTGAGGAAAAAGTTGTACTGCGGCTTGGGAGGTGCTCAGATGCCCTATTCCCGGCTGCTGGCTAGTCAGTTAGGTATGTGGACCAGCAGGTCCTAGGATATGCCTGTGCTGGCGTGCACCCAATTAAGTCCAGGGTCCCTCTGAGGTGCTCGTAGCCAACGCCCAGCCCAGCAAAGGTAATGCGCCCCAGGTCAGCCATATCCGGGTCTTCTGAGTTGTCTGGAGGGCACCTGTGGTCAGGGAAGGACAGAGTAGACCCCAGCAGCTTTCTGGGAGGGACTTTAAACAGCACAATTATTGCAAAGAAAGAAAGTTGAGGAATAGATGAGAAAGAAGCAGGTAGTAGGATAAAGAAAAAAAAAATCAAATCAGAAAAACTAAAGAGCAGTCTGAATTGTCCAGTGTTCCAAGTCACAAGTCATCTGTCAACTGTTTGGGTAAATGTGATTGTTTCTTTTCCTTTCTTTTTGGTGCTGGTACAAAGATTGAACTGAGGGCCTAAGCACATGTGAGGTGAGCATTCCACCACTGAGCTTACACACCCAGCTCTTTTAGTCTTCTTTATTTTGAGACAGGGTTTTGCTAAAGCGTCCATGCTGGGCTCAAACTCTTTATCCTCCCGCCTCGGCCTGCCCGAGTGCTGGGATTACAGGTGTGTACCACCATGCCCAGCCCGGATGACTTCTTGATTGAAGCTGACACCAATTCCTCAATCCCTGGGGTTCTTTCTCTACCCTACCTTACTACAGAGGAGGTGGATTCTCTATCCCACACGCTCAGCACCAGAGAGGTGTCTGAGATTTCAGAGGTTTCAGATTTTAAAACATCTGCATAGTCTTGACTGGTGGAGGTGCGTCTCTGATCCGAGGATCTGACTTTGTGAGTCTCATGGTGAGCGTGGAGTTTGAGGTTTCGGAGCATTTTCAACTTCAGATTCTCAGACTATGGATGCTTCTTCTGGACCAGCTTCCCTCCCTCCCAGATTTCTCACCACTGATATTCCTAAGTAGGTCCCACCAACGCTTTTGTGCTTACAGAGCGATGACGGCCATCTTTCAGAGAGACAGGAAGGTGGGAGAGGAAACCAAAATAAAAGCAGGGGGTGTTCACACAAGTCCAGCATCGCACCAGGGCCTTGGTCCACTGTCAGTGTCGTTTCTCAACAATTTCTTACTTGGGTGCCTCTGCCAGGTGACTGCAAGTCTGGACCCCGAATTCAGACCGACCTGAGCATGAACCCTACTGCCAAATGCCATTTGGACAGTTTCAAGTAAGGGCTCGTCCCTCTCATTCTCTTTCCAGGCCTTCTGATAAAACAAAACAAAACAAAACACTAATAACTTCTGCCACAGAGGTTACCGAAGGATCCAGAATGCTTAGCCTGGTCAAAATGCAGGAGGCGTTATCTGCCATCACTGCAGGGTTCTCCTAGATGGATTCTAGAATGAGGTCAGCAGATGATCACCCACCCTTGTTTGCAGACCTGTGACCTAACAGTGGCTGTTACTGATTTGTAATAAATCTAATGAGGCAGAACACTACTTTGAAATTCCAATTAAGTGAAATTTTATCTTGCCTCAGAAGAATTCCATTCCTCTCTCTAGTAGACCTAGTATTACCAAAAATGGTACTCTATTGAGTCTTGTCAACCAAAAATATGTGGATAGGGCCGGGGATTTAGCTCAGTGGTGCCAGCACCTGCCTCACAAACACAAGGTCCTGAGTTCGATCCCCGGTACCAAAAAAAGGAAAGACAACAAAAAGATGTTGAAACTTGATATGTCATATATATAT
>NW_022900924.1:11672897-11677979 GCF_012274545.1 Fukomys damarensis | reverse complement strand
TAGTATATATTATAGTACATTTAAATATTCTAATTATTACATATCAGAATATTTTGTGATGTAAGAATATATACTTGATATATTCATTTTTTTATTTGTACCAGGGATCGAACTCGGGGCCTGGTACTTGCAAGGCAGGTGGTGCTTGCAAGGCAGGTGGTGGAACCACTGAGCTAAATCCCCAGCAATTCATACATTTTATATATGTATATAGTATATATGTATATGCACATGCATGCACACACACATACATGCATGAGCATATATCTTCAATTTTGCCTAAGGCCCATAAAATACTGTCTGACCCTATACAGAAAGACAATTTGCTGAATTCTATTCTAAAACACCCTATGGCTGCCACCTTCCTATTCTCTGTTACCATTTCTTTTCTTTTTTTTTTTTTTTTTTTTTTTTTTGGTACTGGGAATTGAACTCTGGCCCTTACGCTTGCAAGGCAAGCGACAGAACCAGTGAGCTAAATCCCCTGCCCTCTGTTGCCATTTCTGACATCTGAACTGACTGCTCCCTTGTCATGACTAAGGTTGGCCAGTAGAGAGACACAAAGGGTTCCTTGGCACCTCACTGTCTCTTAGACTAGCGTTTTTACCTGAAAGTGACCTAAGAACGCAGCTGGTAGTCCCTGCCAATGTCACTGGTAGTCAGTGAACAGACCTGTAGGATTTTGTTTTTTATGGCACTGGGGATCGGATCTAGGACCTTTGCACCGAGCTACATGTCCAGCACTTTATTTTGAGACAGGGTCTTGCTAAGTTGCCTCAGCCAGACTTGAACTTGTGGTCCTCTTGCCTCAGCCTCCCAGAGTGTTGGGATTACAGACATGTGCCACCATGCCCAGCTCAGTTCTACAAAGGGACAAGATCTGTAGGAAAACTTACAGAGATAATTTGAGGTCATTTTTATAAGCAAAAATAACAACTTTATTGCCTCCCCAGCTCCCTAGTGACTGCTGGTCCATCCCAAAACCCCCAAACCAGAAGTCTTCAACCTCTTCTGAGCATCTGTCTCGGGACTACACCCAAATTAATCAGTTCTTGGGCATGAATCACTATCTTCTGACAGGAGGCCCAAATTTCCCCTGTGAGGCCAACATTCCCTTTCCTTTGGGCCCTGTGTTTTGATAAAAGGGTCCTCTGCTAGTGGGTATCTGCGTCAGGAAATAATACATCTTTCCTGAGACTCCCTTCCTGGGAAGTCAAGGTTGAGAGCCACTTCACTGGGGAGACAGGAGCCTTCCCCCGACTAAGTCCCAACGATCAGTACAAACCAGCTGCCTTGCTGCCCACGTGCTGACCCCTCAGGTGTTCTCTGTGCCCTTGCTTGGCTGGAGAAGACTAGACACAGTGAGAGCCACAAGATCTCCCTGGGGTTTTTCTTGGGCCGATCTCTGCCTTGATCACTCACTCCCCAAATGCACATGGGACGACGCTGTAAAGGAGCACAGAGTCTACCAGGACGTGCTAAGATCTGTGCCATCTTCTCCACACTCCACCCTTCCTGAAGGTGAATACACAGCTGATCTGACTCATATCCACACCCAGATGGAGGAGGAGAGGAGGGGTAAATTGATGAGGTCAACAGCCCTGGAAGCTCCGACCAGCTGTGAGCCAGGGACCATCTGTACTCTTAGGAGCAAAGTCCCAATTCCAATGGCCACAGCTGTCAATACCAACTTTGTTTTTAATTTTTTCAAATCTGGACCCAGGGCCTTTGCTAAGCTACATCCCCAGCCCTTTTGAGTCTTTATTTTTGAGATAGGGTCCAAGTTGTTGAACTGCCCACTCTGGGCTCAAACACTGATAGCCTCCCACCAAAGCCTCCCAGACTGATGGAATTACAGGCACACGCCGCCATGCATAGGTCTCCCCAGCTTTAAGTTAACACTTAGCACTGCAGGTTCTTTTGTCGTGGGATGATTGATGAAATCCCACTGCAGATGCCCACTCTAGGAAGGTAAAATCCCTGCAAGTTTATAGAAAACCTGACTCTCTAGAAGGCAGAGGCACCAAATAAATGCTCAGTGACTGATAAGCAGAGGTCTAGGCGGCACAGAGAGAGAAACCTACCAGCCCTCACACAGCCAGCTTGGTGCCTCTGCAATCTCTGTCCATTCCCACATTCAAGGTCAGTTACAGATAAAATCCTGGCCCATCTCAGAGTTTGTTTCTCCTAGCTTCCAAAGCCACATTAGAAGTTTCCAAACTTTTGCCCATAGAAGGGTAATATGTGACCACGTTATCAACCATGTCTGTGAAAAGGAGGAAAAAGCAAAGATAATAAGGCTCTGGCCCATGCAAGTCCTGTTCAAAAGGCCCAGACGTAAACCGACTGCTGGGAACTTGAGATGCGTTTTCCCACCGGAACCTAGTCACCAGCATAACCGATGGGGCGGGGGGCAGTAACAAGGGCCAAGTGCACACTGTGTGCCAGGGGCTGCACAAGTTCACAGGTACCACAAGTCTGCACTTAGGTCTCACCATGACCTTAAGCTTTAAAGATGATAAATCTGAGGTTGGAGGAGCTCCAGGAACTTTCCCAAGGTCGCAAAGACAATAGCCAGTAGGACCTGGATTAGAGATTCTTCTAGCCACTCAGCAAGATCTGAGCAGAAAGAACGCAAGAGGCTTTAAGGAGCAAAAAGAGGCTCCTTAGGCTCAGCATTTTGTCCAGGATCCTCCTGGAAAGGGAAAAAGGAGTCAGGTCCCAGAGGGCCATACGTGACCCAAAGGGCATTTGTGTCCAGTTTTCATGCATAAACACTGCACCCATCAGGGACCCCAGGTATTTCCAGGTAAAGGCGTACCCACATTGCGAATCACACCACCATCACTCAGATGTGCACAGACCTCCCTTCGGGGAGGGCAAAGCACCCTTTAAATGTAGTGACATTTTTTAAAATGCAAGTTCCTGTTCATGGTAATAAGGCTTGCACTCATCTCCTTACAGAGTGATAATTAAACCCTTCAATAATCATAGCCACTGATTACTCAATCAGTGTCACACTGAGTCATCACAGACTGGAGAAAATGATGACAAAAAAAAAAAACCCAAAAAGTTGAACTCAGAGCAGCAGTGCACACCTGTAATTCCAGCTACTTGGGAGGCTGAGGCAAGAGGATCATATAGGTTCTAGCCCTACAGGGCCAACTTAGTAAGACTGTCTCAAAAATAAAAAGTAAAACGGTCTGGAGATGTAGCTCAGTGATACAGTGCTTGCCTAGTATGTATGAGGCCCTGAGTTCACTCCCCAGCAATGCAAAAAAAAAAAAAAGTTGTGATGCCATCTTGTATTTCCATTGGTCAAAAGGGAAGCTATTTACTGCTAAGATTGATGTGAAGGCATTATTTGTTATCGTTAGGCGGCTCGAGCGAGGGAGGCCTCCGAACACTTGTCCATGACCTCAGAATGGAGCTGAATAAGAGCCGGACTGCAATGGGTGATATTTTTTGACTCCCACACTCATCACCAACCGTTCATCTGTGGCAGCTCTAGACACGGAAACACGGTATTCACGGATTCCGTCATCCGTGAGAACTGATGGAAAGCTTAGAGCCATGGAAAAGTGTCCTTGCTGTCTCTCTCTCCTTCACCCCCACTTCTAGTGCACCAGTAAGTCCTGCTGGTCTACCTCTGAAATTCTTTATTAAACCTGTGCACTGTCACTAAGGTCACGGCCTCCGCTCCGGTTCTGATCACCAATATTGTGTGCCTCCAAAGGGCTCCCTCGGTTTCTGCTTTATCAGATCCTCTTGCGATCACACACACATTCTCCACATGGATGTCAAGACGGTGCTACATCTTCCCTGAAGCTCTGGGCATTGTCCCTGCACCCAGAAATTCCCAAGACCAAGGGCCTTAGTTCCTAAGGCTGCCTTAACAAATCACACAATGGTGGCTGAGAGTAACAGAAATGTATCCTCCCCTAGATCTGGGGCCAGAAGTTTGAAATCAAGGTGTCAGCAGAGAATTGCTCCTTCCAAAGGCTCAAGAGGAGAGAGTAACTGTCCTCTGCTCTTCCCTGCCTTTTGGTGGTGGCCATCCACCCTTGGCATTCTGTGGCCTGTGGCCACATCACTCCAATGTGCCAGTATCATTACAGAACCATCTCTCTGAGTATCTCTGTCTCCCGTGGCTTTTCCCTTACGAGGATCTAGTCCCTGGATGCGGACCCGCCTTAACGGCTTCACCTTAATATCTGCAAAGCCTCTATTCCCAAGTACAGTCTACCCATAGGGACAAGAGGTTATGACTTCAACATGTCTTTAATGGGACAGGAGGGTCGGTTCCTAAGATGTGAGGGAGGTGGCAGTTTCTTTGGGACCACTGCAATACGTGCCTGACCCACAACTCTCCGTCTTTGAGAAAAACACACTGCAGTGGTGGGAAACATACAGAGAATGTGAGAGACCACTGTCAGAAACGGATGGACGAGCAGGCTCAGAGGCCGACTGACCAAACAACGGCTGCATTTCATCAAGGAAAGGTATCTCCCACTCCGTTCTCCGCTCCTCCTTCGGCAGGGGCCATGATGCCAGCTCTACCCAGTCTCCTGGGCCCTCCTCATGCTGCCACGATGCCAGCACCCCACAGAGGAAGCCCTCCCACTATGCCAGTGAGGAGCCCCTCTTCCTGGGATGCTGCCGGGGGACCTGCTCCTGCAATGAGGGCACCCACGGGAGGCCACGTGCCAGTGATGCCTGGGCCTCCACTGATGCCACCGCCTGCTCGGCCCATGATGGTGCTCACTCGGCCAGGAATGATTCGACCGGACAAAGACAGAGGGGTGACCTCTTTTTACCAGTTTTATATTACTTGTCCTACTTCGCCAGACTCGGGTGCTCTCTAACAGCATGACAAGGAAGACCTGCTTCTTGCTTCCCCTTCCTATCAAACGGAGAAGAGTTTTGAAAGGAGAAGTGGGATTAGACAAAAGTGCACAAAGTACAGTTTCATTTGTATTGTGAAATGTGAACTTAAAATTGGCAGCTCTTTTAGTTTGAAAAAAAAAAAAAAAAAAAAAAAACAGACCAAAGGGAATACCAAAAAAAAAAAAAAAAAAGGCT
>NW_022900924.1:11670159-11672510 GCF_012274545.1 Fukomys damarensis | reverse complement strand
ATTTTAAAAAAAAAAAAAAAAAAAAAACCACAGGGTCCAAGGATGTAGCTCAGCAGTGCCTCGCCTGCCCGGCAAGCGCAAAGTCCTGAGTTTGATTTGCAGTACAGAGTAAAAACCAAAACAAAACGTATCTGGGAGGTAATTCAACCCAGAACCCTCGTGGTCCAGCACAGCCTCCCATATCCCACAGGTCCTCCTGTCTCACGTACCAGGCACCTGTCCCACTGGGCTCCTGCCGATCCATGAACACATCACACTGCCCGTCTTGCACTAGCGCTTGTTCTGCCCGCACTGCTCTCTCCCCTTGTCCGTGCCTGGTTCAGCTTAAAAGGCAGCTAAGTATCCCTTACCCAAAATGCTTGGGACAGAAGTGTTTCCGGTTTCAGATTTTTCTTCTGGAATATTTGCACAGACTTTATCAGTTGAACATTCTCAATGCAAAAAAATCTGTATTTGGGGGCATTTAGGATTTTAGATTTTTAGATGAAGGATGTCCAGCCTATAACTCCAAAAAAGCTCCTTTCTAACCTCCCAGTTTAAAGTGTTCCCTCGGATCCCGTGACCCCGTCCCAGTTCCCTTGCCACCCTGATGTCTTTGTTTCCCTGTCCCGTCTGTCTCCCTCCACCAGGCTGCCAGCTCCAGGGGCAGAGTCCTTTCCTATCTTTGTTCACTCCTGTAGCCCACTGCCTAGAATGGTGTCTGGCATTGGTGGCCCGACAAATCTATATAGAATAAAGGAATGAGCAAATTATTTTACAAGTAAAGGAATTTGTGGGTCCAGATCAGTAAAGTGATCACCCAGGACTCTCTCTGCCAAACTGTGTATCTTGGGTACAGAACAAGAATGTCCCTCTAAAGCAGTGACCAGCACACTTTGTGTGTAAAGGGCCAGAGAGCAAACATCTCAGGCTTTGGAGACTACACCATCCAGGGCCCAGAATTCACCTCTGCCACCTCTTCATGAATATGGCTATATGCCAAAAAAAAACCCATATTTACAGACACTGAAATTTGAATGGTGTTTAATTTAGTCTTCTATTGATTGTTTTTTCAACTTTTTAAAAGTGTAAAACATGTTCACAGAGGAGGGGCCAGGGATGGCAAGTCCTGAGTTCGATTCCCAGTAGTGGAGGAAAAAAAAATGTTCACAGCTTGCAGGACATATTAAAAACTCTTGCACACAGCTGGTGACTGGCCAGATACAGCCCACAAACTGCAATCTACAAACTCTACCTGTATCCAGCGGCTACGACACTGTTTTAGTAAAGTGCAGTGAGTCCCAGTGGCGTGTGCCAAGCCTTGAACTTAGCACTATTCCATAAAAGCACTTGCTATACTCGACAGGCATGCGGTGTATTTCCCCAAGCAGTAAGTAAGGCAGACAGAAGCTCAGCGATACTGAACTACTTGCTCAAGGTGACACAGAACTAAGTGGTAGCTTTAGGACTAGAATTCAGACAGTTTGATTATGTCAGGTAACAAAATGATACAGACAAGGATGTTTTTTAACAATAACCTAAAAACAATGGCTAACATGCCCGGAGCATTTTAAAGCACTACATTCACAGCTTCTATGCTTCTTAGCAATTCTACCAGGCAGGAATTCTTTTATCCCCGTTTTACAGGTGAAGAACTCTGCGAACAAGCAGTCACTCTGGCTCCTGAGTGCAGAGCCCAGCCTGCAATCCAGGCCATCTGCCCCTCCACCCATACGCCTCACTGCAGCCACATCCTGCCCAAGTCTCTGGGCACTTTGCCAGCCCCAGTCCCCGCCAGCCCCACTTACTGGCCACCTGCAGCCACACTGGGAACCACCAAGTCCCATTCCGCATCTCCTGGCAGATATAGTTGCCCTCATCCTGCAGGCTCAGCATCCCGATGTGCAGGGAGCTGCCGTTCACTAGAGAGAAGCGAGGCTCAGCTGGCACAAGGCTGGCATTTGAGGACAGAAGGAAGACGGGCTCCGAGTCATTCCGGTACCAAGTCACCAGGCCCCTGGGGCCCAAGATGTTGCCACAGTGCAGAGTGATGTTCTCATGAAGTTCACCAACGATGATAGCCTCCAGCCCTGTACAAGGAAAAGTCAAGCGGTCACTGCCTTCCCTCTACGTGGTACAGAGGACTCAATCCAGGGCCTTTGCACTGGCCTCCATCCTTAGCTCTTTTAATTTTTCTTATGCTGAGACAAGGTCTTAGTAAGTTGCTCAGGCTGAGCACAAATTTGCAATCCTCCTGCTTCAGCCTCCTAATGAACAGGAATTACAGGCATGTAACACCATGTTTGGCTATATTATTACCTTTCCTGATCTTTGAATAACCTCCCTTTTTGCACAGCCCCTCTGCATTGGGA
>NW_022900924.1:11666083-11670051 GCF_012274545.1 Fukomys damarensis | reverse complement strand
TTTTTTTTTTTTTTTTTTTTTTATCAAGTGTGTGGTTTTAAGAGTCTCGGTTGGGTTAGGATTCATGACAAGACGTTGATATTAATGAACTTTGGGCTGACTTCAAACGTAGTCCTGAGTCCTCACTGTGTCACCGGTGTGCCTATTCTGGAACAAGTGTGTTGGGCACTGGGGATCGGACTCAGTATGATGAGCACAAAGACAAGGGCTCAGAGAAAGGGCTCTGAAGTCCAGCTGGGGCAGGTGTCAGAAAGGACTTCCAGGAAGCAAACAGATATGAAGGATAAGTAGGGATCAGCCAGGTAAAGGTGAGGATGCAGTTCCAGGTAGAGGGAACAGTGCTTTCAAAGGCCTAGACCAGAGGTTGGGAGTGTGGCCCAGTGGTACAGCGCTTGCCTAGCACACGTGAGACCCTGGGTTCCATCCCCAGCACCACAAAAAAACAAAACAAAACAAAACAACCAATCAATAAATAAAATAAAATAAATGGAACCAAAAGCTTAGACCAGACTAGAGCCAGCAGCCTTGTTAGAAATACAAACTAGGGTGGGGGATTTAGCTCAGTGCTGCACCTGCCTTGCAAGAACAAGGTCCTGAGTTGGATCCCCAGTACTGGAAAAACAAAAAGGTAAGAAAATACAAACTATTAGCAATACACACACACACACACACACACACACACACACACACACACACACACACCATATCTAAATCAGAATCAGGTGCAGCATGATGGGGGGGACCCTAATGCCCAATCAAGAGTGACAGGTGCTAAGAGCAACTGTCTGGCCTTAACTAAAAGAAAGCAAGAGGGAAAAAAAGCAGCTCATTTTTCAGAAAAGTATCCCAACTTTTCAGCCCCCTTTATAATCAACACCCAAATTCAGAGAGGCCACCAGGACAGAAGTACAGGGCAGGCCCTGTCATGCTGATGAAAATGTTCTGGAATTAATTAGTGGTGATAGTTGTGTAACTGTGTGAATATATGAAAAACCACAGAGTTGTACCTGTTAAAGGGGTAGGTTTTACAGCATGTAAATTGTATCATGATAAAACTATGAAAAAGATAAACTGTCACCTGCCCCTGGGTAGTCTTCTCATTTACTTCTTTATTTTTTTGAGACAGGGTCTCACTATGTAGCCCAAGCTGGCCTCAAACTCACAGTGATCCTCCTGCCACAGCCTCCCAAGTGCAGGGATTACAGGTGTGCACCACCATGCCCAGTCTTCTCATTTGTAAGAGGAAAAATAAGTTCTGTGTTTGGCCTCTTCTCTGACTAGAAGGGAGCTCCCTTTGAAAAACCTGTGGTTACGCTAGAGCCACAGGAAGTTCTTATTCTCTTAACATCTTGGCCACACTGTTCCCCAAAGACTTTCAAGCCAGGGCAGAATGAAAAAAAAAATCTAAGTCACTCTCTGAAAGCCACAGAATGTCACCCAATGCTAGGGATTCTTAAATAGCAAGAAATGTTTCTGAGCAATCACTTTAAAAAGCAAGTGAGGATTACTTTCAAATGATTAGGCTGGGAACCCAAGCTCTCAGGTGGGAGAGCTCTCCCCTCCGAGCAGGGGAGGATGGACTACAGGGTGACTGATGCAGTGTGTGCCCCTGAGACCTGCAGACCTGCCCCTTCCCTCGACTCCTTGGCAAGGAAATAAAGGGACAGCAGCTTGGAAGAGCCCAGGAGAAACTTTTAATCTTGGAACTTGAACTAATATCATCTTCTCCAAGGAGAAGAATGACATGGTCACAAAAGAATCCATTTAGAGACATGGAATTTCTCCTCCTGGCTCTGCCCACTCCATTTTTTTTTTCCCCCCAACTACTGAAGATCAAAGTGACCTTAGATCATCTAGTCCAGAGATGTGGCTGAGGGTGAGTTCTGGATCAGTGGAGAACACAGCCATTGATTAGTAATGTCTGGCTCAGACATGGAAAGTGTAGAGAGATACAGTAGTTCTAGGAGCGATGCTCCCATACCCTCTGGTTTTACTACTGAAAAAATCTGAGGTTTGGAAAGGTTAAGTGATTTGCTTAAGGTCCCACATAAGTCACTGGGAGATGTGGGATTGTCACAGTCCTGAGTGCTCCTGGTCACAGGGATTAGAATTCACTTACACGGTGTCCAGGGAGCCCTTTGTTGCCCTCCAATCTGAAATTCAGAATATGGAACAAAAGAAGGAGCAATACAACTTTTCTTGATACTGCCCTTGCAGTATTACATCTGCATGTTTATCTTTTCCTAGTAACTTTTCCAAAAATGATCTGAGTTTAAGATATTGGAAAAGGACAATCTGAATGGCTGTCGAAAAGCTGAAATGATATTCGAGCTTTCAAAACTGTTTTGAACCATACAGGAATGAATTAAGTTTGTTTGTTTGTTTGTTTGTTTTTAAACGACCTGGGGCACATCATGGAGGTGACAAGTAGAAACCTCAGAGTTCTCTGGAGCTGGATGTCAGGAGAACATGCCCTTCTCAAGGCAATTCCCGACTAGAAAAACAAACAACAAAAATATGGCATGCCCAGGAGGCCCCTGGGACAGTACACACAGGTGAAGCAGGTCTGGGCATCAAAATAAACCAGGCCGGGCAGTGAGGCAGGTGCCCCATGCGGGGAGCTGTAGTCAACCTGGAAGCCAGTATGATTTCAGCCTCGGTTGTTCACAGTGCAGGAAACACTGCAAACAGCTAAGAGAAGGGAATACTGGACAATCACCTTACATTTCTGTCCTTTTATTTTTCTCTCCCCAGCAAAGTGATCCACTGAAATGCCCCGAGGGCCCAACAGGAAAAGCGGGCCAGGGACAAGTTACCACAAGAAGGAAAAGGTGGGACAAACTTGAGGGGGTCACGAGCCATAGATAAAAGAGGACGGACGGCTAGTACTCAGTTCTAGTCGGAAAAGCCAACCCAGTGTTGCCAGACCTAAGTTTGAGGATTTTTTTCCCTGTTCTGACTGTTAAAAACAAAACAAAACAAATTTGTGAGAGCCTAACGAAGGAACTTTTGGCCCTTGCTGCTAGGAAGCTCAGGTGAAATTTACAAACTTCCTTCAAGAACCTGCCAGAGAAGAGCAGCTGGGAGGGTGGACTGGGGACACAGAAAGTAGCACTCAATGCACATGCATATAGACAAACCACACTGTCTCCTGGCTTCATCTCTCTTCCCTCCACCCCGGCTCCCCCTGCTTGTAATGCTGGCTGCACACAGTACATATGCATGAACTGGTGAATTACACTTAAAAGTGGTTTTCAATCGTTTCACATTCTACATATTTTTTGCAAGCAGCCTTCTGTTATTTTATTGTAACAAAGCAGAGTACGGGTGATGCATTTAAGACCTACTGGCGATCGTGTCTGCTCGAGGGAAATTTTTCGCTCTTAAATTACTTCAAAATAAAAAGTTACGTTATGGAGGAAAGAGTGAAGAGGAAACGCATGGCTTTGAACGCGCTAGTGGGAACCGCAGGCTTGACGGCTCTGTAGGGAGATCCACAGGTTACAGGTGGAAGGCCAGTTAACCTAGGGCCGAGGGAGGAGAGGAAAATAAAGTGGGAGCGTGCAGTGCACACCAGAGCAGCAGGTAAAACCAGAATTTACACCCGGCTCTTAGGGCGGGGGAAGTCACTTTCCCCTCACACAAGCCTCTTCGTTTTCCCCTTCACTCCTCCCTGCAGTCCCCGGGTCGCCCACCCTAGGAAGCTGGGGCATCTCGCCCTCCGCAGAGCGCCCGGGGAAATTTCTCTCTGCAAAGAGAGCCAAGCTGAGAGCAGGAACCTGAGATTCTCCCTGGGAGGCTCCGGGCGGAGTCGGAGGGAATTCGGGCTCTGGCTGTCACCTCCCCATTGTTGCCCAGGAAAACTCAACTCCCCCGCCCCACCCCCGCTCGAGGCCCCTTACCTGCGGGGACCCAGCGAGCCAGGAGCGCCCCGAGAGGCCCTGTACCCCCAAAATAAAACAAACCAA
>NW_022900924.1:11650232-11665668 GCF_012274545.1 Fukomys damarensis | reverse complement strand
CGCACGCCCGACCCGAGCTGCTCTGGGCTGTCATTCGCGTTCCTGGGCAGCGGGGCGGGCGCCATCGCTGCCTTTTCTTACCCTTGCAGGACAGAGCGAGAGAAAGACGATCCCTAGACTTCCGGCCAAACGCAGCCACCAGAGTCGGGTTCTCAAATTCGCCGGCCGAGACCACACAGTAAGAGCGCGGGCCCAGCAGTGGGCCAGACTTGTTTCGCAAGAGTTTTGGTTTTCGATATTTTTCCTCCCTGGCTCTTACCCCATCCCTACCCTGGCAGATTCCGGGACAGCTACACTCCGGGCTCGATTCCCTCTTCCCCACCATGGCCCCAGCCCACCCTCCCGTCCTGGAGGACCTGCAGCAGCTGCGTCCTTAGCAAAAGTCTAACGGAGCTTGAAAACGGCCCAGGGAGAGACTTCCTGTTAAAAAATGCAGTTCGTGCAGCAAAATACTCATGATAGGTTCGAGGAGGTTGGAGATGTGATGTGCACATTCTTTTTGCTTTTCTAAGTGCATATTTGAGGATATTTATTATAAAATGCTGGGAAAAAGAAAAAAATTGATATTGAAATCACTCATTGTGTTGTCCAAAAGCTCCTCACTGGAGTACTTCTTCCATGAGAAATTCTAGTTTTGTTTTTGTTTTTTGAGACAGGGTCTCACTATGTAGTTGAGACTGACCTGGAACTTACTATGTAGCCCAGGCTGGTCTCGAACTCACAGGATCGTCCTGCCTCATCCTACCCCATGCTAGGATTACAGGCGTGCACCACCACGCCCAGTCAGAAAATCTTGAAACCAGTGAAACAAAACCAAAAAGTGTGTTTCTCCCGATGAACGGAGGCAGCGAGCTTCCCAATCCTTTCTTTTCTAACTCTTTGCCCAGTGATTTTAACTTTAGCTGACTCCCGGCTAGATTTTCCCACTTTGGTTCTTGTTTTTATCGTTTGTGGTGGAAGGGAAATTCCATCCCAATCAGACCTGTTTCCCAGGACCTGGCACCTACTTGCCACCTGATGTGTATTTGTTGAATAAATGAATATATATTAACTTCCAGTCAGCTGGGTTTGATGTTGTAGTTCCTGAGCTTTTCTGGCAAACATCCCCAGTGCTTACCTAAGTAAACAAGCTATCAATAAAATCAACTAGCGAGTTATCAACTGAAGACCTGGAACTTTCTGTGGCACTCATGGCACTGAACAGGGAGAACTGCATGGAGTTGATAATACGGATTTATCTGCTGACTCAGTGTCAAATCCTAATCTGGCTGAGCTTCGCCAGCAACCCTTGGACCTAAGGCACCACTCTGGCTCTGTTTAGAAGGCAGACTCTAGCGCTCTGGAGGGTTCCACCCCCCCACCCCCTCAGTCAGCACAGGTGGTTGACGGTAAAGCCAGGACCCGAGCCCTGGTCAACAGAGTTCTGTCAGGGGAAGAGGACTCCTTCAGAAAGGAAGTGGAGACCTCAGCTCGCCCCCCACAACCCCCATGAAGTAGGTGTGTCAGCTTTTGTCCCAGAAACGCATTTCGGGACGGGTCATGGAAAGGTAGAGGCAGTGTTATTAAGCAGAATCAAAGAAAGACTAAGAAAAGAGTGTGGTGGTTCTTGATGGGTGAGGAGCGTTATGGTCTGAGGTTGGGGGTTTATGTGGTTTTATCTTCATGACGCGTGTCCTGGGATGCTTTTCTTTCCTTTTTAAAATTTCTTTTCTGTTTCTAAACTTACTTATCTTGTGTCCATCTCCTTAAGGTCAGGTTGCTCATTAGTGGGCTGAACCAAAAACTGGCTTTATCGAGTAAGATTAAATGAAATGTGAACTTTGTATGTTTGAAGTTGAGAGATATGGTGGAGAATTCTTTTGAGAGAGGAAATCTTTGCAATGCGTGAATTTATGGCACCGGAAGAAAACCATAGCCCAGGTTGCAGATGTATTATATCTTTAATACTTAGGGATTTAGGAGTGGGGATCCTGGAGAACAAGACACCCACTGCGGAAAAAAGGCACTGTAACCTTGTGTACCTTTGATTATGTCCCGAAGCTGAAATTTTCTTAAAATTTTATTTTTAAAAATTTTATTGATTGATTTACTGGTACCAGGGATTGGACTCAGGGCCTTGCACTTGCAAGGCAGGCATGGTGCCACTGAGCTACATCCCTGGCCCTATTTTTTAAAGTGCGATTCTAAAATTCCTATTTTCCTTGTTTCCTCTCTACCTCCTTGCTTCTTCTACCTCAGTTCCAATCTCATCACAGAGAGAAAGGCTTCAGGGCTGAGCGGCCATGGGTCCAGGTGCTCTGGGGGTCCCAGGAAGCAGACGCGGCCTCTGCCGTGAGCCCCGCCACCCACTCTGTCTGGTGAGCCGGGTGTTAGAAAAGGCCTTGCCCTGCCTCAAGCTGCTCTGCACTGTAGAAAGCCTCTGCCTAGACTGAGCTGGGTCTCATGGGGTCCCTGGCAAGGGAGGAGCCTCCTGCCACCCTAGCCCCTCTCCCAGGACTGTTGGAAGGTTAAAGGGTGTGGTGTATCTACGGGGAGTCAGCTCAGGCCTTTGCAGATTTAGAGCACAGTTTTGGAATCTATCGTTTGGGGTGCCACGGGCTCCTGGGCTCCTAAATCCCAGCCTTGTCCTGGTCAGTGCTGCTGTCGTTTTTTTGTTTTGTTTTGTTTTATTTCCTCCTCTGGGCTAAGTACTTTATATCCTTTAGTTTATCCAGCCTTCTTCACACCCCTGAGAAGTAGGTGTTATCTTTTCCATTTGTAGATGGCTCCAAGAGGCTACGTTGCAAAGCAAATAAATGGATTCAGCATTTGGGCTCAGGTCTGAGGCTGCACCATTTTCTTCTTTTGTTTTATAGGGGCCTCATGATGCTAGGCAAGGGCTCCTTCCCTGAGCTGCACCCCCAGCGTGTCATTGTGATCACTCTGGGAGGAGGGAACAGATGGGGGCTCCTGCCTGACTCCGGAGCTAGCACTGACACAGCTGGGTCTTTGGAAATTCAAGCAACCTGTTTGTATCTATTATTTCTGCCCCTCTTCTCTGCCGTCCGTGTCCCTCCCCAGGGTGATGGTGAAAGGTTCCTTAGCAACAGCCTGCTTCACCTTCAACCTAGGGATATTCTCTTGGGGGCCTCAGAGGGGGGTACAGGGACAGCCTGTGGGAGCCCATCCTTCTGGGTGCCTCAGTCCCAGAGCAATGACCCAGTGAGTGACCAAAGTCCTACCTCTGTTCCCTTGGATACACTTGTCACCAGGCTGCACCCGAGGGTCCCCAAGGCTGAAATAAAGAGCCCACACTTTCTATAGAAGAAGCTTTGCAGGTTCACTGATTCCTGTGGTGGAAAAAGAATGTTTAGGAAGCACCAGTAGGAGCCAAGAAAAGGGTTCATTACACAGATACTCACGGATGGAGTGCAAGTGCTCCGAGAAATAAGCTGGAGTTGGGTAGATTTAAGGGGTGTCTTCAAGATAGGTGATCTAGATGGGTATCTTTATTGTCAGGCTACAATGCAAGCTATGTGCATTTGAAGTGGATCTGCTGCCCACCAATACAGCTGCTTCCTTGGCGATAGAGGAGGAACAACTTACAGGTGAAAAGACAGGGTCTCCTTACGTGGTTCAGGTTGGTCTGGAACTCAGTACATGGACGGAAGTGGGGTGAGGCAGTGCACGTCTGAACTGCCAGTGCTTTGGAGGCTAAGGCAGGAGGATCGCTATGAGTTTGAGGTCAGTTCAGGCTATGTAATGAGACCGTATCTCAAAATACGACACACACAGATATACACACAAATTTTAAAACAGGGTCTCCTTAAGACACTAGGTTGCTGGGCCTGGGCTGCCAAAGCACCCAGTGAGAAATAAGCATCTTTATCATTTCAAACTTCCAGTCATTTTCATTGAGTTTTTTGAAAATGATTTTTAAATGTTTAAATAAACTGTTAAATAACTGTGATAATTTAAACAAGGTTTTGACTGTTACATTTTCCCTGAACTTATTAAGTATATAATGTTGCGATTTTGTTTTTGGACATCTAACGACTTTTTAACTAAAAAGTAGCATAACTCATAGTTAAAAAAAAAATTCAAATGAACTTTGAGGATGTTTTGTAGTGGACAAAAAAGACAAATACAAGGTTATGGTGGCACGTGCCTATAATTCCAGCACTTTGGAAGGCTGAGACAGGAGGGTTACAAAAGGCCCACCTGCACAATGTAGTAACTTGGTGAAACCTTGTTTCAAAATACCAACAACCACAAAAAAGGCTGGAGATGTAGCTCAAGGCCAAAGCCCTGGGTTCAATCTCCAGTATTGTAAAGAAAAGAGAGAAAGAGGAAGGAAAAAGGAAGGGAAGGGGGAGGGAGGAAAAAAGAAAAAGAGAAACACTGGATGATTCCACGTATATGAGGCGTAGTCAGCCCTTTGTACCCACGGGTTCCATATTTCCTGATTCAACCAACCAGGGATAAAAACTATTCAGTAAAAAAACAAAAACAAAAACATGGCATCTGTGCTGAACGTACACAGGTCTTTTTCTTGTCATTATTCCTGAATAATACAGTATAACAACTGTTTCCATAGTGCTTGCATTATATTAGCTGTATTAGCATCAGTAACCCGAGATGATGTAACCTGTACATGGGAGGGTGTGAGTAGGTTCTATGCAAACGCTGTGGTGTTTCATACAAGCATCTTGAGCATCCAGGGAATACTGTTACCCATGGTGCATCCAGAAACTAGTCCCCCGTGAATAGAGACTGAGAGACTTCTGTGCCTAGAACGCTCAAGGTCCTAGAAAGGAAAAATGGAATGGGGTGGCCAGGGGTTTGAGAAACAGAATGAAGAGTTAGTATTTAATGGGTGTGGAGATGGTGGAGATGGTTGCATAACAGTGTGAATTTCTATATGCTGAACACTCAAACAGGGCTGGAATGGTAAGTCATACCTTGTGTGTATTTGACCACAATTGATTTTTTTTTAAACCGGGGATCAAACTCAGGACCTTGCACTTGCAGGGCAGGTGGCAGCACCACTGAGCTAAATTCCTGACCTTGGTTCGTGTTTTTTGAGACAGGGTCTTGCTATGTAGCCCAATCTCTCTTGAATGCACTATGCAATTCTCCTGCTTCAGCCTCCTGAGTTTCGAGATTACAGTTGTGCACCACCATGCCTGACAGCAGTGTGATCTTTTAAAACTCAGACCGGCCTTGTTGATCGCCAGGTGGTTCGCATGTTCCTTCACAAGCCGGGAGCCTGCATCCTCGCGCCCGGCTCGGGCCACACCACCCCGTGAGTGTCTCACCCGAGCGCCTCCGCGGCGGCTACTCCTCTCTCGGCCCAGCCCAGGGGGCCGGCAGGTTGCGCCCCGCCCCTCTGGGCACCCGACCTCCCGCAGACCCGGCCGGCCTTGGTGGAGCTCATGCCGGCCGCAAGCTCCTGGACTGAAATTTTTTCTGAAATGATGAAGAGCAGGAGAAAAACAAAATTGAGGAAATACAGTGGTAAATATATGAGACAGGTTACAGAGACACTTCACCAGTGTTTGGGAATGAACACATTGAATCAAAGCGAAAATACAAGCAATTTGACAGTGGAAATTTATCTTGAAAGCTCTCCTTCCCTGGCCCTAGTCCTCTCTCACAGGAATCACCAGGCTCATCAACTTGTGGAAACTACAGTCTACACTGCTTATCCAGTGTGTGCCAGCTGGAATATTATACAGCCACTAACTTGTGTTTTCAAAGTTTAGGTAGCTATGGAGGATTCGTCTGTTGAAATACCCAGATGTATAAGCAAAATAAAAGAATTCTGTTGGTACCAGCCTTATTGAGTATAATCTACATTCAATCCACTTACATAAAGTGTATAATTCAATAGCTCTCTTTTTTTTTTTTGCTTTGTGTTTTTGAGACAGGGTCTCACTATGTGGTTGAGACTGACCTGGAACTCACTGTGTAGCCCAGGCTGGTCTCGAACTCACAGCGATCCTCCTGCCTCAGGCTGCCAGGTGCTGGGATGACAGGCGTGCGCCACCCCGCCTGGCTCCATAGCTCTTAATATAGTTACAGAATTGTGGAACTGTCACCACCATCAATTTTAGATCCCCCCAAGCAATCCCTTAGCCTTTCTAGCGGTCACCCAGCTCCCCATCTTCCCGCTCCAGCCCCTGGTAGTCCACTCCTCTCTATGGATCTGTCTCTTCTGGACATTTCATATAAATGGTATCAAGCAACGTATGTTGTGCGTCTTTCACATCAACAACGTTTTCGAGGTTCATCCCTGTTTTGGCCTGTGTCAGTGCTCCGTTTCTATTTATTTCTCATTGATAGACGCATTACTGGAGATTAAACCCAGGGCTTTTCAGCTGAGGTACATAAGCCTTTTTTTATTTGGCGGGGGCGTAGAACATTGGCCAGGGGTGGTGGCACACCACCTGTAATCCCAGCACAAGGGAGCCTGAGACACGTGGCAAGTTTGAGGTTAGCATAGGCTACTAAGGGAGTTCTGAAGTACACAGTGAGACCTTGTCTCAAAAACAAAGGGTTGTTTTGTTGTTTTTTGACGCAGGTTCTCCCTTTGTAGTTCAGGCTGGTCCTGAACTCACTCTGTAGCCCAGCCTGGCCTCAGACTCACAGCAGTCCTCTTGCCTCAGCTTCCCAAGAAAAAAGTCTTTTTTAAAATTTTGAGACAGTCTCTCACTAAGTCACAATGTTGCTGAGCTCAAAATTGTGATCCTCCTGCCTCAGCCTCACAGAGCACTGAGATTACAGGTATGTACTGCCACACCTTTCATTTTTTAATGGCTGCATTATATTACACTGTATAACATAACACATTTTGTTTGCCCAATCATTAACTGATAGACACTCAATCAAAATTTAAGCCAGTGATTCAGAGCAGCAGAGGCAGCTCCTTCCTGTTTTTTTCCACGCCCTGCCCAACATTCCATTTGTCTTCTGCAAAGAAATTGTTCTTGCTTTCCTTGGTGACTTACTATAAACAAAGTAACATTTAAAAAGCCTGCCTCTCTAGTTAGATTGGTCGAGGCACACTCTGTATGCCAAGGCATCTGGCTGGAATTCATTCAAGAAGAATTTTATGCAAATATTTTCCCTTTTTCAGACTTCAGACTCCTTTGGGTGTGTGTGGTCAGGATTTTCCAACTGCTGGGCGCCTCAACACCTGATCGTTATTTGCTTCCATCCTGTCTCCATTCCACTCTGTAAAAGTTCCACACTATTTCTCAGAAACAAGTGGATTTTGTTTTGGGGTGGGTTTTTTTTTTTTTTTTTTTTTTTATTTTTGTTTTGTTTTGGTTTTTGAGATGGCCTTACTATGTAGTTGAGATGGACCTGGAACTCACTATGTAGCCCAGGCTGGTCTCGAACTCACAGGATCCTCCTGCCTCAGCCTCCCGAGTGCTGGGATTATAGGCATGTGCCACCATGGCCGGCACAAATGTATTAAATTTAATTCAGTCCTGAGAGTCTTGCATTCCTGGTCCGGGAGAATTTAGTCTAGCTAACCTGGTAGAGCTAGTGTTGGGAGGCATGATCCTAAGTGACATCTTACTTTTCCAGCAGATTACTGATGTCCTGGAAGATTTTGGAAAAGTTTCCTCATAGCTTGTGCACTGTGTTCCTGGAAGTTCACGAGTGGAACCCTTCACGCAGGAGGTGGCAGTGTTTGGGGTGGGACTCAGCGAGAGGTGCGTAGGGCATGAAACCTGCATCCTCCTGAGTGCATTAATGTCTTCCTAGCCGGAGTTTGTCATCAGGAGAGCAAGCTGTTCTTCTGAGGCATTAGGGTTGGACCCAAGGCCTTCACACTGAACTATACCCCAGCCTTTATTTTTTCTTTTGAGACAAGGTCTTGGTAAGTCACCAAATTGCCCAGATTGGGCTTGAACTTTCAACCCTCCTGCCTCAAGCCTCCCAGAGTTCTGAGATTACAGGTGTGACCACCACTTCCCACTTAGAGTGAGCATTGTAAAGCGAATGTAACCCTTGGCCCTTCCTCCTTCCTTGCCAGAAGCTGCCACCATGTTCTTAGGCATTGTCGACTCCAAAACTGCCAGCCAAATACACTTCTTTTCTTTACAAATTACCCAGTTCTCAGGTATTCTTTTATAACAACAGAAAAGGAAAATATGGTACTTTTTGTTTGTTTGTTTGTATTTTTGCAGTGTTGGGGATCAAATCCCAGGCCCCTTGCATGCTGGGCATGTGCTTTACACTGAGCTACGTGTCCAGCCCTCACTATCGGTGGTGTCAGCTCTGGCCAGGCAAAATGGCATGAGACCTTCTCACTTTTAAGCAAACCTCTGAAGGAAGGATTATTCTCATCTGTACTGCACACATGAGGAAACTGAGGCCCAGAGAGGTTAAATAATTTTCCAAAGAATATCACAGCCTCAAGTCTGTGTTTATAAAAGGAATGTCTCCTGTGCATAACATTTCTTTAAAGTAGGGTTTTGGGAGGTTTTGTTATTATTTTTAGTTGTGTCTTGGTACTGGGGATCAAACTCGGTTCCTTGCACTTGTGAGGCAGGTGGCAGAGCCACTGAGCTAAATCCCCGGCCCTGTTATTGTTTTGAGAAAGGGTCTTGCTTATTGCCTAGGCTAAACTCATGGGAGACAGTGGTTCTTCTGCCTCAGCCTCTCAAATTGGGATTACAGGCACACGATAGTGATTCTTAAGTTTGGGTTGAGGATGGAAAGATTAAGAACCTAAAAGTTATGTAACCTCCTGGGAAGATACACATATTCACAATGCCATAAAAGATATTCTAAGAAGTTAAAAACAAGCCTACAGGATTTATAAAGGGTTGGTCCTAGGAAGTGAAAAATCTCACTTACAAATTTGAATCACCAGGTGGCGCTCTCGGCACCCACGGAATCTGAGTCCCACAGCCAAGGTCATCTAAGAGATAACAGTTGGGCCAACCTTCTTGGAACTCAAGGAATTTTAGAGATTCTTGGCTCAACCAACAGCCATCACCTTTCTGAGGAGGGGATGGAGCCCAGAGTTGTTAAGCAGCATGCTCAAGGTCAAGGGCAAGGCTGAGATTCACCAACTTGTCCAAGTACCACTAGATCAAGGCAGTATTTTCTCGTGAGACTCAACGAAATGACCTTTTGTGTATGAACACTGGTATCTGAGCTGCACTGTCTGCGGGAAGCAGAGATTCAGAGGACACCTCCTCCTTCCCCTTCGTGCACACAGATGGCCCTAGACTGGTTTCTTTGTGGAATACCCAGTCCATTTGATGCCGATTTGGGTCCACGGACCCTCAGGTTGGCTCTCTTGTCTGTGCGTGCCCAGGAAAGCTACTCACCCCTCTCCAATCTTCAGTTTCTGGGGAGTCCCTAAGAGTTCCCAGCAGGCAAGACAGATTCAAACATTGGCCATTATATAATCATGCTTCTTGATCCTGCCCATTTGCTGAACGCAGACAAGGGACCCTATTAACTCTGTGTAAAACAGGAATGCACAGGTACCAGTGAGAAGAGTGCCTGTTCTGAGCTGGACATAGTCATGTGAGGACAGTGAGAAACAAAGGAGCGGTGATCCACGCTTCCACAACCCTAAAACAGGAAAGTTGTGCGAGCCACCTCCCTCCTCTCCGTTCAACCAGAAACACAGGACCACCCTCATGATTATTTAGGCTTAAACTTAGGGAGAAACAGATTGCTGACATCAAAAACACAGAGAAGGCTAGGGATTTAGTTCAGTGGTGCCACTGCCTGCCTGGCAAGTGCAAGGTCCTGAGTTCTATCCCCGCTACCAAACACACACACACACACACCCCACAGAAAAACAGAGACAATGCGACACACAGGGCTCCAAACACACACACACACACACCCCAAAGAAAAACAGAGACAATGGGAGGCACCTAGGGCCAGTGGACATCTAGCCCTATAAATACTGGGAGCCTGAGTTTCAACCCCCTTTTTTGCCCTTCTGCCTGTTCCTGCTGCTGCCCCCAAAATCTTTAATAAATGTAATTACTAGCTGTGAGGTTTATGCTTAGCAATTCTCTCCCTGTCCTACACAAGAACCTGGACCATTCTGGCCCACTCAACTAACTGTAAGATTTTTGGTGGCTCTGTGTTCCTGGTTCTCACCTGGGTTCCGAGAAGCAAGGGTGCCAGTTGAGTGTGATCATGGGGTGGAAGGTGTTTGTTGAAAGTAGTGGATGTGGTAGTGCACGTCTATGATCTCAACACTCAAGAGGCTGAGGCAGGAGGTCTGCTGAGAGTTCGAGGCCAGCCTTGGCTAGAAAACGAGGTCAAGGGCAGCCTAGACTACATAATGAGATTTGGTCTAAAAACAAAGAAAAAGAAAAAAATTTTTCAGGTCAATAGTCCTAGAGTTTGGCTTTAGTTTTTACTATGTATTCATGTATTTCTGACCACTCCAATGATGCAAATAGCAGTGAAAATGTGTGTGTGTGTGTGTGTGTGTGTGTGTGTGTGTGTGTGTGTGTATCTCCTATATTAGTCTGTTTTCCATTGCTATCACAGAATATCTGCTATGGGGTAGCCTTAAAAAAAAAGAGGCTTATTTAGGTCTGTTTTGGAGGCTGAAAGACCAAGATTGGCCTATCTCATCAGCTTCCGGTGAGGGGTTCATGAAAGATGATTACAGTGTGAATGGTGAGAGCTCACAGTAGAGATCACTTGGTGAGACAAGAAGCCAGAGGGATTGCAGAACCAGGCTTGCTCTTTTTGTAACAACTTATCTTTTTGTTGTAGTCACTGTTACAGTCCTGGGGATTGAACCCAGGCCTTATGCATGCTAGGCAGGCACTGTACCACTGAGCTACACCCCCAGCCCTCGACTTGCTCTTTGGAGAACCAACCATGTTCCCAAGAGAACTATGTTAATCTCTTCCAAGGGCACCCCCCAGTAAGTAGTCATTTTTCACGAGGCCAAGCCTCTCAAAGGTTCCCTCACCTCTCGCCATCCTGGAGACCCGGCTTCAGGCATCTGAACATCTGGAGAATCATATCTCAACTGCAACATCTGCGGGATGCAAAATTCCAAGGAATGTGTAATTCAGGTTTCAGGGGATGCGTTCGTCGTTGAGGTTCATTTACTCTCCAACTCTGGCCCTGGAGTCTGTCTCTTCCTCTAGCCCTACTGCCGTCCCTAGAGGACTGAACTTATTCTGTGCTAGATATTGGGGCAACCATGGGGAGCAAACACAGCATGGTCTCTGATGGCCGTCATGAGCTCCCTCATCCCTTCCGCTCTAGTCCTACCAAGCTACGTTCTCTCAGCTGCCCTACCGTCCACCAACCATCCACATTTTTGCTCTTTCCCCTACCAGGGATGCCTTCAACTTCTTTCAGCTGGCTAATTCTCCAGCAAGTCTTCAAGCGTGGGTTGTCAGTTCTTCCCTGGTGTACAAATCGGGAAATACAAATCCTTTGTATTACTACAGCACCTGCAGTAAGGATTTATAACCACATAGCCGTTCTGAATTGTGAACACCTCTGTCTGTCTGCTTCAGCCCCGGTCCTCTTGAAGGCATAGAAAGCATCTCGTTCCTTTTTGGGTCCCAGGTCCAGCGCAAGGCTTTGTACACAGTAAGTGTTCAAAAATAGTAAGCAAACCAATAGAGCTCTGGCACCCCAGTGGATGTTTTTTCCCCCATGAAATTTTTATGTTACCAAAACCAAACTATCCCGGAGAAAGGATTTCCATGTGTGAGTCTGCTTGGAAGACTATAAAAGGAACTTTACTACTCGTGTGTATTTAAAATGGAAAAGCTCTGAAGATCTAGAAAGATCCACAAACCACAGGGAAATACTAACTCCACATTCGTGCCTCCTGTCTTGTCATTCCAGAGTTGAGGAAGTTATTATCTGGGTAAAAGTGAACCCAACTCTATCAGGAAATTAGGAAGAAGCACAGCATGACTAGACAGTGTTGACGTAAACACAAGTTAATTCATGAAACAAAGCTGTCTATTCCTTCTCATAGACTTACTGTGGAAGGTCTCAAGAGGAAAAGCCATTTTTGCTATAAACAATGGCCTAGTAAAATACTGCCTCTTCAGGGGTAAGGGGAAAAAATGAGAATCAAGACTTGTCATGTAGAGGTACAAGATCCCAACAATGAATGTAACTGTACTGTATCCCTAAAATGTACCGATAAACTCAATTAAAGCTGAAAAAAATAATGCCTCTTAGGACCCCTCGTACTAATGACCACAAACAGTCTTTACAGTGACTACTGCCACATAACATCTTTTAAAAACTTGGTATTCTACTACATAACACTTTTGAGAAGCTAAATGATTTGAACTCGTAAAGAAAAGACTCCCCGGGCCATGCTCTATATGTACGTTGCATTATCTCAGTATTCAGCTGCCTCTAATTCTCAGGAGGCTTTAAAATCCTAGCAAATTCGAAAATTTTAATTACATTCCCTCTATGCTCTTTCATCTTTTTTGTAACCTTTGTGAAACTGAAATTCCTCTGAAAGTCAAACACCTAAAATAGAATTCTGATTGACTAACAGAGGCAAAATGCATGTCAACAGTTTTGAGGACACCTTTGTTAGAGCTTTCGGGAGCTTTTCCTTAAGTCATGTGAACAAAAAGACATTTGGGTTTGTGTTTTCTTAGTTACTGAGTGACCTCATTTGTAAATTAATTTGGTATCATCTAAACAATATACAAACACAAGTACGTAGACATTAAATATACACAGGCACGCCAACACATAGAAAACAAAGGCTTAAATTTATCATTTACTAGATTCTAAAAAGTTGCACTGTATCGGTCAGTATTTACTAGAGAAACCGATGGAACACAAGATACATAGATGTATATAAGAATTTACAAGATTTGCTTACAGTAGCCACCCACAGGGTTGGGTGAGGAGGAGGCCAGAGGGTCTCTCCGCACACCAGAGACGGAAGGATTCAGTCACTGAAGTGAGCTCACTGTAGTGTCTTATGGGGGTCTGTATCAGGAGGCCTGTGGGTCCGCACAGGAAGGCTGAAGGGTCTGTGCTGGAAGGCCAAGACTGGAGCTCCTCTGAAGGAAGAGGAGAGAATGCAACCTTGCTCATTCCCCTTTGTAACAGTCGGGAGAGGAGCTCACCCATCCCGTACACCCCTGGCCAGATATTCCTTTTACAATCCTAAGCAGTACTCGCTCTGACAAATGCATGTCTGAAGGCAGCGTTCCTGGTTGTAGCAAGGGGAGAAATACACATCTCAAAGGAGACTGCTTGCCTGCTTAATAGGAGTTGGAATTTCTCAAAGCTTTTTTCCCCCCTTATTATAGGTGTTAACTTGTTACAGGTGTTCATCACTTTAGAAGCTCTTGGTACACATCAAGGCATTTTTTTATTGTGCTAAAATTTAGACAAAGCTGATCAGAAGTTTATACAACTTAGCCTGGCTGTATTGCTCAAAGCCTCTGGTATGGAAAAAAGTAACCAGTTTAGGAACAATATTCTCCACCAAGAGAAACACAAAGGCAAACCATCTGTAGTCAAATCTCTCCATTTTTCTAGTTAAGGAATAGAGGTGGCAGGACCAAAAATCAATTTTCAGCAAACGAGTTTGGACAGATAATTTGAACCACAACCAGTTTTAAAGGATTCAGGACTGTCGAGGAAAATGAGTAGAAGTTTAACTAATAAACTCACCAACATTAGCCCAGTATCTCACGGGCAGTGGGTACAGAAGGTCTTCCTTGTATTATAGACAAGAAAATTGGGTAGAAGACAGCAGGCAGCTAGCAAGGTGCTGGGCCCAAGACAGACTTGCTTATTCTGGACATTTCATATAAAAAGAATCATAAAGGGCCGGGGATTTAGCTCAGTGGTGCCACCACCTGCCTCGCAAGTGCAAGGACCTGAGTTTGATCCCCCACCACCACCCAAAGACTCACACAACATGTGTATGGTCTCCCGCACCCCCAGTATCAGGAATCAAACTCAAGGCCTTGCACATGTGAGGCAAGCACAGTGCCACTGAGCTAAGTCCCCAGCCCTATGTATGGTCTTTTGTATCTTCCTTGGTGTAACAGTATTTTTAAGATTCATCCATTTTGTAGTAGGCATAGAAACATCATTCCTTTTTTCCATTAAATTTGTAAAATTGTACTATAAAACATCTAACCCCAAATTTACCATCTCAAGAATACAGCTCAGTAATGTGGGTTCGTCTCATTGTGCAATAGCTATCCAGAATTTTTTCATCTTGCGGAACTGAAACTCTACTCAGCAACAGCTCCATAATTCCCTCTGCCCTGATAACCAGCATTCTAACTTTCTTTTTCTACAGATTTGATTACTTTAGATGCTGCCTCTAAGGGGAAATAATACGATATTTGTCTTTTCATGGTGGCTTATTTCCCTTCGCACAACATCCTTAAGGTCTATCCATGTTGAGACCAGGCTGAATATTTCTTTGTACGTATGTCCCACATTTCATTTATTCATCCTTCTCTGGCTATTTCCTCCTCTTAGTGGTTGTGAAAGGTGCCACCATGACTACATGTGCATAGAAAGCTCATTGAGACCCTGCCTGTCATTCTTTTGTTGTTAAAAGTATTTATTTAAAACAATATATTGTTGTCCCTGCTTAGTTGCACATATATCCCATTCCTTTGAATATATACCCAGCAGTAGGATTGTTGGATGGTAGTTCTATTTTGATTTCATAAGAAAACTGGCCTTCAACCTGCCAAAGATTAAAAATGGACCCTTATCTTTCACCATGTACTAAATTAAAATCCAAGTGGATTAAAGATATAAATATTCAAACAGAAGGCTCCGATCCACCGCGGGAAGGAGAACCACGCCTGCTCCCGACGCAGCAGCCATCGCTCAAGCGCCAGGAAGGTAGCCATGCGGGCGCCCCTGAATCCCCATAAGCCCCCCCCCCCGCACTCTCAGACCTCCTGACTGTGTCAGTCTTTGGACCCACTCTGCAAAGACAGAGGTGGTCATCAAGGGTATTTTTCTGAGTTCCCAACTTTGAACATCTTTAAAGAAAGGGCGGGGAAACCTGTAATAGAACGTTGTGGAGTTCAACCATTCAGAAGGATGGGGAACTCAATCTGGGCCTTGCAGCCCGAGGTCAGTCAGCATCATGGGGTTCAGCAATCAGCTAACTGAGATCAGGGGTCTTCCATCCTCGCTCTGTCTGAGCCATTAAATGGTTAATATACTATATTGAAAAGTTTGTTCTTCAGCAAACATGTTCTGGACTGCTTCTTGATTTCAATTTAATTCAAATGATTTAAGGGTGATAGACTAGTGACTACCACAGGTGGTCAGTGTCCAAGTTGTGCTTGATCTTAATGTGTTGCTGATTGTATCAGTTGGGGTAAAGCACTGCCGTTGATTTGATGAGCTGTTTTCTCTGATGTTATGAAGATGAGAATGTCCGTGGGTCGTTAGAGACACA
>NW_022900924.1:11646273-11647497 GCF_012274545.1 Fukomys damarensis | reverse complement strand
AGGGCTAAAGGTGTAAGGAAAGTGGGAAGGGTGGGGGAAAGGTAATAAGGGAGAGGAAAAAAATATGAGAAACTGAAAAAATGGAAATAAAGTGTTTGTAAATGGGGAGGGGAGGAGGGGGTGAAGGGAGGGCAGGGACAAGGGGAAAAATGAGAATCAAGACCTATTATGTAAAGGTACAGAATCCCAATGATGAATGTAACTGTATTTGTATACTTAGATTGTACCAATAACCTCAATAAAAAGGAAAAAAAAAATTCAAACAGAAACACTAAACTTGCTGGAAGATAAGTTAGGCAAAACTCTTGAAGACATTGGCATAGGAAAAGATTTCATGAACAAATCCTCAGTAGCACAGGAACTAGCAGAAAGAATCAACAACTGGGATCTCATCTTATTAAAAAGCTTCTGCACTGCAAAAGAAACCATCAATAGAACTAAGAGACAACCTAAGTGTGGGAAAAAATTTTTACCAGCTGCTCCTCAGACAAAGGACTTATCTAGAATATATAAAGAACGCAAAACAATCAGCCCTCCCCCAATATAAGGGCCCGATTCAAAAATGGGCATCTGAAATGAACAGACATTTCTCAGAAAAAGAAGTAAAAACAGCAAGTAAATATATGAAAAAAAAATGTTTCACATCACTGTGTTTATTTTATTAAAAAAAAAATTGGGGTGGGGGGTACCAGGGATGTACTCGGGTCCTTGCCCTTTCGAGGCAGGCGCTGGACCATTGAGTTAAATCCCCAGCCTCCCCCATTTTTTTTTTTTAAAGATATAGTCTCGCTCTGCAGCTCAGACTGGCCTTGAACTCACTGCTGTGTAACGTAATCAGGGATGATAGGCCCAGGATGGCCTTAAACTCAAGCTGAGATTACTGGCGTGTGCCACAGTGCCCGGCCATCCTTGTGTTTAAAGCAACTCATAGGGCTGGAGATGTAGCTCAGCGGTAGAGCACTGGGCTGGCATGTGCAAGGCCCCAGCTTCAATATTCCATGTGGCAAAAACGAAACAAAAGCAGCTACTAACTTTGGGTTCACTTGGTAGCAAAACAAAGTAACATGAAAAAAAAAAAAAGAATATTTCTATGTACGGAGCATTTGTCCTTCTAATACTTTGACCCAGCTGTCAAGAAATTAGCTTAGGGGCTGGGAGATTTAGCTCAGTGGTTTTGCTGCCTGCCTCACAAACTCAAAGTCCCAAGTCCAATCCGGTACTACA
>NW_022900924.1:11608473-11646148 GCF_012274545.1 Fukomys damarensis | reverse complement strand
GGAGAGAGAGAGAGAGAGAGGAGTGAAGGTTTCCGGGGGAGGAGCACAGTTGGAAGGAGGAGCCTCACTGGCTACCGGCTGAGTCTTGCTGTACTCCCTTTAGAGCGTTCATCTGTCAATCAATCATGGGTAGACGTGGCCATGGGTGTTTCTCTACTTCTCTTAGGAATAACGATGCAATGAATATGGAAGTACAAATATTTCTTCTCTCCCTTTTTTGTGGTACTGGGGACTGAACCCAGAGGTGCCCTCCCACTGAGCTACATCTCTAGCCCTTTTTATTTGGAGACAAGATCTTGCTAAATTGCCCAGGCTGCCCACAAACCCTTGATCATCCTGCATCACCCTCCTGAGTAGCTGGGAACACAGGCATGCACCGCTGCTGAAGATGCAAATATTTCTTTTGGACACAAACCCAGAGTGGTATTGCTGGATCATATAGTAATTCTGTTTGTAATGTTCTGCAGGACTAGAATTTGCTTGTCTTTAAAATTAATTTCCTGGCTAACTCATTTCAAGAAATATTTCATGTAGAAAATGCCAGTGAGAATGGAGACCATGTTCCCAAAGGGTTTGAAATACTCAAAGAGAAAAGAACAGAAATCTCAATATAAAAATCTTCCTGTGAAATAGAATCTCGGAGATCAGTGAGAGGTTAATTTCCAGAACAATGTCTCGGTTTAGAGCCTGGGGGACAGTCAGTTCTTCTGTCACCATGAGTCGCCACTCCCAAGTCGTTCGCATAACTGCGAAGGCAGTTTCTGAACCCAAACTACGGCCACAGGATGAAGCTTTATTTTTGTCCAGTCCTCCCTTACTAAACACTTTCCCTAGTGAAAACGCAATGAGCTAAACTGGAATGAAGCCATTGCTCTAAAATCTGTCAGTGGATTTCCTCATTCAGCAAACAAAAACAATCTGTGGTTTTATTGGCTTACTCATTCACTCATTTGTATTTACTCGCAACCAGGGCCTACTGGAGGTCCCAGCCTAGACATACACAGGAACAATGACAATCGAGGAAGGCACACAGACACTGGATGCATGTTAATACGTGTGACATTTCTTTTTCTTCATTACTTTCCACACCTGCTCTAGTATGTGCTATAGTGGGATCCTGAATGTTTCCCCAAGGCCCATGTATTTGGACCCCAGTACATGGTGCTATGTGCAGCATTGGAACTTTTAAGAGGTGGGGCCTAGGCCGGGCGTGGTGGTGCATACCTGTAATCCCAGCACTCAGGAGGCTGAGGCAGGAGGATCACTGTGAGTTCGCGAGACCAGCCTGAGCTACATAGTGAGTTGTAGGTCAGTCTCAACTACATAGTGAGACCCTGTCTCAAAAAAACAAAACAAAACAAAAAGAAGTGGGGCCTAGTGGGAGGTTTTAGGTCATTGGAGGGTGTGGCCTTGAAGAGGATTGAAGGTACCTGGCCTTTCCCTCTTTTTACTTCACTGTCATGAAGCGAAGAGCTTTATTCTGTCACATGCTCCTTGCAACAAGTCTCTAAAGGAATAGGGCCACTGGATCATGGACAGAGACCTCTAAAACTGAGCCAAAGTAAAACTTTTCTCTTTTAGTATATGTGCTGCTGAACGGTGAGCATAACATTTTTTCTTTATAAGGTCATTGTCTTGGGTACTTGTTACAGTAACAGGAAGCTAGCTGACAGAATACATGAATGGTGTTCTGATTGGTCAGCAAAAATTGAGTATTTGCTGTATGCCAAGAGCTCCCAAGTTTCCTAAGGGGTAGAACTTTTGCTGGAGTTTCAGGGCACTTCCCAGCTTCTGGATAAAGACTAGGCTTCTGTAGACATCTGCAGGAACATCTGGCTGCTCCGCTCTAGCTAGGAAACGGTGCCTTTCGTTAGATGCCCTGCCCTGTCCTTGACTCCAAAGGGATCATGAATCATTCTGCCAAGAGCAGACCACTTAGTTTCTCTTCTCGGGTGGATTAAAGCCTTTGACAGCTTCCTGAACTGTCAAACAAGGGGGTAAATGAGAAACAGCCTCAATAGCTAACAACAAATTAATGATTAAATAATTTGTGATATTTTCATATTAGGCAATTACTCTATTTATTTACTTTTGGTTTTTTGAGACAAAATCTCACTATGTATTCCAGGCTGGCCTTGAACTCACGATACACCTCCTGCCTCAGTCTCCATAGCACTGGGATTATGGGTATGTGCCAGTATGACTGGCTGGCAATTGTTTTAAAATACATATTTTTGAAATATAATTAACGGTAGGTATTAGTTTTCTGAAATACAACAAATATCAGAGCTGATCACCTTATAAAGAGGAAAGGTTTGTTTGGGCTCACAGTTTTGGAGGTTCTACCTCTGAGGCGTTGGCCCCATTGCATTGGAAAAATGATAGGCGGTGAGCAACTGATGGAGAAAACCCCGCAGCCCCTGGCCGGAAAAAGAAAGAGTAAGAAGGAGGAGCCCATCCCACAACCCCCTTTAAGGCACACCCCTCTGTGGGACCTAAGGCTTTCACCAGGCCCCTCCTCTTGGGCGTGGCCACCTCTCCTTGGCGCCACAACCTATTTAACCCATAGGCTTTTGGAGGACGCTTATCCAAAACAGCAATTTACACATTAGAAAGTGTTCACAAGAATATTCAAGGAGATAATGCAGAAATAAGTGTTTGTAAAACTTGGTTTATGTATGTATATTGTAAAAAGAACGAAAATAAAACTTTGTGGAAATAGAAATAAAAACCAAAAAGCAAGGGCTGGGTGTGTTGCTCAGTGGCAGAGCATTTACCTAGCGTGCATAAGGCCCTGAGTTTGATCCCCAGCACTGCAAGAAGAGAAGAGGAAGGGAGAGGAGAAGCGGGGAGGGGGGAGGAGGGTTAGAAGAAAGAAGAGGAGGAGGAAGAGGAGAAGTCTTCGGGCCACAGTGAAAGTGTCACAGGGCCAGGTAATCCCAGCTGCTTGGGATGGCAGATTTGAGTCCAGCCTGACTCCGCCTCAAGGTAAAAAGGGCAGGGGATGTAGCTCAGTGTTCTGGGGTCAATCCCTGGTAGTACAAGGGGCCAGGCCCCATCATGGCTGTGCTCTTTCTGGAGGCTCTGGGGGAGAATCCATTTCCACTCTGCTCAGCCTTATTTGTAGCATCACTTGTCCTTACAGAGATCCTCATCCCAGCAAAGCTCATCTGCCCCCTGGTCCATGGCCCACAGCCCTGACAGTGGCACTCTTGGTCATCTGAGAAGCTGACCACAAGGTGGGATGTGATGTGCAAGGAGGGATTTGTTAGGAGAAATGGCTGTGAGGGAAAGCGGAGGAGAAAGGGGAAGCCCTAGGGTAGCCCCAGGGAATGCCGGTGAGCCTGCCTCACAGAGCCACTCCCGCTTCAGGTTCCCTGACCTGTTGAGTCACTGGCTGCCAGGCAGAGCCTGGGCCTAAAGCAGAGCCCAGCAGCCCCAGCCAGGCAGAGGTCTGAGCCGTACATTCCCCTGGTTGCTTCATGGTAATTTATTTGCCTTTAGGATGAAGTGAGACTCTGTCCGCACCAGGCACCAGGTAGTGGGAATGGTCAGTAAAGTGGCGCACACTGGCTTGCACACCTCTGGATCAGCCCTCCACCTCCTTGTCTTTCCCTGACCCTGTTAGCCCTAGGCTCTTCTCTCCAGGTTGCAGGGATTAGAATCAACCAAGTCACACTTATGGACCACATTCTGGGTGTTTGGAGAAAAGAACGCAAGGAGAGCGGCACAGGAGAAGTCTGTAGGAGCCTAATAAGAGTCTGGATTTAATCCAGAGGCAAGAGGGAGCCACAGAGTACTTTAGGGTGCGCAGGGAAGGGAGCCATCCCACCTGATTTACATATGGGCAAATTCGCAGTGCACTGAAGGATGGGCTGGCAGAGAGGAAGAGTGGAGGCAGTGGTCAGGAAGAACGATTCCTAGGGAGGGACAGCAGCAGAGGACAGAGGCAGACCCACTGGAAAGACATTACGGAGATAGAATTGAAGGGCCCGGTAACAACCGCCTACTGGGGAGTGTAGGGACAAGAATGGTAGCAGGAGCAGAAGTATCTGGAGGTGTCTGTCTTCTACCTTTACCAAGGGGTTCTGTGTCTATTACTTCTCACAGCATTATCCTCACACTAAGCCTTTCCTGAGGTCACACAGGGAGTTCGGGGCGGAATCCAGGCTGGCTGCTCTCTGGTACTGACCCACACTCTGGCCTCTCCCTGGTGCTGACCGTACTCTGTAACTCTGAATTTACTGCGGATCGTCCGAGTTCTCCCCTCTACCAGACCACATGCTCTGAGGGCAGGGGCTTTTCTCCTTTTGCTTAGGGGTTCTGGGAAAACACATTTACGGAATGAATGAAGTCAAAATGCATTTGTGAGATGAATGAGGGAAAGAACCAATGATCCTATCGGTGCTTCCCAGATGAGGGCATGGCTTCAGTCTGGACACCGACACCTAACTAGCTGTGATTCACCTCTTTAGAGTATATCCTTTTTGTTTGTTTGTTGAGACAAGTTCTTGCTGCGTAGTCCAGACTGGCCTTAGCTTGCTACACGGCCCTTGAACTCACAGTGTAACCTTCAACCCCGCAGTCCTGGAGCCTCTGCCTTCTGAGTGCTGGGGTTATGGAAGTGCACCAGTGCACACCTCTGTAAAGTCTACATCTTTTAATGTTTTTAGGTTTGGTGATATCCTTTCACCTAATACATGAACACAAGCCCCTGTCCAATACATTTTCCTAAGACATGGCAAGTGTTTAAACATTTATGGATTTCAATATTTGTAAAACAAACAAAAAAACAAAAAAACCACCCCAACAAAACAGTAAACCTCTAACATCAACAGATTTGTTGAATAAATTATGGTGCATCTAGATGAAAAGAAGCCACTACAAATGATAATGTTTTTGATACAGATATTCTATGATGGTAGGATACAAGCGATTTTTGGGCAAATAATCTAGACTCATAAACACTTTTTAAATTGGCAAGACACACCCTATATTGTTCCTAATGTTTAAATCCAGGTAGTGGAATAAAAATGCTTATTTACTTAGGATTTTTTTCCTCTGAGTTTTCTACAATAAGCTTGCATTATTTTATAATAAATGAAAATAACTTTTTATTCTTTAGAGGGAGGTAGTAATGCGAAAGGGCGCTCCAGGGTCAGATTAGCTGAGCTCTACTAAATAGTGCTCATGTTCAGCAAAAAGAAAGCAAGCAGCAGCCACGGGAAGGGCACTTTTGGGAAAGGCAGAGCCATTGTCGGCAAAAAAAAAAAAAAAAAAAAAAAAAAAAAAAAAAAAAAAAAAAAAAAAAGAATCATCGTGGTGGTCACATGATCACAAGAACATTGTGAGGATTAAGTGGGTAAGGAGAGACGAAATATGTGAGCAAAATATTAGTTGGCGGAGAATATGCTCCATGGTCTCTCAGGCCTTCTCGCCATGTAGTTATCAAATGGAAATACACGAAAACGATGAAAAACAAGCTTTTTTTGGCATCGGGGATCGAACTCAGGTCCTTGTGCTTGCAAGGCAGGCGCCGGAACCACTGAGTTTAAAAATGTAAAAGATGCGGTCCTTATCATCTCTGAACTGAAAGTGTGGAGGAAGGATTCGTGCAATAAGCTTAAAACAAAAACAAAAAAACACTACCTCAATTGTACTTCGGGAAACGAGGTCGCACGCCAAGCTACTGAACCGGAGAACTCAGCTACAGCACACAGCGAGTTGCTTTGACTCGACAGAGCGAGACGACCCGCGTTACCGGAGCATGGCCAATCAGAGATCAGAGAGGGCCGGGCCTCGCTGCTGATTGGAGGTACGGGAGGGGCGGGGCGGGAGTGCGCTCGCGTGGCCTCTGAGTCTGGCCTCCTCCCGCCAGTTTGCGGACTGGGCAGAGTCTTGCTCTCCGCGTGCGCGTGTCTTTGGCTGCAGCTAGTTCCTAACCCCCCGCTCCGTGTCGCCATGCCGGCAGACGTCAGCAAGTGGACCGGGCCCTTGAGCCTGCAGGAAGTGGAGGAGCAGCCCAAGCACCCACTGCGGGTCGCTTATGGCGGGGTGGAGGTCGACGAGCTGGGCAAAGTGCTGACGCCCACCCAGGTACCGCGGAGCTGGGCCGAGCGCTGCGAGGCCTGTGCCGGGGAGCGGAGGGGCCCGCGGAGACGGGGCGGGAGGGCTTTGCAGGCTCAGGAGCCACCCCGATCGGCCAGGGAACGAGGCCTGCGGGAGACCTTGATCCACTTTCCTGGGGCTTCCAAGCACAGGAGAAGCTTAGGCCCAGAAACACCCTCGATCCTGGGGGCAGGGCCGAATAGGCATCTTGCTGGGCACGGCATAAGCTGTGCCCTCCCCGATGGCTCCCTGTGATCTCGGCTCTTCTGGCCTGGGTTTGGAGAGCAGGTGCCCCACCCGACAGTGACGTATTACGTAACCGGTGGTCAGCGTCTCCCGGCGATTTCTCCTTTGTTTTAGCGGTCAAAAGCGCGCAGCCAGCCAAAGGGAATGTGCCCTGCAGCTGGCTGGAAGGATCCAGCTCAGCGGCCTTGTTTTACTCTTTGGCTTTGGGCCTCTGAGAAACTAGATTTCTCGACAAGGTTGCTAGTTGCTGGTTATGAAGCTCCTGGCAAGGTGTGAATAAATTACCCAGAGCTTTCACTGTTTAGGATGTTTACGGAGTTTATTCTAGGTGTTTGAAATATGAATTGAACATCTTGGAGGTTGTTCCATCCTCTCCTCTACCCAGCCTCCCTGCTCATTTTTTGCCCAGGCCTTCTCTCTCTCTCTCTCTCTCTCTTTTTTTTTTTTTATTTTTTTTTTTTTTTGGTTTTTTGAGACAGGGTCTCACTATGTAGTGAGACTGACCTGGAACTCACTATGTAGCTCAGGCTGGTCTCTAACGCACAGCGATCCTCCTGCCTCAGCCTCCTGAGTGCTGGGATTACAGGCGTGCGCCACAACGCCCGGCCTTCCCTCTTTCACTTTTAAATGTCTAGTTAATGCAGATTTATTTCATTTTAGCAGGCACCAAGTAACTTCCTGGTCTCCAAATCCAGAGACCTTGCCATTCCTGTCAGAGTGTTAGTTGTGGTTGAGAGGAGGCCCTGGGACCAAGGTTAGATTCTGGCCTCACCTCTTTCTGTTATTCACCTGCTAGGCTACTAGCCCCATAGTGTTGTTGAGACTTAAGATAACTAATAGGTATATATAAAACTTTGGCTCCCAGCACCCAGTACAGGCAAAAATCCAGTAATTTTTATTAATAATTGACTGTTTTACCTTTGAAGAATCTGAGAATCAAAGAATCAAAGAAATAGTTGCTTTCGTCATCATTTTTGGCATTTTAACTCTACAGTGGCTCCTTTCTACAGGTTAAAAACAGACCCACCAGCATTTCCTGGGATGGTCTGGATCCAGGGAAACTCTACACCTTGGTCCTGACAGACCCGGATGCTCCCAGCAGGCAGTCTCCCAAATTCAGGCAAGTTGGGAAAAACGAAGAGCATGACCTACCTGGTGTTAATTCCTCTGCCACACAGAGAGAACTTGATTTGGGATGCTGTGCTTTGCTTAAGCTGGAGTGTCCATTTCCTGTCTCTTTGCCTTTGGGCAGGAACCTTTAAACTTCCAATAGTCATCTTTGGCTGTGTTTGTGTGCTAAGAATTTGTTTTACATTTTTCAGATGAGGAAAAAACTAAAAAAAAAAAAAAAATTTTTGTAAGGGACCAGGGATGTCGCTCAATGGCGCTGTGCCTACCTGGCAAGCACGAGATCATGAATGAGTTCATTCCCTGGCACTGGGGAAAAAAATATTTTGAGATGTGAAAATTAAACAAAATTCAAATTTCAGTGTTCATAAATAGAGCTGAGTCGGAACCCAAACGTGATAGTTGATATATGTCTCTGTGGCTGCTTTCCTCCTGCAGTGGCAGATAGTATGGATTCCAAAGCTTCAAAACATTGGAGACATGGCTCTTGGGCCCCTTCAAAGCATGCTGACTTTTGCCTCAGAGACTTTCAGGGCGATGAAGGATCTGGGCACTCCTTTTGCAGGCACGAGGTTTGCAATGGTCGGAAAGACAGGGCCTGTGTCTTGTTCATTGCTGTGTGTCTGGGCTGGGGCATGTGCTCAGTGCAAGTTCTCTCCGCTGTGCAGTGAGTGCCCCAGCCTGTGGTGCTGACGCGCTCTGTTCTTCCGCACAGGGAATGGCACCATTTTCTGGTGGTCAACATGAAGGGTAATGACATCAGCAGTGGCACGGTCCTCTCTGACTATGTGGGCTCCGGGCCTCCCAGTGGCACAGGTTGGTAAAGACTGGTTCCAGGGGTGGGGAGGCAGGAGGAGAGGCTGGATGCACATTAGAATTTGTTTTATTTATGAGCCTACTGGAGAAAGAAGGCTGCTTGGGTTCCCTTAAGGCATTTGCCTTCCTGAGCACATTCAGATCTGGAGTGTGGGGTGGCTGGAACTTCGTGGACTGCTCAGATGTGGGCTTTTAAGAAGCAGGAGAGACAAGAGGGAAACAGTGCTGTAGAAGGGCCTTCTGGGGGTACACATGGGCTGAGCACAGTCGAGTCATCTCTGCTCTCTATTCAGCCTTTGTCATATGTGATCTCTGAGTATCTAATTTTTTGAAAGAGACTCAGAAATGATCATAGTTTTCAAATTGATTATAAAAAATTATCTAGTACATCACTTTATGGCTCCCTTCTCCCCAAATCTAGTTTAGTATCTGAAAGATCTAGATGGCTGTATTCGAGCTGGATTGAAGTCAGTCCACACACCGTTGATCCTGTTCTACGTAAAGCAAGGCCGATGAGAGATGGTTATCCTGCGACTCCCCTGAGCACGCCTGAGGGCGCACTGGGGCACAGCATGTTTCCATTGCTGGAACGGAGATGATGGTGGGTGAAGCAGGCAGAAGAGTAGCTTTTGTGCACACCGTTCTGCCATGAAGCGGTATAAGAAGTGCCTGATAAGGACTGCTGGTCATGAGCTCCGGCCCCGAAGCTTCCAGATGGCTTTGAGTCCTCGAGTGCATTCATACTAGGGAGGGTAGAGGGCCAGGTTTCCTAGGGATCTGTTAAGTTCTCCAGGGCAGTTATAAAATCAGGCAATTTAATTATGGGGAGCATACACATGAGCATAAAGCAATTCTCTCGAGAAGGAGCATTTAAAAAAAGCCTCGGTAATTCATTTTTCTTTTCAGATTCTTCTAGTAAGGTCCAGAGTCCATATAGTAAATAAATATAGATCATAAGGTTTCAGGTAGCAAATCTGACTGCTGCATACACATGTAAGCATTTCAAAAAGACAGAAGTCACTTTATCACCCAGAGAGTTTTTGGCATGTGTGGGGCCTTTTTCCGTGAATCCCTTAGAGCTCACTGTTTTACGTGCCTATTGTCCTAGGTCATTTCTGCTGCACTTGCAGCTCGATAGATGGAGTCAGGCTGGGTGATTTGGGGTTTTGATTCCCCATCCTGCCAAGTCAATGCTTGTAGCAGTTGATTTATTCTTTTTTGTTGCTAGGTAGTATTCCCATGTGCACCGTGGTTAGTTAGCACTCCCCTCTGGATGGGCATTGTCCCCAGTATTTGGCTTTTTCAACTGTATATATACTTTTTTGGTACCGGGAATAGAACTCAGGTCCTTGCGCTTGTGGGGCAGGAGGCAGAACCACTGAGCTAAATCCCCGGCCCAGTATTTGGTGTTTTGAATAAAGCGGTTGCATGCTTTGCTTTTATTCTATGGGCAGGAGTTTCTATGGTTCTTGGGTATATGTTATGTTTAGGAGTAGAATTGTTGTATCATAAAAATTGCCCAAGAGTTCACTGAAATGGTTGAAAACTTTATACTCTGGTCAACATATTTGAAGTAAAATCTCTGTAATTCCACACCCCAATTAAATATTGTTGGTCTTCCCCAGCATAGTGGTGCACACCTGTAATCTCAGCACTTGAGAGGCAGAGGTAGGGGATTGCCGTAAGTTCGAGGCCAGCCTGGGCTACGTAGCTAGACCCTACCTCAAAACAAACAAACAGGGCCAAGGATTTAGCTCAGTGGTGCCACCGCCTGCCTCACAAACTCAAGGTCCTGAGTTTGATCCCCAGTACCAAAAAATAAACAACAAAAACAATATTGACAGTCTTTTATTTTTTCTTTTTTGTGGTTCTGGGAGGGAACTCAGGGCCTCATGTCTGCTAGGCAAGGGCTCTACCACTGAGCTATGTCCCCAGCCTTTTAAAACATTTTTATCTTGAGACAGGTTCGTGCATAGTTACCTAGGTTGGCCTTGAACTTGGAATCCTCCTGTCTCAGCTTCCCAAGTAGGTAGGATTACAGGCATATGCGTGCCCTGCTGCTGGTCCTTTTTAATTTTAGACATTCTATTGTGTGTGAAGTGGTAGTATTTAACAATGTTTTAAACTACAGTAAAAAGTCACAAATCTCACTGTTAATTCTGCAAGTGGTACAGTTCACTGGTATAAACTATACTCACATTATTGTTAAACACTTGTCCAGAACTTTTTCATCTTCCCAAAGGGAAGCTGTGTGCACTGAACAGCAGCACCCCACTTCTCCCCCAGCCCTTCCTGGCAACTAGTGTTCCCCAGTGTGTTCAATGAGTCGGACTACTTTGGACAACTTACCATGATATCTTCAGGCTTCCTCCATCTTGCAGCATGTGTCCAAATGTCTTTTTCAGGTGGAATAATACCACATTTTGTGGGTATACCACCTTGTTTAATAACCAGTCCTCAGTTGATGGACATTTGGGTTGCCTCCAAGCTCTTGGGTGTTACAAATAGTGCAGCAGTGAACATTGATGTGCAGTTTGTTTGTGTAACTTAAAAGAAACAACTTATTAAAAAAGCTCATGATGCTTATTTGTTACTAGTACTTAATTGGATCTTGGAGAAAGCTACGTAGTTAGCCAGGTGTGGTGGCTCATGCCTTCTTCCCAGCTACCTGATAGGCAGAGACAGTGGGATCTGGAGTTCCAGTCTAGCCCGGGCAATTTAGTGGTACCCTGTCTCAAAATAAAAAATGAAAAGAGATGATGACGTAGGTCAGCGGTAGAATGCCTCTAGATTTGATCCCTAGTACTATAAACAGAAAGAAAAAGAAAAAAATAAAGCCAAGGTGCACAATGAGTTTATAAGATTGTTGCTAATGTGTCAAAAACATTCTTTGCTGCTGGGTTTGGAGGCACACAGCTGTAATCCCAGCACTCGAGGAGCCCGAGGGAGAAGGCTTGCCGTGAGTTCAAGGCCAGCCTGGGCCATATAGTGAGCTCATGGCCAACCTCCATGACGTAGCAAATCCTGTGTCAAAAAAATAAATCCTTGGCTGTGATTAAGGGAAGCTTAGGTAATTTCAAAACAAGTCTGTAGTCTCCCGAGAAAGTAAGTTGAAGAGACAGAAGAATACTAATACTCTCCATTAGCCTGCCTTGGCTTGACTGTGGTATGAAGGCACCCACCCCAAGATTTGACTTTTTCCTCCGTTTCTCATGTTACTTAGTACCTCCTATGTGCTGAGCATTTTAAAGTGATAAGAAGCAACAGGACAAATGCCATAGCTTCTGGGGGTTTTACTTCTAGCAGGAAGATTCAATTACAGAGTTAGAGCTCTGGTTACTTACGTTACCGTTACCGTTACCGTTACCGACTCGGAAGGAAGATCAGCATTCTGTTGGGGGTGGTGGGAATGGCTGGAGATGGGCCGGAAGTGGAAGTGGGCGGAGTGAGGTGCAGAGAGCACATTGGAGGTGAGATGTGGGTTGGTCAGAGGCTGGCGCCTGCAGGTCATCGGGCTGGAATGATGGGCTTGAACCTGATCCCCTGGCAGCGGCCTTGCACCCGTGGCGTTCAGTGGGTGAATGACCTGATTTCGTCCTCTTGCTGCGCACCCTCAGTGCCCTGTGATATGGTGGTCTGGGCCCTTCTGATTTAAAACAGTTGAAAACGGGAAGGCTCCACCTCAGGTGCCTCCGGTGTAATCATCTTCCGTTCTTCCTCTCCCTCCAGGCCTCCACCGCTATGTGTATGACATCAGCAGTGGCACGGTCCTCTCTGACTATGTGGGCTCCGGGCCTCCCAGTGGCACAGGCCTCCACCGCTATGTTTGGCTGGTCTACGAGCAGGACAAACCTCTAAAGTGTGATGAGCCCATCCTCAGCAACCGATCTGGGGACCACCGTGGCAAGTTCAAGGTGGCAGCCTTCCGCAAGAAGTACCAGCTCGGGGCCCCCCTGGCCGGCACGTGTTACCAGGCTGAGTGGGATGACTACGTCCCCAAACTATACGAGCAGCTGTCTGGGAAGTAGGGGAAACGCCAAGGTTTTATGGTCCTGAGACCCCACGCAGTGTTCTCGAGTTCCGTTCAGTGATGCATGTAGATTTCTCCCTTGTCCCACTCCCTTTGCACAGATGAGACCCGATCTGTCCCACAGTGGTTTAGGGTGACTTTTTCCTGCTGCTTGTCCTTTGGGGTTCTAGATAGTCACACATCCCAGTTTATGTTTGGGTCAAATTTGAGCTCTGTTTTGGGGGGTATTTTGGTACTATGATGTGATCATCACATTGTTAATAAAAGCATAGCAGCCCAAGATTTAAGGGGGAAAAAGCCAGGCAAAAAGACCAAGTGTACAGGAAGAGAGCAAATTATCAAAGAATCTGTAAAGGAAGCTAAAAAAGATGGGTTGTCGCTGCTTTCATGAGTGAGTCCAGAGTTGTGCCCAAGGCACCTTCTGAGATGGATTTTCACAGTGTGGGAAGACCAGAGGCTCCTGTCTTTGGTTAACCGGGACAGAGTGTTACATTTCTGGTGGCTTAGAAGGTGTCAGGGTCCTGCTCTGGGTCCTTTAAAGGGTGCAGCTGGAAACAGTGGTAGGAGGGATGGCCTTGCTCTTGTTGAGGCTTGGCCACCTAGACTACGTGGGCTGGGGTGACAGATTGTCAGGGTCCTTAAATTAGTGCTTGCTAAGTTGGTCCCTTGTCATTGGTCTGAGAAAAACTGGGCTAGAGTTGCTTACTGTTAATTCTGGTGTTTGCTTATCACTGAATAAAAGTGAAAACACTTGACAGTCTTGACCTCCGTGGGTTTTGCTTAATTCTGTGGGTTTCATAAAAGAGAGAAATCAGAAGATGAGCTCTGAGGGTGAAGGCAACCCTTTTCCCTGAGCAGCAGGAGAGGCTGGGTTCTGATCCACGGGCTCCTCTCACCAGAACGGCTTCGCAGGTGCTGGCAGCTACAGCAGGAGCAACCTTCAGATGGGAGGTTCTTAAGAACTCTTTACAAGACTTTAGGCAGAGTTTTCTGGTCCAGAAAGATCTTTTGCTTCTTTCAAGATTCTTTTGGCCTAAGACAGTTTTATTTATTTATTTATTTTTGCATTGCTGGGGCTGGAACCCAGGGCCTCGAGCGTGCTTGATAAGCTGTACCACCGGGTCATATCCCCACCAAGAAGGATGTCTGAAGCTGATGGACAGCTCTCCCTCATAGGGTTCTTGTGCAGACACTATAACTGGACCTTAGAAGTCACCTATGGCTCTCATGGTTTGTTTTTGTTTGTTTTTTGTGGTTTTTTTGTTTGTTTGTTTGTTTGTTTTTTGCAGTACAGGGGATTGAACCTAGGGCTTTTGCACTGAGCCAATCCCTGGTCATTTTTTATTTTTTATATTGAGACAAGAATTTGCTAAGTCATTGAATTGCCCAGGCTGGGTTTAACCTCACTCAATGCCTCACCCCCCTGTGAAGGTGGAATTAAAGGTATTTGTCTCTGCACCTGACTAAAAAGTACTTTCTTCAAAACTGCTGGAAAGGTCCTCTCATATGATCTCTGGGGACAGTTAAAGTAAATGAAACATTTTTTAAACTTTAGTGTTGTTAAAATTTATTTTTAGGGCTGGGGGTTTAGCTCAGTGGTGCCGCTGCCTGTGTTGCAAGTGCAAGGACCTGAGTTCGATCCCCGGTACCAAAAAAAAAAAAAAAAAAAAAATTTATTTTTAAGTAAGATTTTATAAAACAAGAGTTACAGAGAAAACAAATAATTATCCCGTTGACCTTAATGTAGAGAGGAACACAACGGCACACACCTGTAATCCCAGCTACTTGAGATGTTGGGGTAGGAGAGTCCCAGGTTGAATGCCAGCCTGGACAATTTAAGGAAACCCTGTCTCAACGTGAAAGGAGCTGAGGATATAGCTCAGGGGTAGCACCCACCTAGCATGTGTGAGGCCCTGGGTTCCATTCTCAGGTCCAGAAGAAGCAGTGCTGCTGGTCCAGGGTGTAGTTCAGTGGTAGAACACATGCTTTATGTGTTTGAGGCCCTGGCTTTATTCCTAGTGAGAGAGAAGGAAGGGAAGAAAATGACTTTCCCTACCCTATAGTTTCTCCTAAGTAGCAGGTTACTGGTTTCTTGGGTTTTCTTCCAGAAGAAAATAAAGGTAAACACATACCTACATATCCTTTAAAGAAGTATTTTTATGTTTTCCACACTTTTATTTTTATTTTTTTTTCCAATAATGGAGATGGAACCCAGAGCCTTCATCCTGAACTCATCTCCAACCCTTTTTATCTTTTTTATTTTTGGTACCAGGGATTGAACCATTTTTATCTTTTGAGACGGTCTTGGTAAGTCGCTAAGTTGCCAAGGCTGGGCTCAAACTTGCAGTCCTCCTGCCTCAGCCTCCTAGAGTACTATTATACAGGCATGTGCCACCATGCCCAGCTCTGCAGTTTGTTTCCAGACTAATATAGTTCATGTAATAGATGTTCAGTTAATCACTGTAATTTGCATCATTTTGAACAAATACTCAGTTTTATAGATGTCCCATAATGTATTTGGTAGAGGACATATGATGTGTAGATTCTTTCTGGTTATTCAGTATTATAATCAGTGCTTCAGCAAATGCTTCTCCTATATGTGTAAAACACTGTTGCAAGTCGTTTTGTAGGGAAAATTCCTAGTATTGAAACAATTACATCAGAGAGTATGAACATGTTCAGTTCTGATATCAACAAACTGTCCTCCAAAAAGATAACTTTGATATTCTCAAATATTGGGCCGGGGATTTAGCTCAGAGTTCGGTGGCCTGCCTTGCACAAGTACAAGGACCCGTGTTCAATCCCTAAAAAAAAAAAAAAAAAAAAAAAAAAAGATAACCTTGCCTATATTAGACGGGGACACAGAAGAGCCTGCTCCTCCATACCCTTCCAGTCTCATCAGGCTTTACACATTCTGACAGCTTGATACTGATGTACATTTAAAGTCGTTTACTGTTTTTTCTCTAAGCAGTTTTTCTGAGATTATCTTCCTGATCATAAAGTCCTTTTTAAAGTCAAGATGAATGAGGAAATGTTAGCTTCCTTGTCTAAAACAAGTGTAGGCCCAAGGGACTCAGAAGAAGGTGGAGTATGTAAAACAAGTTCAGGAGAAATATGTAAGAAGGGACATATTAGTCCCCTTAGAAACTAGGAGACAGGGAGGGGAGGTGTGTGTGCCCAAGGGGATCTGGATAAGAAGTTGGTGTTCCTGGTCCTGAACCTGGCTCTGCCCTCCAAGCCCTGCTCATAACACAATGCCTGCCAGGACACAAATTCCACCTTTATCATTTGAAAAATTGGGGCCTTGGGTCATTTAGCCGAGTTATTTACCAGGTTTGTAGGGGAAAAAATAATACAGAAATGGTTAAACTGAGCCCTGTCGACAGGACAAAATCCAAAAGCCCTGTCCCCTCGAACTGTGTCCCCCTTGCTTGCCTAGCAGGAGTGGGATCAGGAGGGTTTACAATGAGGACACCAGCGTCTGACACAGTTCCAACTTAGCAGCCCTGTGCGAGCCCAGGATTTGGAAGGGTGATCACACCTTGAGAGCTGCTCACCCTTGTTCCCCAGTGGTAGATCATGATGTGTGCAGCACTGTTTCCGTTTCCTGTTGCTGGGACAAAATACCCAGCATCTGCAATTTAAAGGAAAAAAGGTTTATTTCGGGCTCACGCTTTCAGTTCATGGTTGGCTGGCTTTAAGGCATAAACAGGATGCCAAAGGGCCCTGGCAGAGAAAAAAACATGCTGAACCGGTGACAGCCAGGAGGCAGAGTAAGAGAAGAGGGAGTCAGGGTACAGAATACACTCATGCCCCCAGGGTGCCACCTCCAGCCAGGCCCCCCTTCCTAACAACACTTTCAGCTACTGAGTTCAGCCCCATGATCATCCAGATAACTCCCAAGTGCATCAGACTTTTGGGGGGCATTTTAGATCCAGACCATAACACACATTAACCACTCTGGAAGTCCTGCATTGCACCCCTGAGCAGATGAGACCAGATCTCAGGAACAACAGGGCATGACCTAAATCTGTTCTCAGATTGGTATCAAATCAGTCTTCTGAAAACCCTCCGGCAGTCTACAGGTGCACCTGGGATGGGGCCGGGTCCTGCACATGGCCTGTAAGGCTTTGTGTGACATACCTCCATTTGGCTGTACTTCGGGGCCACTTTTTCAACCCCAATCTTGCCACTGCCTCTCAGTCCCTTGCACATGCCAGCTTGCTTCCAGCTTTGGTCCTTTACAAGTGCTGCCTGAAATCTTCTTCCCCTCCTGCTGTCTTTGACAGTAATGCATCCATCTTCCTGTACCCCACTGCAATAGAATTATAATTTTAAAATATGTCCCTGTATAATTTTACAGTTGTTTATTAGACTGGACCCTTCATGAGGGCAAGAACTGAGAATGTTGTACTTAGTAGCCTGGCCCCTGACAAAGTACCTCACACATGCCAGTCTCCTGGACCATTGGAGGAATGAGTGATTTTAAAGGAGTTGTTAAGGTTAGGGCCTTCTTTAAAGCCATTTATTATGCCATAAAATTCCTTCTAGCCAGGCATGCTGGCCCATGCCTGTAACTGCAGCACTCTGGAAAACAGAGGCAGGAGAACTGCAAGTTGTACACCAGCCTGGGCAACATAGTGACTTAGTGACAGAAAGATGCTGTCTGAAAAAAAGGTGGGGGGATGCATCTCAGTGGTAGAGGTCCTGGCACTGGAAAGAAGTTCCTTTTTCCTCCCCCAAAAGAATACTTCTACAAGAATTAATGTACAAGTGAGTTCTCAGAGAACTCTAAAGCCCATTCATCAACTCCTTGGTTCTGATGACCACAAACTTGTGGACTGCATTCTTGATTGGTATAGGAAATGGGAAAGGGGATGCTACCAGAATCCCTGCAGTGGGTTCTGGTCTCCTGTGAGCCACTACAACACAAAGCTGATAATAAATGTAAGAGAGTCAGGGATTTAGCTCAGGGGTGCCGCCACCTGCCTTGGCAGCGCAAGCACAAGGTCCCAAGTTCAATCCCTAGTACCAAACAACAACAACTAAAAACTAAAAACAAAAATAAAAGAAACAAGGCCTAGAGAAAAAGCTGGGTTTTGGGCCTGATTAGTGCTGCTCTGGGCAGCGAAAACAAAGGCACTCCAAGCTTGCTACTGTCTGGTTCATAGGGAGTACTAGATGACTCGGAGGTTGACCATAATCCTAAATTGACAAGGATCAACTGGAGGAGCTATCAGATGTCTTGGAGGGTCGTGGTAATCCTATGATGGGGATCTTACACTTATGAGGATCTTCGGTTGATGAGCTTTGGGTGATTAGGAAAATGAGATGAACAAAATGTTCTTACAACAGTAGGTGGGGTGAGTTAAGTTGATAAGGAATTTGTCCTTCCCCAGGTGAAACCTTTTTCTTTTTGTATTACTCCATTCTCAGAGAACCAGGATGTCGTCAGTTGATGTAATCTTGCCTTTGAGTGTCATATCATGGGACTATTAAGGCCTCATACGGCCCCAATCATAATTTAACTGTGAAATGATTTTTTCCCCCAAAATTGTGTAGAATGGCTCCCATCAGATTGGGAGTCCCCTCTATTTAAGGCCCATCTTTCAAATTTTTATTTTTTATTCTTTTCACTCTTATTCCTGGTCCCTCTGCCCCAATTGTACTTTTTCCTTGGGAAATTTAAATGGACTAGAAAGTTTTCAATAATTGATTTAATATAATTATTGGTGTGAAGGGCTTTATGGTCTTCTACATTGTGATAGGATTTCTGTGTATCTGCTTTTATGAGTACAACTTTGCAATACATAATGGTGATGTTTACTTTGGGGATTCGGTAAATGGATATAACATATCTTGGTCATTTCGATACCATTATCTCTCCTTTACCTCCCTCTTCCTTTTCTTTTTCAGACAAGTAGTCCATGCTGGCACAGAACTTGCTAGAGGGCCCGTGCTGCCTCAGACTCTTACTTGCCTCAGTCTCTGAGTGTTGGTATTATTACACTCAGCTTCAATTATTATTAAAATATTTTTCTCTCTTCTCCCTTTCTTGCTTCCCTTCGGATTGCTTTATCTCTTGTATGGAGAGCACAGCCATATTGACCTGTGATTCACCCCAGCAGTGTGGCCCTGCCGTCACCCATAGCAACGGGCTAGTTCAGCTGGTGGTCTGATCTGTTGCCTAGCAGATGTAACCCATAATAGTTGTTATTGTTTCCTTCTGGAATGTGTGGGCGGTACTCTCGCTCCCGTGCAGCTGGAGAGTGTAGAAGGAAAAGGTTCTGTAAAAAAGCAAGCAAGGAACGAGAAGAAAAGTGCCTCCCGTCTCTCTGTCCTCGTCCTTTCAGGTTTAGGACCTGCTGGCAGGATCCTGACGTCGCGGCTCGCGACACTCTTGGATATCTGGACATTGCTCTTCGGATTTTCTTTTTCTTCCCCCCTTTCCTCCCTGGATTTTCTTTTTGATAGTTGCTCTGGAGATTACAATAGAGTTAATTTCTCATAGTCTCAGAATAGAAACTAACACTACATGTAAAATGTAGAAAATTGCAACCATATAGGTCCTTTAACCCTCAACCTTTATGTCATAGCTATCGTATGGATTACTTTTCAAACATTAAAACCCTTACTCAAAAAAAAAAGGACTAGGGATGTAGCTTGCGATGAAGACCAGAGGTCAGTCTTCAGTACCCACATAGCAGCAGGGCGGAGTTCCTTCAGTATTTTTCTGTCTTTGAGACAGGATCTTGCCCTGTTGTCTGGGCTGGTCTTGAAATTTCTGGCTCAAGTGGTTTTCCTGCCTCTGCTTTCCAGTTAGCTGGAACTTTAGGCATGTTCCACCACACCAAGCCTTATGACATTTTAGAACAAATCTGCTGGAAATTCTTCTCTTTTCCTTTGTCTGAGAATGGTTTTATTTCATTTTTATTCCCATCTAGGTTCCTTCTGTACAACCCATTTGATTTTAATTTTTATTATCCTCAGTTAGTTGCTTTTACCTTTTGTCTAGGTTTTAGTTATATTCAGCAGGAGAGAGAGACTTACTAGGCTAAATCTGAACAATCAAAATACATATTTTTTGTTGTTTTTTGAGACAGGGTGTCACTAGGCAGTTCAGGTTATTCTTAACTTGCTATGTAGCTCAGGTTGGCCTTGAACTCAGTGATCTTCCTGCCTCATCCTCCCATATGTTGGAACTACAGGTGTGCACCACAGTGCCTGGCATTCAAAATATATTTCTATGGCAAAATATACTATTGGATTAAAATCAGAGGGGCTTCTTATGTGGGCCTGTTTCCAGGTGCCTGTGAAAACACTTTTCTAATAGGTACCTAAGTAATTACAGAGGGTGGAAAATTCAAGAAGATTATTTTACCTAGTTAATTACACATCCTCTGATGCCCCTGACTGGAATGACTGCAGTCAATTTAAGGTCCTCATTAGCACCCAGTACTCACTGTTAGGACCTTTAGTTACGCTAGGAATGAATCAAGGCTATCGCTGATCTTCTGTTCTAATGGAGATTTATACCAGGAGTTTGAGCACAGTAGTTACTTCATCCTTTATTTTTTCTTTTGGTACTAGAGATGTAACCCAGGATCTTCACACTGAGCTACATCCCACCCTTTCCTTTGTTTTAAAAATTTTTTTGCCGGGTGTGGTGGTGCACGCCTGTAATCCCAGCACTCAGGAGGCTGAGGCAGGAGGATTGCCACAAGTTTGAGGCCAGCCTTGGCTACATAGTGAGTCAAGGCCAGCCTTGGCTACATAGCAAGACCTTCTCAAAAATAAACAAAAAAACCCAAAAATTGAAAAAATTTACTATGAGTACGTGTTTGAGATATGTAATGAATATATTCATTGTGGGCAGTTGGCACATGTACATGATACATCTTGATTCTTTTTATGCCTCTTTTCTCCCCTTCTCTGGCCTTCTCTTAGTCTCCTTCCAGTTTGCTAAAGGTCTTTCTCCCTATTTCCTATTGTCTATACTTTGCTCTTTGACTTATAATTCAGGTTTCTCATACAAGAGAAACCATACAATTTTTAAGCCTGTGTATCTGCTTCATTTTGAGATTAGGTCTTGCTAAATTGCTGTGTTGCCTAGGCTGGGTCTAAACTTGTGCTTCTCTTGCTTCAGCCTCCCAGAAAGCTGAGATTACAGGGATGCCCACCATTCCCAGCTACATCTCTGGGCACACAGAGGCTCAGCAAATGTTCTTTGAAGGAGTGGGCACATGTATGCTGATCCTGGCACTTCAGCTCTCCCTTCCCCTTCCCTATTTTCCCCCTTGTAACCACAGTGCTTATTATCATATAAAATCATTTATCATGATTGTACTGGTTTTCTCCCACCCCTATGCAAGCTGCCTTAAGAGAATGGATCTTCACTGGTTTGAGATACCTTTAAGGCATTCAATAAATATTCATTGAAGAAATAATTATGAATCAATGGTAGGCAGCTACTCCTCCCCCACAGGCATGACAGACCTGCAGTAATTATTTTTAATTCAGGGGAGTTTAGTGCATGTTGGGAGAATGCAGGACGCTGGCTGCCTGCCACTGTCCCAACATCACTTCTGTACCTGTTTTGCCATCCTAGTCCCTGCCTTCCCTACCACTTCTGCACACAGGCACCAGAAATGGATGGGAGACTCAGCCCACACCAGGGGTTTCGGAGCAGGGTCTAACATTCCTTCTATCTGGGAACTCTGCCCTGGGACTCATTGCTGACAAAATGGCAGTATGGGAACTTTTGATAAAAACAGCACCTATATGCCACAGACTTAAGGCTGGGTAGTTTTCACCACAGAAAAATGGATGAAGTACACTGTGGGGGTTTTCTGCCTTACTTAAAGTTTGAACATCCTTTTGGGTTGTGAGTTGTGAAATTGGACAGGTCCTGATTCAAGCCCTATCCCACCACTTACCCTGGACTTATTCTCTCATTTCTAAGGTCATAGGGTAGCATTCTGTCACGTGGTAAGCATAAATATGCAATGCACATTGTTTTTCATGGATAATTATTGTTCTACAGTTTTCCATTTCTGTGACAAAATACCTGGGATACTTACTCAATTTAAAAGGAAGGGTTTCAGAGGTTTAAGCCTGTGCTAACTGGGCCTTGTTGTGGTACAGTACACCATGGCATGGCCTTGTAGAGGAGCTGTTGATCTCTTGGTGGCCAGGAAGGGGCTGGGGTCCCAGTATCTGAGGGCATGGCTCACAGTGCTCTAACTTCCTTCCACTCAGCCCCTCTGCTTCAAGATTCTAACACCTCCCAGTAGTGCTCCAGGTTGTGGACCAAGTTTCAACCCATGGGCTTTTGGGGGCCATTTCAGATCCAAACGATAGCAGTTGCATATCTTCTTTCCTTCCCCATTCAACTTTATTTTCAGACGTACCTAATATGGAAACGTTGATGAACTGAGCTGCTTAGTTAACTGGGTGATAACTTGTTTTTTTAATACAAGGGATCGAGTTCAGAACCTTATGTTTGCCAAGCAGGTGTGGCACCACTGAGCTACATCCCTGGCCCTAGGGTGGTAATTATTATAAAGGCTTTGTCGCAGGGGTTGATTCATGTTAATAACTTGTAATTTTGTGTACCTTTGTGCTTTAGTCTATCACAGTGACAAGGAGCCTCCTGTAGGATACAAGGATGACCTTTAGGTCATTCAAAAGAGCAGTTGTCAATGGCCTAGGACTTACATGTCTAAGAGTATGACATCTTAATGAGATTGTCCTTACTGGAAATTCTAGATTTTTATAATCTCATATTATAATCTCATATGTACATTAACATATGAAGTTATTCTAATGAAAGCAGAATAAGAAGGGAGAGGAATCTGCATTACAGTGGGATCACTTTAAGTATTTGGTTACTGTTTTCTGCATACTTTGTGGCTTTCACTAAGGTTATCCAGCTTATGTGCCCAACAGTGCATGTTTCTATGTAGCCCTGGCATGTGTGTGTGTGTGTGTGTGTGTGTGTGTGTGTGTGCGTGCGCGTGCATGTGTTTACACCGTCTGCCTCCTTCTATCACTAAGGGCAGTAAGTGCAGCAGGTCAAAGAGTGTGACACCATCTTCAGCCAAGGAGAACTTGGACGACATGGCTTTACCTGCAAAGACTTGAATGGCGTCTTCCTGGCACAGCCAAGGCACAGAGCAGGGTTTCAGGAGGGTGGCTGTCCCTCTGAATTATCCCCGGGTGAACCTGGAAGGGAAACTTCCAGCTACAATAAAACAGCAAGGCGATGTGATGAACACTTTTATTTACAAATATAATTAAAAGCTCTGACAGTTATCATGCTCTTCCTTGGAACCTGAAAAATGTTTTGTTTCGCTTTTTTAAAGTGCATGCAAAAGAAGTAAAGCCTTTTTTTTTTCATCATTTTTTATTGTAAGAAAATACACAGTTTGAAAGTGTGAATAATGCAATATTTATGACCAAGAGATGGGACTCAGGAAGGGGGCAGGGAAATAAAGAAAACGGTCAAGATGATCTGATTGAGAGACAGTGTAGAACTCCAAATACTGAATTGGAAAAGGAGGGAGGTGGGGAGGAACAGGAGGAGGAAGTAAAAAAATTTGATCAGAGAAACAGTTAAAATACAATATGAAAATAAGTAATACCTCTCCTTAAATTCCTTCTATACACAAAATACACGATTTGCCAAAGCCCAATTTGTGCTACTGGGATTCTGTGAGCTCTGTAAGTGTATTCACATCCTCTGCTATCGCAGAAAATGATTATGATACAATCAGAATATGCTGAAGACAAGTTAAACTCTTGCCAGCAGGTTCTTAAAAATCACAAGATCTCTTCACCCCACCCACCCCCCAACCCCAAAAAAGTAATAATATGTCACCACTGATATGTACATCACAATTAGTTTCTGTAAAATGTATCAAATTTTCAATCTTTAATAAAACTTTGTTTTTTTTTAATTCCTGATGAATAAATACCAAAAAAATAAAATAAAATAAAATAATGCAGCAGCTAGTTAAGGTGTAAGGCTGCGGATATTGTGTCTCTCTCCCCCTTGGCATTATTATTATATTATTGTTATTATTATTAATTTTTTTGCTTTATTTTCACAGATTTGTGGTAATGAGGATTGCTTAAAGCAATAAACATCCACTTTGTTGTTGTTGGTTTACTGGTTTTGTTAAAACTGTCTCCAAGGTTTCACTGAAACATTTCGGATCACATCAATACTGTGACGTGTACTATGAATAGAAGAACGGCCAGCATGTGGCCAGCACTGAAAGTTGACATGGGGGGAGGAAGGGCCCCTGATGGATTAAGAATAAACAGGCACTAGTCCGACACGATGTCAGTAAGAGTAAGAGAGAGAGAGAGAGTGTGTGAGAGCAACGCCCGTTAAAATGGGGAATGTGGTTTTGCAGGGTTTGAATTTTTTTGTTTTCTTTCTTTCTTTCTTTCTTTTTTTGTAAATGGCAAAAAATTTAATCTCATCTATAGTCCTCCTTAGGAAAATCTAATGTAACCAAATTCCCAAATCCCATTCTGAGGCTCTCCATGTCAAAAGTTTCAATCTCTCGCTCTTGCCTTTCCAATAGGAACTTGATTCTCTCACTGCGTTCCTTCTGCAGGGCAGCCAGCTCCTCTTCAATCTGAAAGAAGCACAGTGATTGGTCCTTAACGGGACAATCTTCCAACAGGCACCCACCCATTGCATGCTTGTACACATCTGCACGTGCACCAGCATTCTGGGGGCTCGGAGTAACCTGGACCGGGAAGTCTGGGGAGTCCTGTGACCTGATCCAGTATGTTTAAAACTTGCTTCAAGGATCAAAATGCTGGGGCCCATCTGGGGCGAGCAATGTCCTTTAAGCTGCCATGCAAATGGGCTGATCTAGGTCAGTGTCCTGTCCCAGCAGGAGGTAGCTCAGGAGAAGCCCAAAGATACTTGAATATAATTAGGGTGCTTCTTTCCCATAAAGGGCTGGAGGCCTCCTGGGTCAGTGGAAATTTAGTTTTAGAACAGAAGCTGGGAAAAGCATCTGTTACTTCTCAGAACAGCTGGTTATAGCGTTGAGGTGCTTGATGATATCGTTTCCACTTCACAGTCCTTTGTATATCTAAAGCACTGAATATTTCAATGAGGATAAGATTTATGAGCCGGGGATTTAGCTCAGTGCTTCTGCCACCTGCCTCACAAACATGAGGTCCTGAGTTCGATACCCATTACCGACCCCCCAAAAAAAGACAAAAGATAACATTTATTATGCATGGCAGTACTGGCCTGTCTTCATTTTAATTCTTGCTTAAAGACTTCTGCCTCCTCTATGGAGGTGGAGGGTTTCCTTCCCAGCAGAGAAGCAGAAAGGCTTAGGCTACAGGATCAGACTTATTAAGTAACTGAACCATCTGGCCTGTGGAATGGGGACATTGCCTGCCTCTCAGGGTAACTAGGACATAAGGCAGACAAGTGAACAGTGCCTAGTTTAACCCCTTGTAACTGGGGAGGCTCCATACATGGTAGCAGCGTCAGCTGCGACTCCCCCACCCCAGCTGCACAGGACCCCCAGTAACTCTCATACCTTCTGCTCAAGATGTGCTCTGCGCAGAGACACTCTCTGCTCTAGCTTCTGGAGCTCGCGTTCATGTTGTGCCTCTGTCTGCATCTTGATTTTGCTCTGGTAAGCATTGAGCAGCTCCATTTCCTGCTGGAGCTGTAGCCTCAATGCCTGGCATTCTGCTTCTTGAGCCTCATCTAGCCGTAACTGCAGGCACAGAAGACACGTACTTGTCACACAGCCCTCGCTCATCACACCTGGGGACTACTGGGAGATGTCCCCTTGTTTGGACTCAAATGGGTCCCCTTGGAAAAACAGATGCCCTGGATACATTCAGGGTTCTGATCAAAACCAGTGAAGTCTGCCCAGTGAGCTACAAGACCTGAAACCATGGGAACAAGTATGGGGAAGGTTACTCAAGCCGCTGACTCAGCCCACTGCCTTTGGAGGAGGACTCCTGAGCCCGAGGTCTAGCACCACTGCTCACTTCGATGTGTCACCTTACCAGTTTCTTAACTTCTCTAGGTCTCATTCTTTTCATCTCGAGAAAGCAATACTTACAATTCCTATTATCTGACATGGGTGGAGGATTAAGTGAAAGAATTTATGCATAATTCCAGGCATAGTTTTCAATGCATATTAAACTTCAGTAAACAATAGCTGTTATCACTATTTGGTCTTAACACGATTATTTCCATATTTGGGTATTTTCAACCATAAAACCATAAAGCCATTCGATATGTTCTAAATAAATGAACCTAATACCCAGAAAACTTTGGGGAATGTGCCACAGTACTATTATGCTCCTGATAAAGGCCACTTTGGCTGCTACTATTGGCTATGCCGGTCATCTTGTTAGCTGGCCAATCTAGAACTCTAGCAGTTTAGATTCTCTTCCCCAAGGGCAACCTTAATACTCTTAAGGAGAATATTCTGGTTTGGAGCAATGAAGTCTAGATTATAAGGCAGCCTGGTCAAGCTTCCCTTGCTTTATGCAGCACCTGAACTTTGTAGGCCCCGATCTTATCTTGGTGAATGGACCGGGCTTCCAGGCCAGGTCAGTGCATGGAAATGCCAACCTCTCAACTCAAGAGAATAGGAGTTTTTGGGCCACTTATAGCCCCAAGCCCCAAGGCCTGATTCTGTTTAGATATAGCAGGCCCTCAATTTGGCTGAGAACTTTGAGATTAGAATCCTTGAATTAGACAATTCAGGTCATCCTGGATTTATGAGCATGTTTCCATAAAGACCACTTTGGCAAGATACGTAGTATTCTCTATCTTATCCACAATTTGTGACAACGAACAATATAGTGTAATATCTTTACTGACAAGAGACTTTTCGGTTTTTTTGGGGGGGGACTGGGGATGGAACTCAGGATCTTGTGCTTATAAAACAGGGACAGTGTCACTAAGCTAAATCCCTGGCTCAAGTGACTTTTTGAAATGCTAATTTTAGAAGGTTATTTGCACAGTATCTTCTTCAGTACTTTTTTGTTTTTCAGTACTGGGAATGGAACCCCAGGCCTTTGCACTGAGTGACATTCCTATCCCTTTTAATTTTTCTTTAAAAAACTTAGGAGGGACAGGGCCACTTAGTGAGACAAGGTCTCATTAAGTCACTAAATTTTCCAGGTTGGACTTGAACTTGTAATTCTCCTGCCTCAGCATCCCATAGGTGTGTGCTATCATGCTTGGCCTTCTTTAGCACTTCTGGAGAAATACATTATGGGTATAAAAAGAACAGTGTAAGTTACGTAATCATATTTCCAAGATGCCTTCTAATAATAAATCCTAATCAGCCTTCATGAAAACCCACTACAGAGGACGGACTGCTCTCTTCCCATTTTCCTGATACTGGACACAATGTACAGTCCACCTGTAGCAGAAACAGCCCTATAGATTAATTGACAAAACTTTGGTTACTGACTCCCTCTTGATATGGTAGGTTCTCTATCTGTAAAGGAAAGGAGAACCCTGTTCTTTGCTGCTAATTGGCATTGGCTGCTGTTGTCCCTGAGTGAGTGGCTGAGAGGCTCATGCTATGGGCGGTGTAGACCACCGCAACACTCCATTTTCTTCTGTTTCTGGGATTCTATTACACATTGTTGTCAGTAACTATGTGCTATACCAGCTCTGACTATACAAGTCTAGTTCTGGAAACCAGGCGACACACCAGGATTTGGTATTCGTCATCCAAAATTTTACACCCCAAATCAATAAAAACATTGTGTATCAATACTGGCAAATATCACATCGTTTTTTTTTTTTTTTCACATCTGTTTTCTAACATGGCTTAAAAAGATGTGACAGAGGCAGCGTGGTGTAGTAGTGACCAAGCAGATAGCTTACACGCCTCCTTCCCAAAGCCTTCAAACACCTGGCTTGGTCACTAGCTATGTGATCCCATATAAGCCAAGGTTGGCACACTATGGCCCATAGGCCAAATGTGGCCTGCTGCCTGTTTTTATAAATAGTTTTATCGACAAACTCATTCATTTACATGTCATCAGTGGCTGCTTGTGCACTGCAGTAGCAGAGTTGGCTAGTTGTGACAGAGACCTTGTGGTCCATAAAACTTAAAATATCCATCTTCCCCTTTACACCAAGTGTTGACCAGCTCTTGCCCCAAGGAGGAGCTCACTAACCCTAAGTGGGTTTCCTTCAATAACCCTTAGTTTTGTCACGGGTAAAGTTAGGGTTGAGCAGTAACTACTTCAAAGGGATTTCACAAAAATGAAACAGGAAAATGCCTATAAAATACAGAAAACCACCTGGCCTATGGCATGCAGTTGGCAAAGGACAGCTGTACTGATGACACCTACTTTTATCTCCTCCTGTCTCAGGAAGGTATTTCTCTCCTTTTATTCAAGGGCAGTCATGCACCTATATTCCACATTCCATCTTCTCCCATCTTAGAGTATAACATACACTCACTGAACATGGCCACCAATGCTAATAAACAATGGTTAACGAAAGTCGTTATCACTGCTACATCCTCATCAAGGCTCTCCACCTTCCTCCTTATCACTCACCTCTCTCTGCCCTCCTCACCTCAATCATTCTGACCCTATTACTTATTCTGGTCACCCATAATCAGTGGGATGTGGTCTTGATCTTACCTGACCCGCCAGCAGCATCTACAATTGCCGATGGCCCCTTCCTCCTGAAATCTTTCTCGTGCCTTCTGATCCTTTCTACACCAGTTGGCTTTTCCTCCCTTCCCTGGCTATTCCTTTTCTGGCTACTCCCTACCCACTGGAACTTACTAAATGTGGGTGTTTCAGGAATTTCATCTACTCCAAAAGCCCCAGTCACTGCATGTTCCACATATGACTTCTACATCTAGAATGATTTCAGACTTCTCTTCTGAGGCTCACACCAGCTCATCCAGTCTATGACAGACAACTTCACCTGGATGTTTCCCAGGCTTTCAAGCTCAAGGAACCGATTTTAATTAACCCATCATCTTTACCTCCCTTGCATCCCCAATCAGCTTGACTTCCTTTTGTTCTTGTAGGCACACAGTCTACCATTTTGCTCAAACCACAGACCAGGAGTCATCTTTAAACCCTCCACATTCACCTGTCACTACATGCTCTTGACTCTAACCTCCTGCCTGGCTCTTCAACTGGTCACCTGCCCCTTTATCCTCAATGCCCCTCTCTATAGTAGCTACCACTGCCTATGTTCAAATAAAAGCAGTGCCATCCTAAATGATCTCCTTATACATATCTGCTCTTGCCACCTCCCAAGCCATCATCCATGTTACTGAGATAAACATTAAAAAAAAACCAAAAAAAACCCAAATCTGATGTCAGGCCCCTGCGTAGCACTTTCCAATGGCTTCTCCCTGCTTTCAGGATAAAGAGAAGCATTCTAAGAGCTGGCAAGCCCCTCCATGACCCAGACTCTAATCATCCCTCCAGTCTTCTCATGCTGGTCTTCCCTGGTTCCCTGCACATCAGTGGCACTCTTAAAGTGCCACCTTTGCACATGCAGCTCCCCAGCCTAAATGACTGTCAGAGAGGAGTTTTTCTACTCTCCAGACCAGGCCAGCTCTCCTGTTTGCACTCTGCTGGCATTTTGCACTTGCTCTGGGAGTACACGGATAGCCTGTTTAATGTTGGTTTCCTCCATTCTTCTATAAATTCCAGAGAACCTGACTGATGACTGTCTTATTCACCACAGCAACCCAGGGTACAATGTAGACACTCAATAACCACTTGCTGGATGAACGAGTGAGTGAATGCACCAGCTCCCATCCTCAGCCTAAGAACATGCTTATGCCTCACACCCAGGTAACAGAAGTCTCACTTTCATTGTAGTCTCCTTTTGGTTCTTTTTCCCCTATCCCTGGGAGAAACAAGTTATTCTGATGTACTACAGTATCTCCCAAACCCACCACTCTACTGTCTGTGACAAGTAATGGACAATCCACTGCCCGATTCAATGTATAAACCAAACTTGACTATTCTAGCTGGTCTCTACAAACTTGAAATCTTCAGTTACAGGCTTTGGTGGCTGAGACACGCTGTCTTCTGGTTCCCCTTCTGTGTCTCTCTGAGTAGTCATCTTCTTTGGTCTACTTCTATGTAGCCCTCAAATGTTGGTGTCCAAATGAGGACTCTGTCCTCAGTGCCCTTTCTCTATAATTCCATCTCTTGTCCTTACAGATCTATTCCTAACAGCTACAGCTGTCCCCATATGGCAAGAATTTCTTTTTTTTCCCCCAATGCTGGGGGTGGAACCCAGGGTCTCACATGCTAGGGATGGGCTGCTCCACCACTATAACCCCAGCCCTTCATTTTTAACTCTCAGACAGGATCTTGCAGCCAGCTATAATGACAGACCCGGGCAACTTTAACTTTGTGACTCAGTGAGACTTTTTCTCAAAAAAAAAAGAAAAGAAAAAGGCTGGAGATGTAGCTCAGTGCAAAGGATTGGGTTCAATCCCTAGTACCACAAAGAAACAAACAGAAAGGATCTTACTAAGTTGCCGAAGTGAGGTTCAAACCCATAGTCCTCCTGAGTTGGATCATGTCCAACATTTTGTCTTTACTTTTGGCAACCCTTCTGAACTAAAGCTTTCCATATCTGTACCTTTCTACCTAAATGCCCATATATCTCAGATACAATGTCCACAGCTTGGTCATTTATCTTCCCAGGCATCCAAACTCAGCCATCGTACTTTCTTGGTAAAGTTATGACCTATTCCAATCTATTGTCAAACCTACCTCTCAAACTGGTCACTAAGTTCTATCTAGTCTACCTCCTAAATATTTCACAATTCTCAAATCCTAGCCCTCTTTACTGTTTCCATCAGCCCCTCCTTGCTCTCTGTATTGAACCAGGGGCTTCACATGAGAAGCACACACTCTACCACTGAGTTACACCTCCCTCCAACCTGACATGCTCTGTCTTAGTTCAGGCCTTCATCACTATTTTCTGTATTATTCTAGTAGCTCCTAACAGGTCTCCTTATCTACGTTTGCTGATTGCCAACACCCTTTTTACCACGTCCCCCCGACCCCCAGCACTGGGAATTAAACCCAGAGCCTCACATATGCTAGCCAAGTGCTCTAACACTGAGCAGTATCCCAGCTGTGCTTTCCTTCTCACTAGGTCTCCACTGCTTACCATGTAATACCCAAACTCCTGCTAGACTCTGATCACCTGCCTTCTTTACACGAGCATTTCACACTCCACCATGGCAACTGCTGTTTCTCAAAAGTGTCAGCCTTTTTCAGGCTTCTGAGTCTCTGCATAGACCGTGCCCTCTGCCAGGATGAACTTTCCTTTTATGCCTGTTTGGTACTCTTTAAAACTTCATCTCCCGAGGAATCTTCACTGAATTACCAGGTAAGTTCCCTCCTTGGCTTATCAAGACCTTTATGACCTCTCTTTGTGGGGTTTCTGCTATCCAACTCCTTGAATGCTGGCTTCACAAAGTTCTGCAAGTCCCTAATTGCATACTTCCCATTGTTTGGGCCTTTTCCTATGTAGGTCCCTTTTCATGGAACCTGCTTACTTCAGTGGCTTCCTTTAAACCTCCTGGCTCCTTTCAGGAAGCTTTCCCTAGACCAGATTCCGTCTTCCTACTTACCCTCCTGGATCCCTCTAGTGCCTCTCACTTCACAGCACTTTCAGTGCTTTATCATTATTACTTATCTGACCTCCTGGCTTGACTGACAAAAGTGTGAGGTCAGAGACCCACTGTCAATCTAGCTACCTCTGAGCACAGCACAGGGCTGGACACAGAGGCTTAGCAAGAGTTTACTGAATGCATGTGCCTGTGTATGTCTTCCTCAATTGACTGTGAGCTCCATAAGGGCAGGGGCTGTGTCTTATTCACTTTGCCTAACACTGTTTAGAGGTGGTGGTCAGGAAATCTTGGATGAACAAACATAGGACATTATGTACGGATCTGTCACATCTTGCCCTCAAGTCCCTATGTGCCACAGAAGCAGGTCATTCCTCGTGCTCCATCTTATAAGGCACACTCCAGCAAGTATCCGCATGGCCTTGGCTTTATTCAGCGTCGTCATTTCCTCAGTTGTTTGGGCAGGAAAACACCAATATCCTAAATTTGTGCAAGAATCATCCTGGGAAACAAAGGCTGGATCTTGAATTTTCTTGAATCCCAAAGCTCTTGAAGCTGTGGCACCAAACCTAACCACTTACCGCTTGAGAGGCCATCATTTCATTTATACTCTGTTCATACTGCTCTGCCAAAATGGCCAGTTTTCTCGTCTGCTCATCTTTCAGTGTCTTTAAGATTGTTTTGTGCTCATTCTTTGGAGTAACTTCCAACTGGTGATTCTTGAGTGCTTTATACTGTTTGGTCTGTACTTTGCAAGTGTCCTGAAACTGTTTTTTAATTTGCATTTCCATGGCCTGTTAGGGAAAGTGACAAAGGGAAAATAAAGACTCATCAGCCAATACAGCAGGCTTTCCATTATAACGACACAATACAAGTGCTGGGCCCACCTGCCTTTTGGTGCAGTGAGCCACGATACTGGCAATAATCATGAAGGTAATGCCTGCCATTCAGATAAGAGTTAACTTTTCAATACTTTTTGCTTTATACTAAGTGAACAGAAGTAATTTTGAATTTACAAATGGCTCCAAAGGAAAAAGGGGATAACAATTCTAAACAGGTTGTGTAATAGTATGAAGCTTAGTTTATTAAAATCTTTGCTGCTAGTCTCAAGGTTTCCCAGTCAAAGTCTTAGCATTTTCTATTGTTCGTTGCTTTTTCTTTGTGTGCATGAGTGTGTACATGTGCGCGTGCCATCCTCCCACACTTCCAAGTGAGAAAGCAGATGCTCTCACTGCTTTGGCTTGTATATGCTTCCGTGACAAACCAGCAAAGGAGAACATCTGGTTAACACTTCACATCCTAACCCATTTCCACTAGGTTTCAGCACAGATGGGAAGAGAACAATGATTTTAGATGTTTCCACCAGTGATTGTGCTTGCATGTGGCAATGTCACATTTGCACTTTGGCAGGAAGACAGGAGTGTGTGATTAAGGCCAGAAGGCATTCCAGCAGACTGCCCCAGGGTCAGGGTGCACTCCACAAACATTCTGAGGATTTACATTGTCAGGGGTCACTAATTAGACCACTTAGGATTTGGCCAGAAGAGGCACATGGCCATTGTGTGTTTTTTTTTTTCCACATGGCCATTGTAGTGGAGGCTGGACTCCTATCTGTGCCAAAATTGACAATGTCCTCTCGGACATACAGCAACAGCTTAGAACACAGAGCTTATTAATTATTGGTCCGCTAAAATTAGCCAGTCAGTGAGTGCCAAAGGAGCTCTTCCCCATAGCTCTAGCATGCAGGCAATGAAGGCCTCACACACTTTGAGCCAATCACAATTCCCATGCCAGTGACAGATGTCACCATAAATCATACTCTTTCCTAAGAAGTTTCAACATGGCTTTAGAGTCCTGCTCAATATGTGCAGCAGAGCTTGTGCTACTTTATCAATATAACTTTTTCATTGCCAAGATCAGATCCACAGGCTGCTGTCTGTCCTATTGTAAAGAGAGCAGATCTTGAAGGGCTCAGGGAAACGACATAGTGGAGTAAAAGGGAAACTGAGAGACCAGATAGAACACTGACTTTCAAAGCAGCTTGTGTAACTTGTGAAATGCAGACTCCTGAGCTTTACACCTGGAGATTCTGATTTGGTGGAAATGGGGCCCAAACATGTGTGATTTGAAAAGTTTTCCAGGAGACTGACAGTCATCCAGGTGTAAGGACCACTGGTCCAGCCCTGCTGCCCCGGAGCACGCACAGGGAAAGCCTCTCCTTGCTCTTACCTTTAAGTTTTTTGGCTGTTGCCGAAGTTCCATGACATGCTTTCTGTGCAGTTCCCTTTCTCGCCTCTTATTGTACTCCAGCTGGTTTTCCAGTTCAGTCTGGTGCTGTAAACGGATCAGATCCATGCGTAGCTTCTGTAACGTGTGCAGCTGCCTGTATTCTAGCTCTCGGGTGGACTCGTCGTGACGGATTAGCATGGCATGCTCCATCTCCTTCTGCGTCCTCTTTTTATTTAGTTCCTGCATTCAGGAACAAAAGATAAATGGAGAGAGTTGACTAGAGGGGAAGTGGAAGAAATGTGGAACTAAGCGAGGGATGGCATGGAATGGCACTGCTAACTGGCTTTTAAACCCGGAAGTATCTGCAGCATGACTTAATGCGATTTGATTCACAATCCTGGAGGTTTAGGTTCTGTTTCAGGGCATGTCACATAGCATACAGGTAACTTCATAGCCTCAACAACTGCACTATCTGTGCAATGGGACCAGTTCTACCTGACTCTGTCTTACCTAACAGAGCTGCTGTGAATCTTAATTAGGTGATGTGTTACACTTAGGTGCAAGTAAATGTTTCCTCAGTCAAGCAGTGGTTTTCCACCTTGTTTTTTTGCCCATTAGAATCACAGGAGGAATCTGTTCAGATACACAATGCTTAAATTCTACAAACTGTAATTCTAATATACTTGCCCCAGGGTGGGGCCCCCATGCCACTTTTAAAGTCTTCCAGGTATTTTTTTGGGTGGGTACTAGGGGTCGAACTCAAGTCCTTATGATTGCGAGGCCAGAACCACTGAGCTAAATCCCCAGCCCCAGGTATTCTGTTATGCAGTCACTGTGAGAATTAAACTTAATTAAACTGATAATATCTGTAGTGTTCTTAGATTTCTGGGAAATATCTGTTTTTGAACATATCAGAAGCAGGCCAATTAACTATTTTTTACAAATCTGTGTTTAGGGCATGGTGGGAAAGAGCAGAGATGCCTCCTCCTTCATCTTTTCTATCATAGTTGGTGGAGTCATTTCCAGATCTAGTCTCTCTGTTCTTCCCAAAATTGGCTATCTTTTTCTATCTCCTCCCTCTCCCTTCCTTCCCTTCCTTCTGTTCTTGTTGAGGTGGACAAAGAAAAAAAAAAGGAAGTTGGGCAACATTTTTTCATTTTACCAATTCAAGAATATTTCCTATATGCACTAAATACAATGCTTCTGGTGCATACAAATGTCAACTAAGCTGTGACTTCTGTCCCTGATCTGCTAGCACTCTAATACAAGAGCATAACACTTACTTTGTTTTCTGAGACAGGGTCTCGCCATGTAGTTCAGACCAGCCTTGAACTCACCTTGTAGCCTAGGCTGGCCTTGAACTTTTGGCAGTCCTCCTGCTTCAGCCTCCTAAGTGCTGAGATTACAGGTGTGAGCCACCACTTACTGACATGCATGATCAGCTCGCAGCTGATAATCAGAAGTGTATGGATAGCCCAGCTTGGGCCAAACTATTTTCTGCCCTGGGAATTTAGAGTTGCAATTCCCAGCTCTAATCTCTGTGGATGGCTAGAATTGAGGGGCATATGAAGGCTACATACGTGGTACTCAACTGCCAGTATGAGGGCTGAGATTTGGAGTATAACAAGTTTCAGAGCAAAAAAAGAATGAAACAAAAGAAGTGCAGGGAATATATTTGTGCTGAAGTTCCTCACTGGTTCCTAAGCCCACCTGTAAGTCCAGCTGTTTTACTGTGCTTGAGTTTTATGAGATATTACTATATTTTAAATGTAATTTCCCTAGTTTTGGTTTAAGCTAGCCCAAATAAATTAGTATGCAAAAAGAAATTAACAAGGGAAATAATTTTATGTGCAAACTTAGTATATGTGCTGCCGAAGTGAGCATTCTTATGTGCAAATTTAAAAGAGAGCAAGACGGAAGTGTAAGTACAGTAAGAGGTAAAGGTTATTATTTGTCTTAAGCTGTCTAAACACGGTAGTATTATTACTAGATAAGAAGGTCAAAGAAAGCTGAAAGCTTTTGGGCTCCATTTTAAGTTAGAACAATACGATGCTTCTCTTCTTTGATGGCAACCACTATGTAAGCAAGTCATTTATGTTCATAGAAACATCAGTAATGTGTGTATGTTGGTAAGTTGAGAAGAGTATCTTGTATACTTGGACCGCTATCCATTTGAAGGGAAGTCCTTTAAGTAGCACAGCCTCTAGTACTAGAGTACCACCACAAATCATTCATTTATTCATTCAACACTTGTTGAGCACCTACTATGTGTTGGGCACTGTTAAGGCACTGCAGATAGCAGGGAACAATGGTATCACCTCATAGAGCTTATTTTCTCATGAAGAAGCATTCAAAGTAAAACTACAGTTTAAAACCAGCACCACTCCCAATGTGTTTTTCTTTTTCCTCTTTACCTGGTCCAACAAATTTTTTTTTTAAAGATCAGTGACTGGCCCCTAGGTGGCACCAAAGGAAAGTGAGACTTTTCCACAGACTAAAGCTATCTAGGACCAAGAGTGGGGAAAAAAAAATCAAGGAAAGCCTTTCCAGTGGGTTAAATTACCATTCTTTAGTCCACTCCATCACTTTTACTTTAGGGTTCCAAGTTTTGGCATTTATACATCTACAATTTCTTAAATTGAGAGGTAAAAAATGAGCTGCCCAAGGGCCTGAAACTCTCGGGGTGGGCATTGGGGGAATAAAAGACAGCCAACAAACACTTTTAGAGGAAATCACATGTCTTTATGTTTAGTGGGCTGCTTCAGGAGCCTGAAGGACTCCTGTGACAGAAATGCCTGGGTTACAAGCGATTTATAACAAGCTACCCAGCTACTTCTGACGTCTACTGAAGTTTGCAAATGAATGGGAAAATGAAAGCCCATGGTATCGGTCAGCTTCAGCCCTGGCTGGCTCACTACCTACCTATGGCTCTGGGCAAGCCTCCTAAGCCACGATTTAGGGCTTCAGGTTTAGGACGAGGCTACCTATCAGCTCCATTATGCACCAACATGCTTATGAAGATGAAATCAAAGACTGCTGAGGTGTAAGATGGTAAGCTGTCAATACTATTTTAAGCTATAAACAAAGTTATTCAGCTTATTTTAAGTCCAATGCTGTGCCTATATGATATTATGCAATGTGCTTTCAATTTAAAAAAATTATTTCGTATATCTCATTCATTCCTAATTGTAACCCTATGAGATGGCGACTTTGCAAAGATTTCCCATGAGATATTTAAGGCACTTGGGAATTAAGGGGCTAACATAAGGTCCTACAGTTCTTAAAACAGACTTGAGGCTAAAACTCAGACTTTTAGATTTTAAACATTTTCCATGAAAAGGTGTTCTAATGAACACGTTATACTTTTATACTTTTCTATTTCTCCCTTTTTAGTTTGTGACACAATATTCTGAAGAACTCCTGCTCTAGCTTGATCTGATGCAGTGACTGCTTTATCTGTGCAAAGAACACAATATACATTAGAGCTACACTGTGCGCACTTCTAGCTTATTACACAAAGTCAACAAAATGGGTCAAGCAAAACTAAAAAAAAATTAAATTTGACCAACAGGTGATTTTTCTCACCAATGTGCCCATTGTCGATACACACTGCAGGAAGTGTGGGGGGAAAGGTGGCTGCACCCTTTCCCTTGACCACACTGAGACACCTCACAAGTGAGTGTTCTCAGGGCCGAAACACATGTGCTTCTCACAGAACATGGTCCCCAAACACATGACTAAGTGACTCCACCTGCTGGCTAAACTGGCTCCAGACGCGCCTTTCCCATCTCTTTCCCCAACTGTGTTCCAAACATTCTATCTACTGTAAGTCCCAGTGGAAGTGCTATTGGCTTCTTTAAAAGCAGCTGATTTCACTCATGCCAGATTTCTTTTCTTGTTTTACGTTTTTCTTCAATACTGGAAACTGAACTCATGCCAAATTTTTATCTTTCTGGCCACTGGGGTTGAGTAAAAACTGGAATTCAAATTTCTAAATGGAGACGTTGTTAGCCCATAATATTTAATGCCTTCTTGCTTTTGATTCTTTGTTTTAACAAGTGGCTAGAAAGATTGAGCCTCTGTGGGTGGTGAGAAGGGAGGTGGCTCAATCCAGTTTGCAGCGATTCTTTTAAAGGTTTTCAGTAATTAAAAGGACCACTACTACCTATTTTAGGCAAAGAAACAGGAAAACAGCCACTCTTAGGTTTTCTTGGTGGACATTTTCATGAATCTCTTTAGAAGGCAATTTGCTAAAATCTATTTAAAACTTTAATCTTTAGGGTACCTGGGCTGTCTGGCCTTGAACTTGCTATGTGATCTAGGCTGGGCTCGAACACATGATCCTCCTGCGTATACTTCCCAAGTGCTAGAAGTATAGGTTTTCCCCACCACACCAGACTTACTTAATACTTTAGGTGTACATATTCTGATCCAGAAATTTCATTTTTTTTTTTTTTTTTTT
>NW_022900924.1:11593164-11608171 GCF_012274545.1 Fukomys damarensis | reverse complement strand
ATTTTTTTTTTTTTTTTTTTTTTTTTGGTACCAGGGAATGAACTCAGGCCTTTGTGCTTGTGAGGCAGGTGGCACCTCTGAGCTAAATCCCCAGTCCTAGAAATTTCACTTCTGAGAACATAATTTACAATTATACTGATACATGTATAGAAATATTTATATACAAAGATGTGTTCTGTGACATTGTTACTAATACTATGAAATTTCAACAAAATGCGCACTGAGATGTAACCTCATTAAATAAATGATCTTACAGTCACAGAATAAACTACTCTGGGGTTTAAAAGAATGAATCTAGGGCCGGGGATTTAGCTCAGGGGTTCGGTGGCCTGTCTTGCAAGTGCAAGGACCCGAGTTCAAAAATAACAATGAATCTAGCTCTATGTGCTACAAGGTAAATGAAAGAAGAAAATCCAACAGTATAGTGGACACCTGTTACTTTCTCAGGCTCAGCATCTATTTTTCCTTCTGTTTATATCTCCCTCTTTTGCTTTGAGCAAATACTCCAACCTATCCAGAATCAGACAGTGTCACCACGTTACCCAATCAAGTTCTCCCTCCTAGGAACTTGGATCTTGAACAGAAAGATTACAGGGATTAAAAATGGTTGGAGATTCATCCGAATGGCAGTGTCTTGAGGAATGTCCATTAGTTCTTATACCCTCAAACATCATGGAAGTTGCATTTGCAGCATGGTTCTTCATTGTTGCCGGCTCTGTTCTTCAGCTGTCACCTACCCCATATGCTTCTGGTAAATTCCCTCCTAAGCATAAGTCAGCCAAAGCAAGCAAATCAAATGATACCGCTAATACAAAAGCAATCTCATTTTTCTAGTTAAAGTCATATACAAGATATGAACTCAAAGTATATAATATATACAGGAAAGAAATGTGGAATAACAAATGCCAAGTGAGTGGTTGACTGTTTCAGAGTAGACATTGGGTGAAATGAGACCATGAGGAAGAAGGGCTGGGGATGTAGCTCCATGGAGCCACGCCTGCCTGGCAAGCACAAGGTCCTGAGTTTGAACCTGGTACCAAACAAAGCAAAACAAAAAGGGTAATGTTGGTCAAATTTTAAAAAATTCACTTATGCAAGATGGGTAACTTCTGAGATCTAACTAGTGACAACAGTTAATAATGCTGTACTGCATGCTTGGAACTGCTGAGAGATGAATCTTACATTAATTCTTCCTACTACATATACACACATGCACACATGTAGTAACAAGAGATAACTGATACATGAATTAAGTTGAATGTGGTGATCATTTCTGGATATATATACACATATCAAAATGTTATTACCTTGAATATATATAATTTTTATATCTCAATAAAACTGTTAAAAAGAACTTTTCAACTAGCTTTATATATATATTTTTTCAATGTTCTTTTATTAGTTTTATAAATCAGAAAGCTTTGAACATTTTCATTCAAAGTGGCTTTGGAATAAGACTAAAAGGAAAATCTGGACTCCTAAGAAAAATACTTTTATAAAGATACTCTTAGCTCAGTTGGTTAAAACAATATGAATGAAGTTGCAAGTACACTTTCTATTCTTTTGGGGAGTGATTATCTTCTGTAGTTTTTACTGACATTAATTTAGCCTCAGACTTCCTCCAAATAGGTGTTATTTAAATAATAATAACAATTGCCACATAAAAAGAAACTCAAATACCTGAATGCGAAATGACTATTGGACACTAAACCTGCAGATCTACTCTGTACCTGTTTATGTGCTGCGGCTTTGCAGCAGGCTACACACTGTCACAGTATTTGAGAAATCTCACCCTCAACAAGAACCCATTTTGACCTTCTTGGGGCGGTACTGCTCCCCTAAGGAAAGATACTTTAACCCATGTATCACCTTCGAGCTGGGCTCATCTTGCTACAGACAGGGATTTTAGTGAAACTACGGGCCCTCTTAAAAATTTGCAGCAGTTTCTCCTTTCAAGGTGAAGTAATACCTATAAAGAACCTGAGCTTTAGTCGGGCATAGTGACTCACTTCTGTAATCCTAGCACTTAGGAGGCTGAGGCAGGAGGATAGGCCGGAGTTGGAGGCAGCCTGAGCTACATAGTGAGACAATGTCTCAAAAAATCAAAAGTACATTATATTGTCTCTAAAAATAGTCTTTTATTCTTTTTAATTTCTGATACTGGCAATTGAACCAGGGCCTTTGCACTAAGCTTTACCCACAACCCTCTTCACTTTTTTATTTTGAGATTGAATCTAAGTCTCTAAGTTGTCCAGCCTGAGCTCAAACCTGTGATCCTCCTGCCTCAGCCCCCCAGAGGGCTGGGATTACAGACAAGCACCAGTGCATAATAAGCACAGCGTCAAGTCGTTGGCAGCCTGAAAGCAAAAATTCTCTCTACTCTACTTTTGATTCTTCACTGTGATAAACTTCACCTATAACAGGTGCTCATCAGAATTCTATTACATTTACTGAGAGAAAGTTAATTCGTAGTTCTGAAAATGTGCTTTAATATCATTCCCTGCCTTGTTTTGTGTCAGGTACTACAGGCCAAGAATGTAGGAACAGACACAACAGACAAGGTCAGGACCTTCACAGAGCATACTGCCCCCTAAACAAGGTGTGAACATAATAAATACCTCCCGAATGTTCTGCTGCTCCACCTCATGCCGCTTGATCATAATTTTCCGCTTGAAGAAACGACAGTTTTTGTCGTAGTACAGTCTCTGTTGAGTGAGAAGGTGGGCTTCCTCTTCAGCCTGTGTGTGCTGCAAGTTCTCTTTATGCTTAGATATCCTCTCTTGTTTTTCTTTCTTGGGTGTGCTATGGTCCTCATTCATTTCCTTAAAAAAAAAAAATCACCAAATGATTTCATAAAACAAAGCCAGTTTCAAAGAATATATATAACAGCTTATTGAAACTGCACATTAAATTATTTGGAAAGCAAATGCAAAGTATAGAAAATCTTGGTGTTGAAATCTCCCTCTATTCTCTCTCAACTTTTTTTTTTCTGATTAATTTAGTCTTAAGTAAGAGGGACACTTGTGAGTTTCCCCATCTCTGGCTTCACTCTCAGAAATTGTTTGCTCATCAACCAACACACACCGACTAAGCCTCTACCATGTAACAGGCACTGCTGCAAAATGTAAGGCTACAATGGTGAGCAGGAAGACCATAGTTTCTGCCATCAGGGGCCTTTACAGCCTAGAATTAAAAAATGACCAAAGAACCATAGAAATGAACTGAAATTACCTTGAAAACTGCTGTGAAGAGGAAGTACTTGGCCCTAAGAGAATGTTTCATGGAAAATATTTGACCTTGGTGACAACCAACCCGAAATGTGGAAAACTGGTAGGAGTTAACCATGCAAAAGGAGAGGGAAGTATACTCTGTGCAGAGAAAGAACACATGCAAAACCTTTACGGGAGGAAATACACTGCAATCAAGAACTGAAAGGTGACCAGGGTGCAGGTATGCAGGACCAGTGAAGGCTTATGGGCCAAAAAGGCCACTGATCTTTAGCATGAGAGGACTAGCTTTTATATATTTGGGAGTGTTATAATGAGATGCATTATAACAGGTCCATGTGAGAGAGAGGACAGGAATCTGGGTAAAGTAGGTGGTGACAAGACTGATGGAAGTGGCCACATTTTAAAGATAAGAAGTGACTATGCAAATATCGTTAGTCTGAACTTCAGAAAAAAACACGCTTCATTTGGGATTAGAGGGCAAAGAAACCAACTATATTTGCAAAAGGAAAACATTCATTCTGTTTTTTCAGAACATGTGGGCAAAGGGAACAAAGTATTGGTTGAGTCAGAACAGTTACGGTATTCACGTATGGAAAAGCAAGAAGACTACTTTTGTGAGGTGTAGTGGCGCATGTCTATAATCCCAGCACCCTGGGAGGCTGAGGCAGGAGGATTATGGGTTTGAGCCCAGCATGGACAATTTAGCGAGTTAGTGAGATTCAATCTCAAAATAAAAAATTGAAAAGCGCTGGGGGTAAATCTTAGTGTCCAGTTCAGTTGCCAGTATCAGAAATTAAAGAGAAGAAAACTACTTTTAGACACAGTACAATCTATTTTTCTTTGTTGTCCTGACTAGCTTGACCTATGTTTAGTTAACTACTTACACAACTGAAGTCTTCTAGTTGCTAAAACCTATTTTACTTAATGTTTTACACGAGGCCATCATATACTATTTGGACTGCTTTTGTGCGCTTAGTCATGAAGTCCTTTTACCTCAATTTCCATCTCTGCTGGTTCCAGTGAGCTCTTCAATGGAACTTTAGAACCAACAAGAGAAAGAGCTCTTCCCAGCATGGAGGCTGGGGTCACGATGGGAAGGTTTGGTTGCTCATCTTTTCATACCATGATTTCGCTACTTGGTTTGGCACTAACCACTGGTTTGCACATGCAAATTCAAATACAGCCATAACAATTCACTCCAAAATCAAGAAAAAGTTATTTCTGAGTCATCCATCATTCTGTATGCCCCTATTATAAGAGAAACTGCTTTGTCATTCCAAGGATAATGCCTTGAAGTATGTCAGTATTAAATCCACATGCCTCCTTACATAGACCAATGAAGCCTTACTTCATAGGGAGCAATATTAGCTTTACACAGAAAGCTCTACTGAGGCTATCTCAAAATGGCTTTCTTCATGAGCATGTCTAATGATAAAAGTTTAGGCCTGTGGTCTCCTGTACTTATACATCTGTGAATAGTGAACCGAAACAGCCTGAGTGTCTAATATTGATGCTGTTCTTTAGGACAATCTTTTAAAGGTAGATTCTAAATGTGTCATGCAATCTCTGAATATCTCATTGTTCTACAAGCTCAAAATGGTGGCCACTCATAAGGTATGATCTCCAGAGAATGAGTAAACACAGTTAGAAATAAGATGGCATTTAAAGTTAAGAAAAATCTCAAACTTTTTTTTTTTTTTTTTTTGAGACAGTCTTGGTATGTAGTCCAGGCTGACCTTGGATGCACAGCAATCCTCCTGCCTCAGCCTCCTGAGTGTTGGGATTACAGGTGTGCACCATTATGCCTGGCTCAAAAGTTTCTTATTTGAAAAATCCAGGCCATCTCTATGATCCAGCAATACCCTTCTGTTATGAGATAATTTGGCTTAAGCCAGGCACTAAGAAAAAAATAAGAGAGGGCTGGGGATTTAGCTCAGCGGTTCGGTGGCCTGCCTTGCAAAGCGCAAGGACCCGAGTTCAACCTCTGGTACCAAAAAAAAAAAAAAAAAAAAAAAAAAAAAAAAAAAAAAAAAGAAAAGAAAAAAAAAAAAAGAGAAAGCGAACTTTGTTCATTGGATGATTTCTTTCTACACCTCAGTTTTCTAGACCTTACAGTGTCAGAGAGTCTTCTGTTCAGTCAAATCTAGATCAAATGCAACTGTCTACCATGCCCAACAATTACCAATGACTTATCTAGGCAGGGCAAAGATCCTGAGGCCACACCATACACTTTCATTTCTGAATTAAAAAAGAACTTGAGAGGAACCTGGCAATATCCAGAATTGCTAACCTACAGATCAGAAAATGAGCTCCAATGCATGATTTCATATTGCCAAAGCAATGCCCCATATTGAATTTTATTAAACTTTCATAAACAGATAAGACGACAAACAAGAAATCCTCAATTATAAGACAAGAAATTCATTGGAACAGCAGACAACTCAGCTCTAAATACTAGTAAAAGATGATCTGAAGAAATGTGAGCTTTCAAATGAAACTACAGTTCCTCCGGGGGACTCTCAAAGTCTACTAGTGGTCTTCAACCAAAAAATGCCAGAATTGTTCATTCATTTATTAAATACAGTTTTGTTTTGTTTTTGGTACTGGGGATGGAACTCAGCCCCTTGTGCTTGCAAAGCAGGCAGTGGAACCACTGAACCAAATCCCCAGCCCCATTTATTAAATATTTACATGTACTGCACACAGGGAATTAGCTTTGAGCAAAACAGGCCTGGTCTCTACTCTTATGATGCTCATCAGCTAATAGGCTGAGTAGTTCAGATGATCATTAAAGAAATAATTACAAACTCTAGTGTTATGAAACCACAGCCATCTGTCTTGGTTGAGGCAGTTAGGAAAGACCTCACTGGGGAAGTGGTATTTGAGTTGCGGTCCTAATAATCAATCCTAAATCTTTCCGGGAGGAGGAGAAACTGAGCATAATTGTGGGTGGGGAAGGCTGGAGGGTAGGGAGAGCGTCCAGGCAGAAGAAACAGTGTGTGCAAGACCTTGGAGCAGGAGGAGCTTGTTACATTTGAGGAACTGAAAGGTGGCCACTGTGGTTTAAGTAGTGGAGGGTGGGGTCAGGGGTGGGGGAAGCACTGGTGTGAGATGACCTTGGAGGGATGGCCTGGTAGGACCATGTGGGTTCTTTTAGGGTCTTCACCTGTCCTCAGAGCAATGGGAAGCCACTGGACTTTAAAATTACAAGGTGTCATGGCTGGATTTATAGCTTAAAAAGATCACTGTGGCTACTGTGTGGAGAGCAAACTGGAAGAGAGCAAGAATGGTTTACAGTTAGACTGGTGGTGCTTGAAATGTAGCCCTGGACCAGTAACAACTGTGTCTAACAAGCAGGAACCTGTTAGAAATACATGTTTTCAAATTCTACCCTAAGCCCACTGAACGACAAAGCCTAGGAGTGGTCAATCTGTTTTAATAAGCACTTTAGGGGATTCTAATGTGAACTTTGAGAACTGCTGGATTACAGTACTAATCACATATGTAGGGTGACTTTTTAAGTCCCAACCATTCTAATGGCAACCTGGGGACTAAAAATATTGGTATTCTTACCTCTTTTATTTTTTCCTTACAAATCTTATACTGCTTCTTCTGACTTTCTAAGAAAGTTGTCAAGTCTTTCTTCTGCTGGGCCAAGATCTGTTGCTGGAATTTCTTCTCATCTGCTGCAGCTACCTTTGCCTGAGAAAACAACAGAGACGATCTATGATGAGCTTGTTCTTCACACAGATTTCAGCTGCATATATATAAATCATCTCTAATCAGGAGAATGGTCTAAAAGTGTGGAGTAATTTATTTCTGAACAAATAATAAACAAAATGTTTTACATTAATAAATAATAAAAAACAAAGAAATGTCTTCTCTAACATTCTTGAATCTTAAAGAAAAATTTACCATTGAAAAATACATTCCCAATTATAGGAAAAACATATTTTATTGAACACTAAAACATTTATGGGATGAAAGGAGAACTAAGAATTATAAAAAAGTGTTTTTATCATATTGTAGGTAGCCTAAGGATTCAATTATAAAAATGGATAAATAAACATGGCTGGCCAGTTTTAGTCCAACTCTAACCAATTAACAATTCCAACTATCAGGTTCCTAGAGGGATCATCTTAAGGATAACAGGAAAGCTAAGGACATTTTGTTTTTTTAGGACCCGCTACAGTCTACACCAGTCAGGCATTATGGCATTTTGGGGGTCCTCTATGGGTAAAATACAGACCAAATAAAAGGTAAGATAATAATTATAGCTTTCAAACAGCCACAGTGGTGCACACGTGTAATCCCAGCACTCAGGAAACTGAGGTAAGAGGATTACTCCAAGTTGGAGGCCAGCCTGGGCTACATAATGAGTTCAAGGCCAGCCTGAACTACACAGCAAGAGTCTGTCTCAAAAAGCAAAACAAAACAAAAAAATTTAGGACTTCCAGAAGTGACCAAATCTAAGTTTCAGGAAACCATATGTAAGACGAGGGACTTAGGAAATACTGCGGATCGAACTCAGGGCCTTGCGCTCACCAGGCAGGCAGTGGTGCCAATGAGCTAAATCCCCAGTGTGGTTCTTTTGTCATAACTTTTCATAATCAGTGTTTCTTCTATTACAGACAATTCTCTTCACATACTGTCCAAGTCAAATTCCCCAGAAAGAATATGACTGGTTGGGCCAGGGAGCACAAGGTCCTGAGTTCGAACCTTGGTACCAGAAAAAAAGAAAAAGAAGAATATGACTGGTTCATGTCATCCCCATCACTTCTGTTTGGGCAGAGCTGCTCACACCATGCTGCCTCACACACTGCTGGTTGTTGGGGGATACTGCTTACTTGAGTTGATGTTTCCTTCAAGAGGAAAGGGGCACTTAATTACACAAGGACCCCCAAATCGCCTTGGCCTAGTGTCCTCACTTATTCCAACTTTATGGAGCCCGAGTTCACCCCTGCTTTTCCATACTGTGTGAGTCTGAGGTGGGGCAGCAAGAAGGGGACTTGGTTTTAGCAGAGCCCGTGCCTGGGTGAGCAGGTTTGTTGAATTTTATTGAGTATTACTAGGCGTGCTTTATTACAGACACAATCCCTTCTCACATGGGACACTTACCAGTATGAAGGTGAGATTTTTTTAAAAATTAGATTTTTTTTTTTTAATTAGAGGGGCTGATGGTGTAGCTTAGTGGTGGAATGGTATTTAGCATGCACAAGGCCTAGGTTAATCTCTGTCATCACCAAAATGAATAACTGAATGAATAAGTGAATAAAATCTACTTAAAACCTAGATAAGGAAGAGATGTTACCTAGAAAACCCAAGTAATGGCCAGATTATTGTTTATTTTGGAGACAGGGTCTTATTTCCTTTACTAGTACCCAGGCCACCACTGAGGGACTGCTGCTCAGGGTATATCTGAATGGATCTTATTGTGACTTGAATTCTGTTTTTTAATTTTTGTTTATTTTTCAGTACTAGAGATTAAATGCACGGCCTTTGTATTGAGCTATATTTTGTACCTCTAACCTCATCCTTTTTTTTTTCATTTTTGCTTTGTGACAGGGTGTCGCTAAATCTGTAAGTTGTTCAGGCTGGGCTTCAGTTTGTGATCTCCTGCCTCAGGCTCCCAGCATGCTGGGATTACAGGTGTACATGCCCAGCCTGTACCACATTTTAAGCATGACCCCACTCCCAGCAGTGATGTTCCTCCCTTACCCACAGGCACCTACTCTGGCCCCCGCTGACACTGCCACTGACTGGCACAGGTGCAAAGGCATGTGTGTGTGTACTGACCTCCTTTTCTATGATAGCCACTTGCTTCTTGGCCAGCTTCTCCAGCTCGATGGACGAGTTGTTGGCATGTGTCTCCACCTCCTTCTGTAGCTTGAGGCGGTGCTCGTCCATCTCAGCCTTCAGCTTGTTCTCCAGGGCGATCAGCTGCTTCTGGTGCTGGCGCCGCATCCGCTTATAACCTGACATCTGTTCCCGCAACTCGTTCTCCTGCTCATGCTCATGGATCTGCCGTGTAACCTGAATTGGTCAGGGACAGAACTCAGATCACCAGGTGCCTAAGACATCAACTTTTGGGCAAAGGAGAACCATCTAGCATTATATATCATTGTCACCCTTTAAAGGCCTCCTCTCTGCCCAGCGCTTACCTGGGTAGGTACTCTGCTTGGTCCTCTTTGTGTTTCCTCTCTCTCAGGCTCAAAACTATCCCATTTACTTATTCATTTTATACCTTCATGAGGTAGGTGTTAGCCGCTGTCCCCATTTTACAGGTGAAGAAATCAAGACTTAAGGGAAGTACAGTAATGTATTCATTCAGCCCAAGTTTGCTTGCATATTTTTGATATGCTATCACATATTTGCGGCTAATAAGGAGTGGAGCTGGGGTTCGGGCATTCTGTCTATTCCACAGCCACACTATTTCTACTACACCTTGATGCTGCTGCAATGGGCTACTATGGAGGGTTGTTCTGTGCCAGCAGGATGGTTAGCACTGTCCCCGGACTCCACCCACTAGGAGCCAGGAGCAGCTCCCAAATGCTGACAATCCAAAGGGTCTTCAGGTATTGCCAAAATCCCCTGAGGGGCAGAACTTCTCCAGTTAAGAAGCACTGCAGTATTTCGTTACCACTGTTAGGATCATATCCCTAACAATTACATGGATCTTGAATATTCTTTCAAACTGTGAACAGGATTTATTTATTTCTATTGCTACAATGGAGGGGTGGGTTGGGGGGGGGGGGGAGAGAGAGAGAGAGAGAGAGAGAGAGAGAGAGAGAGAGAGAGGTCTTCTTTTAAATCATCTGTTTTTCCAACCTCTTCCCCACAGGAGAGATGTTAACAAATTTTAATAGTTTTCTTCTGAAAAGGAGAAAATATTTCTATGATTTTTGGATGACTACTTTTGCTGGTAATTTCCTTAACTCATTCTCAAGTGAATATCTAGGCTGAAGAGTGCAAACAAAAATCCTAGCACCTCATTTCTTCCTACGGAACCTGTTGGGATTTTCCAGTCCTTCCTTCAACCTCTCATCCTTTATTTTCCTGTAAGATTTCCTGATCAGTTCCTTCTCATTTTCCTATTTTAGAAAATAAATTGTAATTACAGAATTATGGTTTTAATTTTGTTGTTCACTAAGTGATTTATTCACTCCCATCCACTATAAAAGCCACTTCTTCCCAAATGGACCCCTAAACAAGTTTTACTGGAAATTTTCATTCTGCTATTAATGCTCTGTACCATTTTCAGATGATGGGTCAAAGTGCATTTTAGACAAAGAACAGCTTGTTTCTCTGCTCTTTTTAGGTGTCCCTGCATACTAGACTGGATCCTCACTATCATAAGAGTGCTGTTCTGTAACTGGATAGTATTTATCAAAGTACACCACTGAACATCAGCTGAACTTTGAAACCTTTTTAGCTGAAACTATGAGGTTTCATACTCATTTCTCTTTTCTGAAGGACAGTTCTCCTTTAAAGTATGAGAATTAAGAGCAGAAGATAGTTCAAGATGGAAAAATGCTAGACTCACCAAAAAAAGGATATAACATTCTAAAGAAAGTAAATGATCTATCTTACTATAACAATAATTTTTTTTTTTTTTGGTACAGGTGATCAAATTTGGGACCTTCTGCTTGTGAGGCAGGTGGCACAACTACTGAGCTAAATCCCTGGCCCACAGTAATGTAACTTATTCATTTAAATGTAGGGTGCTGAAGATTGAACTTGGGGCCTAAGGCAAGCTACCCAGGGAGTTGTACCATTTCGCTGTACCCCCAGCTCATCACTTTTTTTTTTTTTGGTACTGGGGATCGAACTCGGGACCTTGTGCTTGTGAGGCAGACAGTGGCACCACTGAGCTAAATCCCCAGCCCCTCAGCTTGTCATTTTTAAAAAATGGGCTTAGTTTCCAGATAAAGGGAAGGAAAGAAAAGTCCGGAATATAGTGTAAATTTTACTTCCTTATGCTTTATGTGTTTTTAAAATATTTTGGTTTTTGGCTTTTTGAGATAGGGTATCACTATGTAGCTCAGGCCAGCCTTGAACTTGTGATTTTTCTTCTTCAACCTTCCAAGTTCTAGCATTACATGCCTACACCAACATGCCTGGCTATGCTTATGCCTTTTTGATTAAAAATGTAGAGGAAAAATATCTTAGCAGAAAGGATACCATTTAGTCCTTTCTGAATTCACTGTATTTTTTTCCTCTACATAAATGTGGCAGGAAAATGTCTGTTCCAGGGAAATAAGCTTGAGGAATTCTTTTATCCAGGTAGTTATTTTTTCTTATTTTAGTACTATCTTTTTGGTACTGGGGATTGAACCCAGGGCCTTTGCGCTAAGCTACATATCTAGCCCTTTTCATTTAGAGACTGGGTCTCACTAAGTGACTAAACTACCCAGGATGGGCTCAAATTATGATCCTCCTCTCTCAGCCTCCCAGACTGCTCAGATTACAGAAATGTGCCACCATGCCCAACTTAATATTATTTTTATAACTGGGTTTCCATAGCTGAAGAAGGGCACTCTCTAATGCTAGCCTAACACATTTAAAACTTGCCACAAGCACTGGCATATGGCACCAACTATTCTCATTTATGGTCATTCCCCAGATGAGGAAGCCTAAAGATAAAACAGAAATGAGCCAAGCAACACTTTCTGTCTTAATTGGCAGGTGGGGCCCCTGGAAAGACAATGGTTCTACTGCCTACCAGGCATATCTGGTACAAGTGCATGACAAAGACACACAACAAAGATATCACTGCACCTTAATGAATTCCAGGGCAGGGATTTTGCTTTTGAATAGTTCCCATGATTTGAATAAGCACCTTCTTAAACTCCAACTATTGTTATCTTCCATTTGCCACAATAACACCTGCTAAGCTTCATATTGTCTTTCTGGGTACACATAGAAATATTAAAGTTTTCGCTCAGCATGGTGATGCATGTTTGTAATCCCAGAACTTTGGGAGGCTGAGGTGGGAGGATCACAAATTCAAGACCCTGTCTCAAAATAAAAAAATTAAAAAGGGCTAGGGATATAGCTTAGTGCCAAGGCCTTGGGTTTAATTCCTAGTATGGAAAAAAAAAAAAAAAAAAAAAAGAAGGCGAAATCTAAGTTTTTATACTTCTAAGCTTACGGTAGACACATTTAAATAAAAGTATAACCATGTTTTTCATTTGTAAGGTTTAACATGAAGTATATTAAAATATGCTAATTACACTGTATATGCCTATTTGTTTTAAGTTTATATTAAGTCTCTGAGGAATACACCATTTGGTCAATATTTTTTTAAGCCAATAATTTTATTATGCCTTATGGTCTCTAACGTTGCTTTCACATAAAATTTACCTCATATGTGTGTGTGTGTGTGTGTGTGTGTGTGTGTGTGTGTGTGTGTTTATGTGCATTTTTTTTTCTTTTTTGAGAGAGTCTCATTATGTTGCCCAGGCTTGCCTTGAACTTACTTCCTTTCTTTTCCAGTACCAGGGATCGAACTCAGGACCTTGCGCTTGCAAGACAGGTACAGCGCTGCTGAGCTACATCCCAGCCCTAACCTTGAACTTTCAATCCTCCCAAAAAAGTTAAAGCTGGAGAATGGTAAGTCTAAATTATAAATAGAATAAGTCTGAATATGGGAAAAAGAGAGATGTAGTGACTGTAGTTTTTACAATGGAAATCTTTTTTTTTCCTCATCGAGTTTATTGGTACTTTTAAGGTATACAGCACAGTTACATTCATCACTGGGATTTTGTACCTTTACATGACAGGTCTTGGTTCTCCTTTTTTCCCCTTGTCCCTGCCTTCCCTTCACCCCCTCCTTCCTTCCCTACTTACAAAAGCTTTATTTCCATTTTTTCATTTTCTCCTACTTTTTTCTTTTCCCTTATTTCCTCTCCCTTACCCTGCCCACTTCCTCTACATCTTTAGCCTTTTTCTTCCTATTTCACATTACAATGGAAATCTTAAACATGTGATCAAATAAAAGCAAAAGTGGGTAGTACCATCATGCTACACCCCGTGGTTTACTTAGAGAAAACCTTATTCTTTCCCTTCGTACACAACTGCCCTTGGGCAAATGATTTAACCACTAAAAATCTTTTGGTTTCTTCATATGTAAAGAGGAACTATAATTATTTTGTTCAAGGTTGTAGACTGGATAATACCATTTAGCAAGGTGTTTGACATATAAGAAATATTCAGTACATTATGGTTTCCTTCATTCTCTTGCTAGGTTCTGAGAGGCATCTTTTTCCACTCTGTTTTGAATTTCTGATCATGGGGCTATTGATCGGAATAACTGGATCCAAGAGTAAGGGCATGTTTAACAACAAAACACTACCTATATTCAACTGATGGATTTTAAGAGTAAACTTGGAGCTGGGTGTGGTGGTGTACTTCTGTAATCCAAGCACTCTGGGTGGCTGTGTGAAACAGGAAGACTGCAAGATGGACAATAAAAAATAAAATTAAAAAATAAACAAAGGGCTGAGGATGTAGCTTAGTGTGAAGGCCCTCAGTTTAATCCCCAGTACCATTAAAAAAAAAAAAAAAAGAATAAACATGGGGTTGGGAATGGTGGTACAACTCAGTCATAAAGGAAGTACTTAGGATGCTCAGGCTTTGAGTTCAATAAATAACATCCAAAAAAGGTGAATATTTGTAATTTCTATTTTTTCTTTCTCTTTATTTATTTACTTTTGTGTGTGGTGCTGGTTTGAACCCACTGTCTCATGTATGCTAAACTACTGAGTTACATCCCTAGTCCATGTATATTTTCTGAATCTGAAGTTTTACCTATTTCATATATTTGGACTATGTAAAGAATTCTAAATAAGTAAATGACAAATAATAAACAATTAAAAGGAGGACTGAAACTTCTTCTTTTACAAAGTTTCTATATATGTTCAATGCTATCCTATTTAATTCTAGCAAAGTTTGGTTCTAAAACAAACTTTTTTATCCAATGTGTGGAATGTGCCTACCATGTATAAAACACTGCACCAGAAAGCTAATAAGCAAATTACTGAACATAAAACAGGAGCATGGTGCCTGATAATGTTACCCTCTTAAGAGATCAAAGCCAATTATAAGATTATTTATAAAAATCAAAATGATGTATATGACAAAAGTAGCCACCTCAACACTTAGCACAAATGAAATTTGTAGCAAGTTCTTAAAAAGAATACAATAAGTCACATTTTGGCATTAGATATGTGACACTCCATGCTTTAGAACACCTAAGGAAAAAATTTTTAAGTTCGTACCAAAAGTAATGATGGATACCAGGCAATTCTGCCTTATAACAGAAAACATTATATGAATAGCAATGCAACTCACACTTTTAAATCCAAATCCTCTTATCATAGTAGGGCTCTAGGAGACCTAATTTGTTCACTCATTCATTCAACATGTTTATTGAAAGTCTTTGGTCATGTGGGTTGGACATGTTGATTGGACAGCCCAAGTGAAAAATGGTATCAGCAACGATCTTAGTGAGTTAAAAAGCCACAAATAAGGAAGAAGATATGCAGTGTTTTGATAAGCATCCTCTGGTACACTATCCAGGAAGAGAACATACTTTCAATCATGTAGAAACAGAACCGAACTCAAGAGGGGAGAAAGAGTAGCATTTATTGCTGAGGCTCCCCCCCCCACCTCTCTCTCTCTCTCTCAAGGTCTGGGTCTCCTTATGTGACCCAGTCCCCAGGCTGGTCTTGAACTCATGGGCTCAACTGGTTCTCCTGCTTCAGCCTCCCAAGAGG
>NW_022900924.1:11533432-11593118 GCF_012274545.1 Fukomys damarensis | reverse complement strand
TACATAATTGAGAATTGAGACTGGCCTGGAACTCACCATGTAGTCCAGGCTGGTCTCAAACTCACAGTGATCCTCCTGCCTCAGCCTCCCAAGTGCTGGGATTACAGGTGCGTACCACCATGCCCGGCCCTTGAGGCTCATACTTTTATTCTTATTTATCAAACTCATTCAGCTATCAATTTTACAATTAGTTAAATAATTGAGCTACATTTTTAAGACTCCAAATGTAGATTCTCCATCTATGAGTTTATCTATTTAATCTGGTAAAGCCAAGTTAAAGAATCTACATTTTCATGAATAGAACAATAATCATTTTTTCCTCCATGCTTTGCTAAGGACAATAAATGAAGAGTAGCCTGTTTATGTCCCTCTCCCTAATGTGTGTTCTGTCATAAATTCATCTGTGCAGTGAGACCACTGCATTCCACCAAGAATCAGTTCTGCCAACAGTAGAATTGTCTGGTAGAAAACACAGCCTAGTGCTCTTTGTGTTAACATCTACTATGGAAACTACCAGTGACTGAGGACATTACAAAATCTTTAGAAATAACATCAGATGTAGCAACAGCTGAAAACACTCTCATGGGTCATTAATGTAATGAAAACATTAGGATCTCCATTCATCAAAAATAAAAATTTAAGGAAGGCACCTCTTGAAGGGCCCAGCATCAGAGTAGTAATTCTGAGGAACTCTATGAACAACTCTGTTTTCCAGGTAACAAATGAGCTCAATATGAACTTTCTTGCAGAAGAAGAAAAAGAGAAAAGATAAAAAGGATAACCCTCCTTCCTAATTCTTTAAAATAAGGTCAATAATCTTTGCCCTTAGAAGATTACAATTGAAAAACTCTAATTATAAAGTTTCCTCAGGTTTCAAGATTGGTGGCCCTTCCTTTCCCTTTGTTTCAAATGCACAATTGTGCAGCAGTACATAGTAACATAGAAATCTCAGTTTTAAGGTGTCCCCAAATTAAAAACATCTAGCAATGAGAGCCTGTAGCTCACCGACTTTAGACTTGTCAATAACTTTATTCAGAAACACAAGGCCTCTTTTAGATTTATGTCAAAGAGGTGGGTTTATAAAGCACATCTTAGGAACAGTAATATTTTTGTTAGGTTGCAAGTTGATTTAAAATATATTCTCATTATTCATTTATCTCAAAACTAAAAACCTAATTTCTAAATTCCTGCTCTTTTCGCTGTTTACTTTTGGACCTCGCTGCAGCTGGTTAGCACCTCCACTGGAATATTATAAAGAAAGAGTAAAATCAAAATCAATCAATCAATATAGTTTTGCTACCAACTATGAGAAGTGAGGTGTGGATTGAACGATGACTTGATTATTCACTATACTAGGCCTTCCCTTGCCATTTTCTTGCACTTACTTTTATGTTATCTATACCATTTTAATTCTTCTCTTTTGAGCTGGGATCCATTAAAAACAATGGGACTCATAATATCTTTTAAAAAATTAAATACTTCTTTATGATGTCCCAGTGTCCTGACTTAATACTCGTATTGGAACGAGCCTTTAAATTAATATAATGGGTAGTAGAATTGTAGTACTTGATAATACACATTAAAACAGTCATACCAATAGGTATAGCATCCAAAATGGGACATGGAACAATAATATAACACCAAACCAATTTTCCCTTCCATTAATTTATTTTTCTTCTCACAATCATGAGATGCAAATATCACTAAACTCTGATAAACTTCCATCAATCCCAACATGTCTTCTAAACCACTATGTTTGGAAATGATACACTACAAAAACAACTTTGGTGGCTAAAGCATCAACCCATCAGCTACTCTGTTTTTAAGTTAATACAGGAGCACAGGCCTTTTAGTAAAGCACAACTCTTATCAGAGATGGATCCCAGCAGTTCTCTGGATGGGCATAATGAATGAAGCCTGTAGGATTCAGAGGGGCTCCTGAGGTCTTTGCCCATAGCCTGGAGTGGGCTGGTAGGGAATCAGCTTTTATAATCCACAGAGAGGAAGACTGTGATGGCTGATACACACACCGAGTAGCCCTAGGTGATCTTACAGATGCCTGTGTGAGATTATTTTGGCATGAGTATAGTAGTATCTTACGGGTAGGGAGGACAGTCATGAATATATGATGTGGGAATGAGGGTGTGGCAAGTGGGAAAAGACGGGAACCTGTCCCAGAGCGGGTAAATCCACTTGGTATAATGTCTGCTTCCATGCAAAACCTGCTGATAGTGTTTCGAGGCTCAGTGGTTCTTTGCTGTTTCTCCTCTAGCTTCAACATGGGCAGGTTTGGATAAAGGTACAAGTCTCATAAGAGTCTGTGGTAGGTAGTAACAGTTCTCTCAAATGCTGTATTTCTTCTTTCGCCAGATACCATGGCATGGAGGTAATTATTATTTAATAATTCCATGATGCTTTATTTGGACTCTAAAGCACATTTTTAGGTGCTTAACAATCATTAGCAAATAGATAGTGGACATTTTAAGATCTCCATTACACACTACGGTATTCCTTTCAAATGAAAAATTGCTCATCAAAGAGATTACATGAAACTTCTATATAAAGGAACTTAAGAGTGGAGTTATTTATAAGCAGTCTAAGTTAAATTGCTTGCTTTTACAGAGCAGCAGGAATAAGCAATATGTAGGTGCTTTAACTTCCATTTTCTTTATATTTGGATTTTTAAAGATTATTAACCCAGAGTACATTTCAGAGATAATCAGAGCCTTTAAAAGACTTGACAAATAAAAGTAGAAATCATGTTTGAAAAACAGGACATGAAAAAATGATCATTTCTGGGTCGGCTTTGGATGATGTCATCATAGGTTCTAAATGTAATAGCCAAGCAGTGTATACTAACTCTTTCTGCTCATGTGACCTCTAACATCAATTTGGGCAAAACAACTAATATTTCAATAATATTTTGGCTGGGAAGTGAGACTGAGGAGGAAAAGATTAAAGAGAGTTTAGAATGGCAAGGATGAAATGATGTGAGTGTGTGTGTGTGTGTTAGTGTGTGAGCGCGCACGCGCACGCGTGGGGGGCTAAGGGGAGGAGGCATGAAAACTAACTCTTCCAGCACACACCCCTTTTGCTACTACAAGGGCATCCAGCAATCACATTTGCAATAGTAAAAATGCTGAAGAATCCTACAGTCTCTTTTCTTCCACAATTCACACTACCCTCTCCTGCAAAGCCTTTCTTGCTTTATTGATGCCAGGAAATTCGTTAGGGGTTAAATGGGGAAGTGCAGCCCCTACCATTGTTGCAATAAATAAATGAATGAACCAGAACGAACCAGCAATCCATCCCTAGGAAGCAAGGATCTGGTTTTTCTACAATTACAGACATAAGCCAGCAACTGCATATTTTAAAAAATTATCTTTTGATATGTGTGTGTATATCACAGACACACATGTATCTATACAAAAAGCAGCATAGTGCCTTGCACACACATACATCACTATCTTTAAAAATAGTCTTAGCATTATTTATTTCAATGAAAAGACATAGCTTTAAAAACCTGAATAGGCTAGCAACTCATCTCAAAGGCCTTATATTTTGCACATACAGCATATACAAACACACACAGTCACACACACACACACACACACACACACACACCCAAAAAAAGGTTTTTTTTCCCCATGCCATAGACAATGCTAAAATATCAGAGAACAGGTTGCTATGACAACAGATTCTTTTTTTTCTAAAATGAATAAAATTATTAGGAGGGAGAAAACATTCTTGACTCCTTTCTTCCCATCCATGGAGCCGTGAGAGGCTCAGGGAGGGCGAGAGGCTGCCAGACAGGGAGGAGGGGAAGGAAGGGAAGGTGGGTAGAGGGGTGTTTGCTTACCAAAGATGCTGATTTGATCGTGGCAAAGCGCTCTCGGTTCCGGTAGTGGAGGGCCTGGCTCTGAACTGACTGGGTAGGCCGCGGCTCAGGCCTGGGATCGCCGTGGCCCGCCTCATCCCTTATGAATACATGATCCTGCAGAAATGGATAAAAACAAGGAGAAAGTCCAGCTGTGCTCTTTCCTCGCCGGCTGCCTCTCTCTCACCCCTCTTTCTGCACAAGCACTGCTGTTTGAAATGCATAGTTTAGCTCTCTGCTAGTCCCCGCAGCTCCCACGGTACAAAATGAATAAGCAACACATTGCAGCCTTCAGTTAGGAATGTCAGCTGATCGCTAGTGGGATGCCTTCTGAATCCCTGGCAGGCTTTTTCTTTACCTCCAGAATTACATATATGCAAAAGAAAAAAAGAATAGAAAAAACAATGCAATGTACAGACTCCTTAGAACAGTTTGCTTAAAACGCTGTAACCAAATAATTCCTTTAAAAATGTCATGTCCATGTCTAGCAAGGAGGATGCTGGTGGCTTTTAACATAAAAGCGAGCCTCCGCCTCATTCCCTTGAAAGATCTGCGTTCTCAATTTAATTTTATTTGAGATCTGTTCGGTAGAATCATCATTCTGCCTAGAATCAGTGGAGGCTTGTGCTGAACTGCCTCTCTATCTTGTGCTGGGAAGATTCGGCAGTCACTGAGGGATCCTGCTTTCCAGTCATGATCGTACACAGTTCTAGCACCTTCTCTCTACAGCTTCTGAAAGGATTTTTTTTTTTTTTTTTTTTTTTAGATTTAAAGAGACAGGCGTACAATTTCAACCAAATGATACTTTCACAAATTCTCCCTCAACTCAGCATCGGTATGTCACCAGAGTAGGGAAAGCTGGGATTTAATGCCCTTGACTGATCTAATCAAGCCTATGCTTCTTGATAGGCAAAGATGATTAATCTTATTCTAACACCCAGTGAAAAATAACATTCCCTGGAAGGATAATAATGGATGTTTCTTAAATGCAACTGAAATGACTTTTAAAGGGGAAAATGCTTTCTGTTTTATATATATATTTTTTCCCAGTACTGGGGATCACACTCAGGACCTTGCACTTGAGAGGCAGGTGTGGTGCCACTGAGCTAAATCCCCAGCCCTAATCTATTTTAAATATAACAAATAATGCTAGCAATATAATTTTTGCTTCTTTCTAAATTGTCCTTTTGTAAAATAATTCTTAGTTTTTCAGAGCAGTTTTAAAACAAAGATCACCATCACTAAAAGTCTTAAAATATACAAAGGGCAATAAAATAGTGCAGTAGTTTGGTTTTATAGTAGATATCCACTTTAATTGCATTCGGAAATGATTTTGGGGAGGGGTCATGTTGGGCACTGAACTCAGGGCCTTGCACATACTAAGTACTGAGCTATATCTCCTGTCTCAGGAAATGAATTTTTAAATACTGAATTTCATTGCATAAAACGTGTTCAAAACTCCAAAGATAACTTAATGAAGCAATTTAAACATGAGGGGAATGTGACTTTTGAAGTAAGTCCAAACAAATTAAAGCATCAATTTTACTGGGTACATTGTCTTAGCTATAATGCCCCTTCAAGTAGCAGTCCCTCTGAAAATGACCACTACACCTGGCTCCCAGAATTTCTGAATTACACACATTTTGAGATTAATAACTGAAAGGGTCAATTTGCTATTTGATGTGGTTAGGCAATAGATGTAGATTATTTGCCAATGATGATCACAGGGCCACCTCTTCTTTGAAGAATGATTTCAGAAAATGAAGAATAAATATCATGTTCTACTTTACCAAGACCAAATATATGGCTTGGATGCAATTTATCTTTAAAACATTATCATCCAGAAACAAACAAAATACTTCCTTGAAATTCCAATAGGATTAGGGGCCAGTTTTAAGTAAATGTATGTTAGCCTAATACATTTATGACATTCTTTCACTATAAAAGATAAACTTGTGCAGACTGAAAAAGCTGTCCTAATGTTCAAAATCTTTAATGTAGTGAATTAAACTTTTATATGACATAGGGGGTACAAATGTAGCTATTACACCCTGGATGGGGGCTTTTCTTTTATTTAGAGGTTTCCCCTGGGTATCTGAGATACTTCAGAGATGAAGATTCACGGTGTAGTCACTTGTCTAGCATTTACATGAACATGAACTTGAGCTTGTAAGTCACGTCTCTGCACACCCATGTGTTTTGGGTCCACCTTTATCACAATGCTCATCACACTTACCTGTCTGTCTTTGTGTGAGACTGTGGATTTTTTGAAGGCAGAGAAAATGTGGTTTGAAAAACCCTCAGTCTCCCTAGCACCTGGCATAGTGCTTGATACTTAGTAGGCACTCAGTAAATGTTTGCTGAATAAATAAGCTCAAGAATGTAAGTCTGGGAGAGTTTGAGAAAATGACATTTTCTTTTGGATTATTTAACAGAATTCAAATTTGTATTTCATAAAAACCTGCCACTCTTTGTACTCTAAGAGAGTCGTAAAACAGTGACACACACGGAAGCACACCCTTCTGTGGTAGGGGGGTGGGTGAGTCTAAAATTGGCTTTCATCTGATGTCATGAAACTTTTTTTATAGCCTCCCACACTTTTTGTGTTGTGGAGAAGGAGTCAAAAAAACCCGTGGTCTCTCTTTTGTTTTGTTCACTTGAAAATTCTTAAATGACTGTTGAAGCAGGTACAGTTACCAAAAACCTGGGGCTAGAAGATGGGGAGGAGAAGATGAAAAAGGGCATCTTAACCTGGAAAGGTAGTTAGGGAGGGGAGAGGACAAAAAGAAGGCTGAGGCTAAAGATGTGACTACAGGGAAGTGTTGTAGGGCTTCTCTGCGTCTTCATACACTAATTTACTTTTACTTTGCCAAATGTAAGTACCAGAGTCAAAGAACCCACCCTTCTGTTGAGTAAAAATAACAGGAGAGGCCACTGAAGCAAGTGGAAATTAAACCAGAACTGCCTTGCTCAAGGACATTTCTTTTATTCCTCCCACAAAAATGATGAAAGCTTTTTTTTTTTAAAAAAAGGAGGAAAGACAGAAAAGAACTAAATACTGACTAATAAATAGGAAGAGCCAAATAAATAAAACTTTAACAATGATTTACAAAATATTTTCTCTATGTGATCCCTAAAAGATCATTATGATTAGATTTTTGGATGCTATGTACCTAAAAAAAACACTGATTGAAGAATAGTGCTTTCATTATATGAAAATCTTAGGATCTATACTGATGCTAGATGTAACAGCAGACAAAGGTAATTAATTCTAGACTTTGATAAAACACAAGTATACTCCCCTAACCCCCATATTGTAAGGGATTAAACCCATGGCCTTGTGCAGGCTAAATACACACTCTACTCCTAAACTACACCTCCAGTCCCTAAGTATACCTTTTAATTGAGAGATTAGAAAAATATAGGTTATTGAGTTTGACAATGATCTACTCGTAGTGGCTGTACACACAGTGGTTTGTGTGTGTGTGTGTGTGTGTGTGTGTGTGTGTGTGTGTGTAATACTAGAGAGTGAACCAGGGCCTTCATACTGAGCTACATCCAAGGCCCCCTTTTATGTTATTTTATTTATTTATTATTTATTTATTTGGTACTGGGGATTGAACTCAGGACCTTGCTCTTATGAGGTAGGTGCAGGGCCACTGAGCTAAATCCCCAGCTCAATGTTTTGGAATTTTGAGACAAGATCTCACTATGGAGGTTCAGGATGTCCTGAATTAAGTAGTCCAGGCTGGCCTCAAAATTGAAGTGATCTTTTCTATAAAATGGAATATTACTCAGCCATAAAGAGCGAGAGAATAGATTCATTCATAGGAAAATGGATACATATTGAAGATATACTCCTAAGTGAAATAAATAAGTCCCACATGTGTAAATACCGAATAGTTTCCCTGGTGTGAATATTCTGCAACAATGCATAAGATTCTAATACGATTACTGACATTTAGAAATGGGGGGAAAGGAGCTAAAGGTGTAGGGAAGGTGTGATACGTAGGGGAAGAACAAAAAGGGAAAAGAAAAAAATGTGAGAGAATGAAAAGATGAAAATAAAGTGTTTGTAGATGGGGAGGGGAGGAGGGGGTGAAGGGAGGGCAGAGGTAAGGGGAAAAAAATGAGAATCAAGACTTGCCATGTAAAGGTACATGATCCCAACAATGAATGTAACTGTACTGTATCCCTAAATGTACCAATAAACTCAAAAAAAAAAAAAAAAAAAAAAGATCAAACGCAAAAAAAAAAAAAAAAAAATTGAAGTGATCTTCTTGCCTCGGCCTCCCAAGTGCTGGGATTACAGATGTGTGCCAACACATTTGGCTCTTATTTTTTATTTTGAGACATCTCTCTTGCTAAATTGTCCAGGCTGGGTTCGACATTTTGATTCTTCTGTCCCAGCCTCCTGGAGGGCTGGGATTAGAGGCATATGCCAACACGGCCCGTGCACATAATGGTTTTAAGAAGTATGATGGAGGAATTAAACTAGATGAAAGAAACTGAAGAAAGAAACTAAACGGGCTTAAAAGTTTGCCTTGGGCATGAGCAAAGTATATTATACACACTGAACATTCCTCAGTATGAAAGTAAGTGGAGGACAGGGCAAGGTGGATGAGGAGTGGTGGTAAAAATGATCAAAGTATATTGTGTGCATGTATGAATCTAACCTGCATAACCAATTAAAAAAAGAGTGAAAAAGAAAAAAATTTTGTCCTTGAGTCACTTGTGAATAATAATCAGGACTTGAGTTGTTTCCTCTAAGAGTCCATGTTATGGTTTATGCCTTGAAGTCACCAAGACCCTCAGGTGCTCAGAGGCAGGGATCTTGACCTGTACCTCATTCTGTGGTGCTGGAGCAGACTTGCTTCTAGGAGGAGAGCCTGCTCAGAGGCAGTCATCAGGGGCGTGGCCTGGAGGGGTGTGTCTTCCTCCGTGGCTCCGCCCTCACTACTTTTCTTGGCTGCTGTGAGGTGAGCAGCTGGCTTCTGCCCAGGCCCCTCCACCAGGCCATGCTACATTGGAGCCCTTGTTTACACACTGGAGCTGGGAGCCAAAATGAACTCTCATTAGATTGTGGGTGTCAGCACTATATCCCAGTGACAAGAAAGTGACTCAATCCACTTATGGTTTAGTATCAGGAGCTCACTCTGTGACAGACAGACATAGTGCTGGGTAGCAGGTAAGAAAGGGATCCTTGAGGAGCTACCAGTACAGGGACAGGGTGACTTGGGGACAGAACTGGGAGAGGGAGAGAAAGAAGCACTTAGAGTTAGTTTTGTCAGAATATGCTTTTACATGTGTCAGATCATTCTTGCTAAAAGTGATTAGGTTAGGATCCTTTCAAGGGCCGGGGAAAGACCAGGATGGAGGGAAGAACTGGAAAGTACCCTGAAGTCATGATGCCAAAGGAGCATTTTCAGGGCCCCATTTTACATTTTAGGGGTCTGTCTATGACAGAAGGCACAAGTCACACACTCACTAGTTACACATGGCCCTTAGAAGTGAGTTTTCTTGCTGTGAGTTCGAGACCAGCCTGGGCTACATAGTGAGTCTAGGTCAGTCTCGACGACATAGTGAGACCCTGTCTCAAAAAAACAAAACAAAACAAAACCAAACAGAAGTGAGTTTACTTCCTGCATGAAATCGTAATGTGTTTCAGATCTATGATTTCACTAATTTAGGTTGTGTCTGATTTGATTATAATGGTTAAAAGGGACAAAAATTCATCTGTTCTTTTCTCCTTCCTCTTTCTTGTTCTGGGACTTGAACACAAGGCCTTGCACTGAGCTACATCCTCAGCTCTTTTTATTATTTATTTTAAAACAGAGTCTTGCTAGGTCACTGAGCTACCTAGGTAGGGCTTGAATTTGTAATCTTCCTGCCTCAGCCTCCAGGAGTGCTGGGATTATAGGTGTGCACTACCACACCTCACACCTGGCTTACCCTGATTCTTGTATTTTGTTATTTATCAATGTTCTTATTGTCTTGGGTATTACTACTGGACAAAATATTCAGTTAACTCTTTCAAGCCATAAAGGTAATACTTTAGATTATTTAACCCTTTTAATTTGTTATGTCCTATGAACTGGATTGGCAGGATGTTTAGTATTTGATAATTAATTTATTCATCCACTCATTTATTCCATAGTTATTTACTGAGTGTCTGTACTGTGACAGACACTGCTCTAGGTATTGGGAGTACAGTGTGAACAAGGCAGGCATTATCTTTGCCTGACAGAATTTACATTCTAATCATGAAATAGCAGATAAGCATATTAATACATAAGAAAGTATCATATAGTGACAAGAATTAAAAAGAAAAAAATAGGATAATGAGCTGATGGTTAGAACTGTGTTTAGTGTATGATAATATAATGATATATTGGCTACTATAAAATTCTGAAACATGAAATAAAAATAAAAAATAAAGTTTGAGCTGGGAGTGGTAGTGCACACCTGTGACACCAGTACTTTGGAGGCTGAGGCAGTAAGATGGCTGCAAGTTTGAGGCCAGCTTGAGATACATAGTGAGCTCAAGCCCAGCCTGTCCTACATATTGAGGCTCTGTGTCAAACAGACAAACAAATTTTGGGACATGAACTCATGCAAAACTGTTTTTTTTCTAAATTAATTTTTGTGATCACAGATCATGACAGCTTCAGGAAAGATCTGCCTAGATCTCCCTTTAAGGAAGGACTTTCTACCCTTGCTGCATAGGAGGGCTGCTATTAGTCATGCTTCTAGCTGGCTGCTCCTTTGGGATCACCTCAGCTGCCCAGAGCAGACCTGTCCAAGTTCGTGCCCTTCCTGGTTACCCGGATGCAGTGACTGGTAAAGGCTAGGGCCTCTAGACCTGGCCATTTCTGTCCAGGTGGACTCCTCTGAGGGGCTGCTGGGCTCCTGAGCTCCCTGTGGAGTTGGCTGAGGCTTCTGGTGGGCCTGTGTCTTAGTCTACTCTGCCTTCAGCTGCTGCTGCTTCTCCCTCTGGCAGGTGTTCATCTCTAGGGAGTTTCCCCATTGAAGATAAATCCAGTGGGGCACCATGCCTCAGCTCTGCTTCCTGAAAAATCCAACCTGTGACACAAATGTCCTAAGAAGCTACATGTGACAGTGCATCTATTGTACTTCTGTGTAGTGGCTTCTAAAAAAAATTCCCCTTTTCAGGCAAGGGATTTAGTTCAGTGGCACTGTGCTTTGCCTCGTAAGTGTAAGGTCCTGAGTTCGATCCCTGGTACAAAAAGAAAAAAAAAATCCCCCTTTCAAGGAAATTCTGAAGTGGACCCCAAACAGAGAATGTAAGAAAGAAAAACAGACTTGTCCTGCCTGAGGTGTGTGTGTGAGAATTATTTCTTTCTAGATTCACAGAAGCACTGGATTTTAGACCTGGAAGGAAGCTTTGAAATCATACAGAACAAATATTAATTTGTCAAATGGAGAAACTGGTTCATAGTGGCACACAGAACTAAAAATTAGTTTCCTCATCCTACAGTCTAACATAAAATCTTCTATTCATAGTTTAAGATCTTATTTCACTTATATTCCCAAGTTTTATGAACTTGAGTAAACCTATACACAGAAACTTTCTGAAAAATTTTGCATTTCTATTGTTTTTAAAGATAAAATAGTTTTGTGTGGTACTGAGGATTGAACTCAGGACTTTGTGCTTGTGAGGTAGGCATGTGGTACCATGAGCTAAATCCCTGGCCCTTAAAAATAAGGTATTTTAAAGCCTCAGGATGGGGACTCAATGGATGTCATGAAGAGACAGCATGTTTACCATTAAGTTTTCATATATTTTATAGTCGATTTTTCTAGCCTACTTATGTCTTAAGTTTAGATCATTTTATATTTTATTTGTAAAAATGTTTTGATTTCTTTCTAGTACACTTTCTCTCTATATTTCATAATAAAATAGAAATATATTATATAACTTAAATTCTTCCTGACATTGTTTTGTGGATTAAACACAACTATCTACTATTTCAGAACATAAATTATATCTATTTTTCTTAAGGGATTACATCAGGGAGAGAGAAATATTGAAAGACCCAGTTATCACAGGGTAACTCTGCAACAGCATGCCAAAAATTAAGACTAAAATCCCCAGTGAGTTCTAGATCTGGGTCTTCTTTCTTACTGATTGTATCAGTAGTATCTTTTTTCTACTTCTGAATACTCATCTGAGAGTAAAAGGACCCACTCCAGTTGTTCATCTTTTACTCCCTATACGTGTGGTGCTCCAGAGGTGACGGGGAGAGCCACACCTGTTGGCACCCATGACAACTTCCTCTATGAACAGAGCCCAGCAAAAACTTTTCCAGTCTTCAAATACATGTAGTCCAGGTTCAGAGGAGGCCAGTTGGCAGTGTTGGTCTTACTAGAGTTTTAAAAAGTAATGTATTTTTTATTAGTACATGTTCGCAGTATGTGACAGTTACATTTATTGTGGGGAGTTTGTGCACATATGTAACACATTTTAATTTTTTGGTACCTCCCCTGCTCTGACTCTTAATCCCCTTCTCATTTGAAAAAGCTCCATTTCCATTTCTTTGTGACTCCCTTCTCTTATTTATTTGCTTGTTTGTTTATTTTTTGGTACCAGGGATGGAACTCAGGACCTTGCACTTGTGAGGCCGGTGTGGTGTTGCTGAGCTAGATCCCAGCCCAGCCCCCTCCTTTGTAAACCCTGCTTCCCCTCCTTCTCTTCCACTAGCAGATTCCTGCATCTCTCTGCTATACCTCCTTTCCTCAAACTTCCATGGCAGCCTGATAATCTGGGCCCCATTCTCTCCTATGTGGCGGGGCACATAATTTCCCAAGCTCCAGCCCTCTGCTTTTCTCCCCTTCCTTGAGTGTGCCATGCTGCTTTTGTCTTAGGGCCTCCATACATGTTGCTTTACGATTTACTCCAGTCTTTCATCTCAAGATAGATTCTACTTGTTTGACGTTTTGGTTTAAATGTTAATTTTGTCAGGTAGTATTTCCATTTTCCCCTTGTAGACTAAGTTTAACTGACCCAGAGCAAGTTTCCTAAGAATACTGTAGAATTATTTGTGTGATTATTTGCTTCATCTTCCTACAAATGAGCTCTATGAAGACGCCATGCCCATTTTATTGTCTCTGTATTCACAGGTTCTACCATTGTTTCTGGTGGAGTAAATGATTCAATTCACCAGTCCTGGAAAGTAAACATGTATCCCTTCACTAGTTGCAAACGGGCACCACATATTGTTCTCTTGCCCTTTCTCCTTTCCCATTCAATTTCCTTTCCTCCCAAGAAAGAAACAACCAGTAGAAATATAAGTCAAAAAAATTTCTTAAACATGGTGTTTCATAGAATTGGAATGTGATCACTGCCAATCATTATAATAAATACATACACTGCTCACATATACCTAAGAAGAAAAAACTATAAAGGATCTTTTCTTATAATTACAACTTATGGACTCTTTACTAAAGTCTCTTTTGGAGAATTCCTATGAGAAATTATTGACAATTCTATGAAATACTCAATTTACAGAAATTGTCTTGAAAGACATTTTAAATTTTAAAAAATGTTTTCAAAAAGAATTTCAGCTTATGGCCAGGTGTGGTGGTGCACACCTGTAATCCCAGTACTTGGGAGGCTGAGGCAGGAGGATCGCTGTGAGTTTGAGACCAGCCTGGGCTACACAGTGAGTTCCATGTCAGTCTCAACTATGTAGTGAGACCCTGTCTCAAACAACCCCCGCCCAAAAAAACAATGGAATTTCATCTTATGATAGGCTTATCATAGGTAATCCCAGCACTTGGGAGGCTGAGGTAGGAGGGTTGCTGTGAGTTCAAAGCCAGCCAAGGCTATATAGTGAGCTCAAAGCCAGCCTAAACCATATAGTGAGACTACACAGTATCTCAAAAAGAGAGAGAGAGAAATAGAAATAGAAGCAATAAATACAAGAAACAGCAGAGAAGAGTAAAATCTGTTTCTAAAACAAATATAGACATGCCATGGTACTCCCATGCTTTTTTTTTTTTTGGTACTAGGACCTTAGCTTGCAAGGCGGGTGCGGTGCCACTGAGCTAAATCCCTGGCCCTCCCATGCTTTGAAACTTGCCAAATTTGGTACTTGACACATTTTGATGTAAAAATTTTGTCCTGGAACATGTAGGTTGTTTGTTTTACATGACATGCAAGCTAGAACTTATTGGTGTTGATTGCCTTGTGACTTTTTCCAGCCAAAACAATTTGTTCAGCACTCATCACTTTTGATACTCATTATGCTTCCCAGAACCAATAAGCAATGAGTGCTGAGGTACCACTCTAGTATGTTGGGACTGCAGACTGAGAAGCATATTCCCGAAGGAGCATACTGTTAAAAGGGAACAACTGACAGGCCACACTTGGGAAGCCATGATGGTCTGCAGGATGACAGACTTAATGGAATTTGACTTGAAGATGTAGAGATTTATATACCTTTATTGATGGTGGTGGACATCAGACTAACAAGAAAGGAAGATGAAGAAATTAGGCCTGCATGTAGCCTTTACAGTCCTTTGTTATTGTTTTGCTATAGGAAACCTGCCAAGTGCTAGGTTTAGTCCCATGTTTCAGTTGACAGGGAAAGCCAAATGGTCCAAGCTGCTTTTGCTGAGATGCTGAGACTGACAAACTGGAGAACTACAAAGACTGCCGTGACACTTACCTTCTTGTGCACAACAGAGGAGCTGGAATTTACTGTGCTTTCGTCATCGTGCATCATGACAAGTTCAGAGCTGCTCTCATCCATGACCTCCTGCATGCTGTTCACACTGCTGCTCTGGCTGCTGGTGCTCACAGACATGCTCGGGATGGAGTGGTTGCTGCCCAGGCTGTCCATTTCCCTGATCAGAGTCGTTCCATGTTCACTGTCCTATAAAAATAGCACTGGAGTTAAAAAAAAAAGTGACTGGAGATAAAGTGCCAATCCATTGACTAAGCTATTAAGTACACTTAGTTTTGCAGTGCCAAGTTGCTTTTCTGCCAATTTGCAAAGATAAACTTTTTATGGAGTGGCTCCACTAGTCCCCAGCCAGTTTCAGACATCTCAAATTCACTTCTCTGCCATCCCCATTCTGGACATGGGTCATAAGGCTCCAAATGCTGCTAATCCTGGGCTTTCCCTTGTCATACACAACTGTCATAGAGTCAGACTGCTACTCGGGAAGCAGGATGAGTCCAGGTTCATCAGAGATCTTTGGAAACATTAAAGTGTCAGGGAGACTGCTGGCCACCAAACAGGTGACCTTTAGGGTATCTGCACAAAAAGCAGTGGTCACCTGGAACTGAACTAGAGAGGAAGGAGTTTTCAGAGATGTGATAAGCAGTATGCTCCTCTGCAAGTCATTATTGAGCAACTTCATATGTAAGCTAGGATATTAATTCTACTGCCCTAGACAGGTAATTAAATTCTGCCTCTCTTAAGCAATTCTATCGTGCTTACCTCTGTAATCTCATTAAATATATCTGTTAAATAATGCTAGTATTCATCACCAGTGGTCCAAAGACTACTGTTTGAAAAGTAGTAAAATAATCTAAACATATAATTTACCCCTCAGAGTGAAATATCCTTTGATATAAAATTAAATAATGTGATTAAATCAACCTAGCTACAAATAAACCTTGTTTTCAAAGAATCATACTGTGTGTATGTATGTGTGTGTGTGTATATATATATATATATATATATATATATATATACTTAGCTATGGCAATAAGAGGGTAATACAAAATGACAGCTAATATATTTTTAATAGATTTATTTCACCTATTAAGGGGGTTGTCACTCTATATATTCAATCAGGAGATTTTACAGTCCAATTCGGTTTTCTGAGTTTCATTTTTATAACTATTGGTAAAATAATTTTGTTTTGTATTAAGCTAAAACATTTATTCTTCACTCCTTCCTTTTTAAAATCTAATTTTAGAGAAATGTATGTTTTCTCTTGTTCAAGGGTAACTCTGCAGTAATACTCTATTTCTACCCTGTTCTGCTGCTTTAACTACATCTCTTTCTTCTATTTCCAATGCTCTGTCCCAGCCCCATGACCTCCAAACATAAATATGAAGAAGCCTACTCCATATTTTAGACCCTTTACATGGTTCCCTAGCTAACTTTTTCTCCATAGCCAAAAATGTGAATCTTAAAATAATTCACTTTTGCTTTCTCTACCTTCTCATCTATTTATCCCACAATGCCCAGTAATCTATTTGACCTATCTAGTCCTATAAAATTGCTTTTACATATGGTGAGTGTTGGACTTAAAGAAATTTATTATAGTAAAAGACAACACATTGCCATTAATCCCCCTAAAAACACTCTCCCTCATTTTGAACTTAGTCCATTGTTCTTGCCACTTTCTGAAATAGTTCTGCAGGTTCTCTTTTGTGTCTTTACAAGCTGTTTTAAAAAATATGGAGAATGCTGCTGCCAAGTGCCATCCAATGGAAAGGCAGGCTCATAAAAACCTGGTGTGTCCTCATCCACCTTATTCACCAGATCTGGTATCGTGTGATTTATGGTTTTTCCCTAAAGTCAAAATGATCAGGAAAGGTGAATGTTTTGAATCAATTCAGGAAATCAAGGCAGCCACTACAGCACAATGAAAGATACTTACAAAGAGTACTTCCAGAACTGTTTCAGAGAGTGGCAAAAATGAAGTGTGTTCAAAGTGAGACGGGTATCTTGAGGGGGATTAATGGCAATATGTCTTTTATTATAATAATTTTTTCTAAGATTGTACTTTTTGATCAAACCTTATAAGGTCATCAAGGATGCCCTAATTATAAATCCTAGTTAATCTTTTTTTTTTTTTTTTTTTTTGATGGTCCTTGTCCTACTTGACCACTCTGGCATCTGACAGCATTGCAACTCCCTCTGTGAAGCTGTGAACTGAAAAAAAATTTTTTTTGAAGTGTTAGGAATTGAACCCAGGACCTTCCCACTGATCTACGTCTGCAGCTCTTTTTAAACTTTATTTAAAAGACAAGGTTTCACTAATTCATTAAATTGCCCACTCTGGCTTTGAACTTGTAATCCTCCTGCCTCGCCTCCCAGAGTGCTGTGATTATAGGTGAGTGTTACCAGGCCCAGTTGATGATATAAAATTTCTTCACATCTTTTATGCTTTTATCTCCTGTACGCCATGGGTCCTCCTCCCGTTCTCCATTCAAACCTTGGATTCATTATCATTTTAGTGCTTTAGAACAGCTCCTTCTTTTGAGTTTTCTTTTATTCTAGATTTGTGATAGATCACTGGTTTGGTTTCTACCCACTGTCATCTTTGTATTCAACCAGTTCTTCATAGGTGAATGAGAAATCAGGAAGTTGTCTCTCCTTTGGAAACTTCTATGCGTATACTGTGTCAGTAGTGTATGAGGCTTGGTCTTTAAACTCAGTAGCCCCACATGGAAATCATCTACTCTTTCTCTTTGGTCCTTATTGTTTATTCTTGGTATTGACATACTACTAACCACCCAGGCTCAAATACTTAGTCACTTTCAACTCCTCTTAATCTTTTACTGTCACTTTTTTTTCCTTTTTGGTACTGACTTAGGACCTTGCCCTGGCAAGGTAGGTGGTAGAATCACTGAGCTAAATCCCCTGCCCTCATTGTCACTTTCAATGAGGTCATGATCAGCCATTTCACCTCTACAGCATTTCTCAAAAGCATTCCTCTTCCCTCTTCCCACTGACACTGCCCTATTACCACTATCTAGGGTGTAGTCCATTCAAACCCATTTACATTCTGGAGACCAATAATCTCCCTAAACCATCACATTTACCAGAGTCTAAAATGCCCTGTACTCATTTATCAGACACCATCCACATCCTGTCCTCAGTGAAGTCTTCACTAATCCCCACTGGCTGGCCAATTTTCTTCCCACCTGTGATGGTGACAGTACTTTTTATACACTGCCTTAATTAACAGTCACTTTCTGCATGTCTCTTCTGTGACTTTGCACACTGTGTCACTTAAGGGATACAGCATCAATTATACTTTTATCCTCCAAAGTGTTTTTCATAGTCTAGACTTGTTTAACACAGTAGGTGCTCTGTGAGTGCTTGCAGAAATAAACTGAACCTACTTCCTCCTCCTCCTGTGACTCATTCAAGGGTCCATTTCGTGTCTCTTGGAAAAGGATTTTTTTCATTTTTCGGTACTGTAGGTTATCTAGCTCTCGAACAGCATCTTTTGTCCTCTGTATGAGGTCAATGAGGACCCGTGGTGGCCGTTCCCGTCGAACAAAGTCATGCTGATTGAGGGAGAAGAAAAAACAAATTGATAATGAAGAAGGTATTTTTAGGTAGAAGAGGTAGGTATAAAAGTAAGCAGAGAAGAATAAAGCTGTTTTATGGATTTAGTAGAAATAATGGTGACGTTCATGTCAGATGCTGCATGAGAAAATTATGCTTTTATTTTCTTCCTCGAGCTATATTTTGTAGACACTGTCCTAGAGTTTATGTAAGAATTCGTTTTTATTATATGTATATTTTAAGGTATATGACAGGAAGTTTTTCCCCATTAAATTTATGGGTATATTTTAGGTATACAATACAGTTACCTTCATCACTGGGATCTTGTACATTTACATGAAGAATCTTGGTATGACAGGATATTCTGAGGAAGCAAACATTGTGTTCTTTTTGTTTTGTTTTTAGTACTGGGGATCGAACTCAGAACCTTGTGCTTTTGAGGCAGGTGACAGTACCATTGAGCTAAATCCCCCGCCCCAGGATATTCTGATATATATACAATGGCAGTGAAGCAAATTAACATACCCATTAACTCACAGTTACTTTTTCTGCCTGTGTGGCAAAGGTACCCAAATCTACTGCCTTTACTGTAACCTCCTCTCTACTCTCTGTTTCAGTATATTTGAATGTTTTCTTTTTGTGGTAGTAGGCAATGAATCCAGGCGTGCTCTCCTATTGAGTGATATCATACAGTATTTTTCTTCCTGTCCAGCTTACTTCACTTAGCAGGATGCCCTCTAGGTTCATCCATGTTGTTGCAAAGGCTGAAAAATATCCCATTGTACGTGTATACCACCGTTTCTTTATCCTTTTGTCCATGGATGGACACTTAGGTTGTGTTTATGCCTTGGATCATGCTGTCATAAACACGGTAGTGCAGATACCATTACAAGATACTGATTTCATTTCCCTCAGGTATATACCCAGAAGAGGGATTGCTAGGTCACGTGGCAGTTCTCTTTTTAATTTTTTTGAGGAACCTCCCTATTGTTGTCTACAATTGCTTCAGCAGTCTATATTCTCACCATGTACTAGAATTCCCTTTTCTCCTCATCCTTAACCAGTATCTGTTATCTCTTAGAGGTTGGTTTATCTTACAAGTGGTCAAAATAGGAGCAGATAAATTTGTATCTTTTAAAACTAAAATAATATAATAAGCAAAAGCAATGCAGAGGATAGTCTATTCTTGTCATAATTTGCTTCAATCCTCTTCTCCACTTCACACTATCTTATGGAAAACGATTGTGTATATTTTGTTTTCTATTTCTGGGGCCATATAATTTATACTTGAAAACCTGGCAAGTGATCACTCTATCCAGAGGCCAAAGTTCTGGTAACTTCATCTCACCACTAAAGAGCTGTACAAACAGAAGGGGAAAGGGCCTCAGAGATGTGGAAATAACTGCCTTTAGTCCTTTGCATTATAGATAAGAGGCTGTGGCCAAAGAGGCAAAGGTAGAAATCTCTGAGGAAGGTTTTACTTTCTAGAATAAAAAGATACAGCACATAAGGAAGTGTTTTACTCTTTCCCCCTTTTCCTGCCTGGAATAAAGATTTGAAGCCTTGTGATACAGCAGTCATTTTGTGACAAAGAAGATAAAAGCCACATGCTAGGAATGGTGGGGTAGGAAGACAGAAGCATGAATGAACGGTGACATTGCTGAGCTGCTGAGAACTATGAACTGCATATAATACCTCCTTTTTCAGTGTCCTAGACTTCATGAGATAATTAAAAACTTGCTTGTTTAAACTCTTTTAAAATGCAGATATTTTACATCTCAAAAATTTTTCATTGTCTCTTGGGTAAAGTCAGGTCTTTTACAGCCAGGTTCTTGCTCATTATTTCTAGGTTCAGATCTAGTCATCCCTGTTCCTCCTTCCTATCCAATGCATGGCACTTTCTCCATAGTTCTGGCCCCATGCCATGTATTTTCCACCTCTATCTCTTTGCTCATAAGTCTTTGCCTGAAATTCCATCTCCTCACTACTTTCCAAACCCCTGATCTCCCAAATCCTACAATTAAAGGTATTCAGACTGTTTTAAAATAATGATTTTCTTGTTCTTGACAAACGTTTAAAGATTCAAATAATTTAGAAAAATGCATGAAAGAAAGTAAAAAGAAGTCACTCCAAATTCCATCATCCAGAAATATTATAAAACTATGGAATACCACTTTATACATTATTTTTCCCTCTTTCTCTCTCAGAACAATGGCTATTTAGAAAGAATTTTATATGTGAAACTTATTATATGCACTAATTATAAGTATAAACTATGAAATTAAGATATACTGGAATTTAACAGATTAGGACAGACTGAATTAAATTAATTGCTTAACTCTGTTAAAATTTCTTCACCAAAGTAGTTATCTATCCCAAAATATCCCCTAAATCTAAGGGAAAAAAAGATTGCAAAAGCTCTAAAAAGAGCTACTTTTGGGTTTTTTAAATACTATATATTTCTATTTGAGAAACTGTTATTGGCCATCTGCTGTGAAAGATAGGAAAATTAGTGTACTTACAATTTTATAACCCTAGTTTTTTTAAGTTATGCTCTTATTTTTACATTGCCTAAGTTTATCATATATACATTGCATTTTTAAACAATTCAATGATTTTACTTTAGTTCTCTATCTAAATGGCTTCAACATGAAAGTGACATTTTAATTTCAGGAAGAAAATGTGATGATGGATTATTGAAAAATAATTGAGAATAACCAGATATCCAACTGGTGAGGGGGTGGGGGAGTTGGATTCCTACATCATTTCTTTTTTTTTTCAAGGCAGGGTCTCACTATGCAGTTTAAGCTGGCCTTGAACTCTATGGCATCCAGAATGACCTCAAACTCACAGCGATCCTGCTTCAGCCTCCCAAGTGCCAGGATTGCAGGCATGCGCTACCATGCCAGGGACCTATGTTATTTCTTATAAAAATTTCTGCATGATTCCCCTCAGCAAGTCTCTAAAAAAGCCTCCTAAAAAGGTCTAGCATAGACCAAAAACAGAAACAAGAAAAACAAGGCAAGATCTATACATTAATAAGGAAAAAACAACTTGATAGAAAAATAGGCAAAGGAGAGTTCACAGGATATAGGAATGGCTTTTCAATATATAAAAAATACCTAACCTAAATCATGAGAAACACAAATTAAAACTACAGCCAGAAACATTTTTTACTGGTCTAACCAGCACAGTTCAAAAACACTCATACATTGTTAGTGTAGTCTTTTTTTGGTTTGTTTGTTTGTTTTTTGAGACAGGGTCTCACTATGTAGTTGAGACTGACCTGGAACTCACTATGGAGTCCAGGCTGGTCTTGAACTCATAGAGATCCTCCTGCCTCAGCCTCCCAACTGCTGGGATTACAGGTGTGAGTCACCATGCCTGGCTTTTTTTTTTTTTGGTACTGGAGATTGAACTCAGGACCTTGTGCTTACTAGGCAGGTATCCAAATCCCTGGTCCTGGTGTAGTCTTTTTGGAAGAGAATTTGATATATCTATTTAAAACCCACACTTTATAGAATATTTTACTTCTGGAATTTAGTCTCTAGACTAAAGGTACAAAACGAAATATTCACTAGGATGTCTAGTGTTAGTTTGTAACAGCCAAGGACTGTGAACACCCTACATGGGTTTGTTAAGCAAATTATGGCTCATCAGAGAATTCTGAGGAATCATTAAAAAGAATGAGGTAGCTATGCATGTGTTAACAGGGAACAATACCCTAAATATACTATAAATTTAAAAAATGTAGAATAGTTTTTATGCTTTGCTACTATTGTACAAAAGTAAAAAAGAGGGCCAAGGATTTAGTCTCACAAGTGCAAGATCCTAAGTTAAATTCCAGGTACCAAACAACACAACAACAACAACAAAACAACAAAAGTAAAAAGAATACTTACTTTCATATGCATAAAAAACCTTTGAAGAACGTGCACTAGAATAGGTAACAATGGCTGCTAACTCTTAGAAAAGGGTCTGTTATGGGGAAGACTCATTAAATAAAGATCAAACCAAGTCAAAGAAAGATCAAAATATTTACTACAAGAAAAATTTTCTTCAGGTATATCTTTAAATATTTTCTGTTCTCCATGTTTTATTTTCTTTATCAAAAATAATGTTTGGCAACTATTAGATCTTCTTTCCTTTCTTTATGTATCGTCTTCTCTATAATCATCTTTAGAATATTGATTATTCTACATTTAATTTTGTTTTATTTCCTTATGTCTATCCAACATTGAAACATCCTAAATGTATTTCTTTGATTCACTGTATTTCTTTGATGCTTATAATTTTAACCTCTGTTATAATTTTTCTTTTCCATTTCCTTCTTTACCCACTTGCTTTTTATATCTTTTTGCTGTCTACTTCCCTAAAGTTATATCTTTGAATCACTGTATTGGAGTTTTTCTTCTTTGTTTTAAAAATGTTTGCCTACTTCAAAGATACTATATTATATTTCTGGTGTTTTGTTCTAGTGGCCGTTTTCCCCCTATATCAAGAGGGGTCTTGTGGCTCAGGCAGATGAAGTAGACATTGTCTAGAACATGTGGTGGCTCTGCCACAAAGGAGACCAAGCTGTATCACTGGTCCTGTTCCATGTTCCTGTGGCCTGCTGCTCACAAGAAGAAAAATCTTATTTTTGATGGAAAAGCTAGGTGGCTTCAGACCTGCCTCTTTGGGGACACTTAATACCAGAAAATAATAGAACAATGTTCACAGAGTTTTAAAGAAAAGAAAATGTAAAAAAAAAAAAAAAAAAAAAGAATTTGTGACCCAGACGGGTGCTCTTCAATGATAAAGGCAGCTACTATTTTTAAGCTTTACATATTTAGGTATTAACACTCTTCTGAGTCAACATGAAAGCTGCTCAGTAACAAAACCTAGCCATCTAGAGATGGATTGAAAAAAATTAGAAATCTGGGTTATTCTGTGCCAAATTAAAGATATTATGTTGTAATACTGCATACTACACTGATGTTGACAGATCATATCACCTACGTATGAAATACACAGTAAAATATGAAATGAAAAGGGATGCTTGACATTCTGATGTTTAATGTGATGCTCTAGTTACTGACATGTATGACATAATGCTATATAAATGTCTGCTTTACATATTACCATACATCTTCACTGCATGAAGGTTTGGTAACAACCTAACTGAAAGCTGGAGAGCTGGCATTTGAACCACTGGCAGACTATGCAGAGAACACTGCATTAAAGTTCATTTAGATATTGATCCCAGAAACATCATGATGATAACCACAGCAAGAAGGAGAAATACTGTTTATTATAAGGCAAAAAAAAAAAAAAGGATAGGGGACGGGGAATAAAGGAGACAGGGAAAAAAACTAACCAGAGGGACGATGTAGCACAGATATTCTGAGAATCTCCCCATTCTCAAGCCTACTACCATCACTGGGTGCCTGACAAGGTAGCACATTCTAAAGCAGTTTGTCACGATGTGCTGCCATAACACTGATTCAGTACACTCCTTCCCAACATGACTTTAAGGCCCTCTTCTCAAATACAAATGTGAAAAATTACCTGTAATAGTTCCACCGATGTTGGCCTTTCCTGAGGTATTTTCTGCAAGCAGTAATCAACAAATCTCCTAAAGGATTCTGTCCTGTATGTGAACACATCCAGAGAAAACACAGTCAGGCTCTGTAGAGAACTTGGGTTACATAAACAATCTCAGTCCAGGGAAAGTTTTGCATTTTAGATTTCAAAAAAAAATCAAATATTTTGGAATACCAGTTTAAGGTATCTAAAGTGATTCCTTTGGATAATAAGTATGGACACAGTTTCAAATTAGTTAACGTACATATTCACATATAAGGCAAGAAGGTCAGGTCAAAGCATAACATATATCAGAAAATAAAAAATACTACATATATTTATATATATTATAAATACTGTATTTATATATAATAGCTTAATATAACTTTTCTCCTCAAAGATAACAACTCTCATAGCGTCAAGCCAATATTCTTAATTACCAGTTGTTAACTCCTCCACTAACCACAACACAAACTTGAAGCATAAATTAGGACAAAGAACCTACGAATATGCTTTCTGCATAAAAAATACTTCCTAGCATAAAAATTCCATTTTGTCCACTCTTCTTTAAAATGGTCCATTTTCTATCTCTTGTGGTCTAAATAGTTATGTCATAATTTTCAGCAAGGAGCAATACATCTCCTCTATAGATAGTGTATGTTCTTCCTAACACATTTAAATATATATATGGTAAAAAAATGACAATTGGAAAAATAATGACATCAGAGAATGCCATTTACCTCTGGGAGAAGTGGTAAGAAAGAATGCCAGGACTTGAGAGACTACATATGTAAGGAAGGCAGGGGCCATTTCCCTACAGGATTTTGGTTTCTACACACATTAGGGATATAGCAGAAGCCACAGTGAGGGCGGAAATAACTGTGTATATGCACATATGTACATGTGAACAGGCAGTGGTTGCTTGTGAGATATAACTATGATATACGATGAAGGGATGAAGGGCTTTCTAGGACAGATATTTAAAATGTAATTTAACAAGGGCATCAATTATATATATATGATGGTAATTTTCTTGGAGAGCTGAAATGATCACAGAATCTTACCATTCGGTGGACTGTAACACTGGGGAGTCATTCTGGGCAATGTGATACAAGGCACTCATGGCATTCATGTTGAAAAGTGGGGGCTTCCGTTCCGCTGGAAGAGAGAATATGGTAAGGTGGTTCTTGAAAGAAATTGAACAGACAGTGAAATAAGGAACTATAAGCAAAGCTTATCACTAAATTGATAGCTCATTTCTGTCATCATGTCACATAATCCACTTATTCTAATCTCTAAGGTCAGCCATTTGGATAGCCATTTGGAAGCTGCTGGTCATTTAATGCTGGCAAAGCTCCTAGGAGAACCCATTTCAAAAAAGTGAAAGAAAAAATTCTTTATTATTGTTTTTTAACATATACTCAAACGATGGGCCTTTGGTTGTTTTCCTTTAACAGGAAAGAACATCTTCAGACACGTGTGTTTTAATTTTAAAAATACATATGCACTTAATTCAGAAAACAAGAATAAAGAAAATATTATGGACTAGCACATCTTAAACATCATTAACAGTACAAGATGTATGAAAATTCCTTTTGAAGGACACTGTGTAGCATTGATGAAAGTGGCCTGTTCTATCCCATTGATTTATTTTTGTGTGTGTGTGTGTGTGTGTGTGTGTGTGCATGTGTGTATGCACGCATGCTGAGGATTGAACCCATGACCTTGCACATGCTAGGCAAGTGAGCCACAAATGAGCTATACCTCCAGCCTCCTTTTCCTTTTCACTTTTCTTTCCTAGCACTCATCTTTCCCTTCCCTCCTTTTCCCTCTTGCTCTTTTTCTCCTTCCTTGTTCCTCCCTCCTCCTCTTCTCTCCTTCCTTCCTTCCCTTTCTCCTTCCCTTCCTTTTTTTCTTTCTGTGCTGGGGACCCAGGGCCTCAGGCATGCTAAATTCACCCTCTACCACCCAGCCATTTCTTATTAGAGGACTCTCTATCCCAGTGGTATAAAATGCATCTTTATTGGAACTCCTTCAGTTTTCCCTTGATATTCTGCTCGTTTGGTATGTGTTCACTTATTACATTTACCTGAAATACACAACTTTTCTCTTTAAAGAAATAATAAGCTCTAAGAGAACAAGATCTTATAATCTGAATACTTTTATTCTTTTTACCTCCTCCAAAAAAGTAATACAATGGTATTTATATATTAGGTGTGTTTCATTTATTTACCAAACTAAAGAAAGTTCTAGCCTTGAGTTAATGGTATGTTATTTATTGTATGTATTGTATGTATTTATTGTAGGTTATTTATTAGTTACTACGGCATAGAAGATAAATCACCATCTTACTCTACCATGTTTACCTTAATGGACTTTTTATACAGTTCAATTTTCTAATTCACAATCTGACCCCTGGTTTTATCAGCGTAGTTTTCAAGTCAAAGTTCTACTATTAACTATTCTGATAGTTAAATAACAAACTGGGCTTGTTCCATGTAGGTTTGAGAAACAGGACAAGAACTAAGGTAGAAATTACAGGGAAGACACTTCATTCATGGGAGGAAGAATTGGTGAAAAGTCAGAGTGGTTGAAAAATAAAATACCAGAATGGACAATGTTGAAAAGTGGTGAAATTTTAGTCACTGGTAGCACTTAGGCAGATAGTGAAACTTGTTCCTCTATGACACTTTGGAGGGGTCCCTTACAGTTTTCACTAAATGATCTCTGTAGAGATCTTTGGAATGTGAAAGTCTACAATTCTACAAATATTTCTCATTGGCCTCAAAAGGATATCATTCACACTCCCCAAATAGACACTGGTGCAACAATATGAACTGCTAACAAGTGTAATTCAAAAGCTGCACTGTGGACAAAGAATTTCAAATGCAGATGAGAAAATAGACTCATTCAGGTTTATTGTACTTTTGAAGAGGTGGAATCTAAAACGTTTCTGGAGCTTGGCCTTTTGGCAACTTCAAGTATTTAAAACCACATGGAATTAAGATCTCATCATATGGCCACCAATGGCTTCTCCATCCCAAGACAAAGTCCAGGCTCCTGAACAGCCTGTTGGCCTCCATGAACATGGCCCTGGCTGCTCATTCTGAGAGCCAACTGCTTCCTTTCTCTCATGCTGCCTTTGATTTCACTGAAAGAACCAAGCTCAGTCTTTCACAAAGACTGCTTTCTCTGTCTGGACTCTTGTACTTCAGTCTCTAAACTATATATGACTAATTCCTTTCACATTTTTTAAAGATGAGATCTTGTTATGTTGCCCAGGGTGGTTTTAAACTCCTAGGTTCAAGTGATCCTCCTGCCTCCGTCACCAGGATTGTTATAGCCATGTGCCACCATGCCAGGTTCTGGCTAATTCTTGACAATCTTTCAGGTTGCATCTCAAATGTAATTTCATTTCTGCATTAGTTTAATAAATATTTACTCAGAGCTTATTACATGTTTACAAATACTTCCTCAGGGAAGCTTTCCAATACTAAGACTCATGTTAGATTTCTGTGTCATTGTGAATTCTATTTTCTCTTTCTACCACATATTGCAACTTCCAGTATTTGTGTAATTTTTAATGAATGTGTGTCCTCTTTGCTAAATACCCAAAAGGCAGTGACAATTTTTGTTTATATTGCATTCCCAGGGCTTAAAGCAGCTCTTAGTTTAGTCTGTGGCCCCCAAACACCTGCTAAATAAATGAATAAAGTAAATGAAAGCAAAGAAGAAACTTTGTCCACAAGCAAAGAACCGTGGTACAGCAAGCAGTCCCACCAATGACTGAGAAGACAGTAAGTCTTGGGGCTAATGTCACACCATGAGATGCTTACTACCTGAAGAACGTAAATCCTTTTGCTGGCAAAAGGTAACTAATACAACATTTATGCCCCCCCACAGCACCCACCTCAGAGAATTCACTTCTCCACATGGTCAGTTCCATGCAGTACTCATGGACTGTTTTGCTGGTGAACTAAATATGTGTAGTTTACACAGAAAATCACTCAGATTCACTTCTCTTTACATAATCTTGAAAAACAGTATCTTGTGACTGGGCCTTTTGCTGTCCATGAATTTTTAGAAGATTCATACATTTAACTAGTCTTCAGTGGAAGATGAATTTAGCAGAAGATCATTTCTCAAACACATTTAACCTTTTACAATCTATAGAGCCTGATCTTTGAGAAGAGGGGCAGGAACAGTAACATTACCATCCTGCTTTGTAATGTGATCTTAGCAATTTCATTTATACCTTAGAGGGTTCTAAAATGTACACTATTAGAGAAAAGATAGATATAATAAAAAAAGAGGGGACAACAAGCTATTCAGGTGTTATTCACAAATTTCAACATTAAAAGTACAGTTTGAAGTGTACTGTTTCTACCTAGAATTTCTTTAAACCTCAAACATGTAAAAAAAAAGTCATTGCTTAGGGTGTGTCTGAAACAGTATAATTTTTTTCCATGTTAAAAAAAAACTCATATGCATGTTAACAAAAGCAATGCTAGGGAAATGAAGATGTATGATAAAGCTGTCAAAGAGATGCCATCATGCTCATTATATTACCAATATCATAATTAAAAAATAATTCCTGAGAATTATTTGTTCTTGGTAAAAAATCTGTGAATATTTACTGAAGATCTATTGTTGTTTCTCTGAATCTAAGATGTCAATGACTGTAAGATACACTACTACTTAACAGAAATCTCTATTTTATCTATAATTTGGAAATAATGGTGCCAATAAGATTCTATTACTATGAAATATATATTACTTTTAAAAAAAATTTACTTGGTTGGTTATTTGAGAAATAGAAATTGTATATATTATGGTATACAATGTGGTGTTTTGATATTCATGTGCATTGTTGATTACAACATTGATATATCCATCATTTCATACAATTATTTTTGTTCTTGTGAGAATAGTTAAGATCTACTTTCTTAGCTTACATGCACAATGCATTACTATTAATGACAGTCACAATGTTGCCTTCTGATTTCAAAGAGATGTTAAAACATAGATTTTTAAAATGTGATGAAATATCATTGCTATGGTTTAGACAGAAGATGTGCTCCCTAAGTCTCATGTGTTCAGAGGTGGATTTTTTGTTTTTCTGCTTTTTTTTTTGGGGGGAAAGGTGATTATATCATGAGGTACTAACCTCATCAACCTCTGAAATCTGTGAAACGATGAACTAAAATAAGCCTTTCCTCTTTTATGTTGTATATGTCAGGTATTTGGTCACAGTTCTGAAAAGCTTCCCAATACAACCATATATCCTAGGATTGTGCTGATGATAAGACAAATTATTCATTAAGCACATAATATGTACCACGCACAATAATAAGCACCTTAAATCCATACTTTCATTAAATCAAGACAATCTCCAGAAAGCAGAAACTCTTATGCAAATTTCACAGAGAGCTAAAAAGGCTTGACCAAAATTATACAACTAAGAAATGTCAGAACTAGAATTAGAACCTGATTTTGACTACAGACTCTGCTCTTTATCATGATTTGATACTTTTCAGTCTGAAGTTATAGCTAATTGTAGATAATAAGACAATCTGGGAGTGGAAGGCTACTTTTCTTTCAATTTATAAAATAATTTCTTATAAGACAATCAAAATTATGTGGATATAGAGAGTGTGTTATATATATTTTTTCTCCCCCAAATCTCATCTCAAGATCTTGCTACGTAGCCCAGGCTTACCTCAAACTTTCTCAATTCTCTTGCCTCAGCCTCCCAAGTAGCTGAGATTACAGGTATGAGTCACCACACCCAACTTCAATTTACTTTTTTTTTGGTACCAGGGATCAAACTTGGGTCTTTGCGCTGGCAAGGCAGATGGCAGAACCACTGAGTTAAATCCCCAGTCCTTCAACTCACATTTATATGAAGATAAAATCAGGAAATGAGTACATACCAGGAGCCATCACAAAAGAGGAAGTACTAAGATATCTCCTAGCATCTCTACTTATTTTGCCCAATGTCAACTGCTGTGCTGTGTAAAACATTAGTCACCACTACATCTATATGGTACAAAAAGTAATTTGATGATGATCTTGAATCATCATAAGAGGAAGTATGTTGGATGTTTTTCTTTGGTTCCATTTGGAAGGTTGGAAAGGATATAACTCATGTTACATTTCATAATGTGAGCTCTAATTAGTTGTAAGGTTCAACTCAGCTGGTACATCCTCTTAAAATGTCAAAACTGAGGAGTTGCAGCTATGGTCTCAACATAGTTAAGTAAAATTTTGGTTCATTTTTACTTGCTAAAATATAAATTGCAAAAACCAAATAATTTTATATGTGAGGACAAGTAGCTGTTACTGAGCACAGGCTGTGTGCCAAGCACTATGTTAAATACTTTACCTATGTTACGTTACTGAAGCCTGAAAATACTTATGATATATGCATTGTTATTTTCAGTTAATAAATGAGAAAACTCAGGGTTAGAGAAGATTAAAAAAAAAAAAAAAAAGGTCCAAGATCACAAAGCCAGAGAATAATCATTGTCACACAGCTCCAAGAGGTATCATTTACACCCTTAGATAGAAAAATAAAAAAAAAAAAAAAAAGGTCCAAGATCACAAAGCCAGAGAATAATCATTGTCACACAGCTCCAAGAGGTATCATTTACACCCTTAGACTACTTGAGTGCCTGCTGGCATGTGAAGCTATACATGGCGATCTTGCCAGCTACTTGTTGGTGAAGCCAAGACTCAAATCCTCAGCATCTAAATCTAAAACAGATTATATCCTGCTAACTCTATGCATACACAGAGTATTCCCCCAATACAAAAAAAGCATGTTTATTTCTAATTTTAAGAAGTATTCAGTGTTTACTGTAAAAATTTCTGGAATATTGTGACAGACACCTACCATTTATACTTATATTATTTTGTCATATTTGCTTCAATTCTTTTTTTCTTCTAAAAAAATAAGAAAGTAGATGTAAATTTATTTTCCTTGCTTTATCGAGAGTGTTTACTATTCTGGCATTGTATCTTTTATATCCATGGCATGCTTTGTTCATATTTATGTATGCTTAACAATATATAAAAGTGTTTATAAAAATTGTACAATTGGCATAATACTATAAGGTACAGTAAATTTTCAACTTTGTTCATTAAATAGTCTTATATTACGATTTTGAGATTTATCCATGATGAAATGTGTGGATTTTGTCTAAACTGTGATCGATGAAGTGTGATGAAAATATGATGAATGTCTAAATTTTAAAAACATTTATCACAGTAAAAGATACATTGTAATTAATCCCTCTCAACATATTCTTTGTTACTTCAAACTACTTATGCCCTCATTCTTGTCACTATCTGAAGCAGTTCTGGAAGTTCTCTTTTGTGAGTGTCTTTAATTGCTCTGTCATGGCTGCCTGGTGTCCTGAATCGATTGAAAATGTTTACTTTTCATGGTCATATTGACTTTGGAGAAGAGCCAGAAGTCACACAGTGCCAGATCTTGTGAATAAGGTAGTTGAGGACACACCATGTTTTTACCAGCCTGCCTCTCTATTAAATGGCACTCGGCAGCAGCATTCACTGTATTTTTGATCACTCCTTCTAAAGATACCTCATAGAATACTGCAATTTATTTATATGCTCTCCTGTGGCTAAGAGTTTAGGTTGTTTCCATTTTTTCTGGCTTTTACATACAAGGTTGCCTGCTGTACACTTTTCCCAGTGCTCATGCTGTAAGAGTTCTTGAAGATCTACTAGAGGGAAAGGCGGGTTGTGGAGACACTCCCCTCATCAGTTTACTGCCTGTGGTCACTTTCTACTCCAGATTGTTTTTAATCAATTTATGTTCCAATAAATAGGAGATGAGTTCTTATTTCCTTAGCTGCTGTCCCAAGTTTATTATCCTCAGACTTAAAAGTTTTTGACAAATGGGAGATGTAAAATGATTTTAACTTGTGTTTCAAATTACTAAGGCCTGAGGTTTGTTGTTCATTTAGGTTTCCTCTTTAACAAATGGATCACATTCTTTATCCATTTTTCTTTTGGCTGTTTGGCTTTTCTTTTTCATACAGAAATTTTAAGAGTTCTTTTAAATGCTGGACACTAATACTCTGTTGGGTAGATATGCTGCAAATACCTTGTCTCAATCTGTGTCTTTTCTTTCAATTTTAATGCTTTATATAACTCTATAACTTACGTGATAAAAGTCATCATATTTGTCATTATGGTTTTTTTTTCAGTGCTGGGGATTGAACCTGGAGCTTCACATATGCTAAGCAAGTGATCTACGACTGAGCTACATCCTCAGTCCTTTTTATTCTTTATTTTGAAATAGGGTCTTACTAAGTCAGCTGGGATAGCCTTGAACTTGTGACCCTCTTGCCTCATCCTCCTGAACAGGTAGGATTATAGGAAAGTTTAAAGATACTGTTTAGAAAAATTCTCCCTTATATTCTAAAGGTAACCTAAATTAATAAAACTTACATAGTATTTATTATATTCCAGCCCATTTTATATATAATATATAATGCATAAATATAATTTATTATAATTTACACACAATTTATACATTATATATATATTCACTCACTTCAGAACAACTCCATGAAGTAAATATTATTACCTCTATTTACAGATAAGGAAACTGATGCTGGTGGGAGGTCTCTTAAATGTTTTAAAGTTTTATTCTTTGTTTTTAGGTATTTAACCAATCTGGAATTTATTTTCATGTATGGTGTAGCTAGAAAACTAATTTTAGTTTTATTATATAATTAGCAAATTGTATCAGTATGTATTATTTGTCAAATGGGCCATCTTTTCTCCACTAATCTGCAATGATCTTTCTGTTTTATACTAAAGTCTGAATCACACATGAATCTGTTTCTAGGTTTTCTTTTCTGTTCTACAGTATATGCTACTCTTTACTCGAACCAATATCATGCTAATTTAATTATTGTGGATTTTTATACAATGATTCTTCCAAATTCTTCACAATTGTTCTGGCCAGTTATGCCTTATAAACTTTACAGTTTCTGAGCCAAGTTCTACAGAGTATTGCTGCAAGCTCACCCTAAATCGTTTTTAAGGATGCACATATTTCTTCTGAGTGTCATCCAAATCAGTATGAATAAATCTGATCAATTTCTTCTGCAGTGATAAAGAGACTAGCACAATTATTAAAACTCAAATCTTGAAAGAAACCTTGATACCTATCATTATAGGTCAGTTAAATAAATTATGGCATATCTAAACAATGGCATAACATGATGTCATGAAAACAATAAAAAAAGTAAAACAAATCAAGTATTGCTAAGTGAAAAATCAAAGTATGGAACTTCATGTATATGTTGACTTGGGTGTGAAAATTAACATAAGAAGTATATATTGGGGCTAGTATGCAGGTAGGGCATGTATAAAGTCTGGGTTCAAGTACCAAAAAAGAAAAAAGTGCATATTTATGGATACACAAGAAATTAACAATAGTGGTTCTCTGCATGTGTCAATGGGGTTGGGTAAGAATTGAGTGGGACAGGGCCAGGGATAGAAGAACACTTTTTTTTTTTTTTTTTTTAAATAAGACAGCCTTTAGCCATATTGCCTAGGCTGATCTTGAACTCTTGGGCTCCATGATCATCTCTTACTTCAGTCTTCCCAGTGCTGGGACTACAGGTGAGCATCACTTGTGCAGCCTACATTTTCATTTTTTGATTCATAAACCATGTGAGTCCATTACCTAACTGGGAGAAATTAAATAAATATTCAAATTTTCTTCTTTAAATTCTAACTAATATCTCTTTATGGCAAAAAAATACTCAGACAAATTATGTATGTTTTATCATATTTTTCTTTGTTGGAAAGGATCAATGAATACCTGGAAATATAATACTAAATATCCCAAGTCTCCTTGTAGGCAAAATGTTTTGGAGAAAGAGAAAACTGTAATTTAAGAATCACACTGGAACTCAGAAATTTTTACAGGATCAGTTTGGAACCAGAATGGAAGAAATTAAACAACACTAAAATCTAAATTTTAAAAATTAGACAAAGACTTTTTTAAAAACTGATTTTAAAAAGTTGAATGTTTTTAATTTAAAATTTATGAAATATCTAGATAAAGGCAGTTTTATGAGCCAGCTCATGTGGGCTTTGAAAGGCCAAAGGTGCACATCTTCCCTTAAATCCACATCTAGTGAATCATACTGGTAGCTTGGAAATGACCATTGAGGAAGTATTTACACCTTGAAAATTGGCAAATGCTAAAAATCAGGGGTCCATCCCACAATCAAGAGATCTGTTAAATTTATTAGTATGTCTGTATATAGAGGTAATTTTAATATATATTAAAGTTCAAAATATAGAATCAGAGCCGGGTGTGGGGGCACATGCCTGTAATCCCAGCACTCGGGAGGCTGAGGCAGGAGGATTGCTGTGAGTTCGAGACCAGCCTTGACTACATAGCGAGTTCCAGATCACTCAACACTACATAGTGAGACTCTGTCTCAAAAAAAAAAAAAAAAAAAAAAATAGTATCAGAGAAGAAATTTTGTGGTATTTTAGACAGTTTTAGATAACAATATTTCTATCTTCTGATATGAAGTTGTCTCAAAGGTTACCCTCTTTGTGGGTCAAAGTTTTAGAGTTAGATCTTTGATAAGTCTTTTACTACTTTTTTGGATTTCCTTAACACAAACTGAAGTATAAGTTAAGGCAATGGACACAGTTGTGAAGTTAGGACATGTATTACCACTCACAGTACAGAGAATGAATATTTTTCAAATATTAGTATGTATTTGCTATCTTATATTTACATGTTTTCTAACTGCAATATCTGTTCAAACCCCCTCAATTAAATTAGCAACATGAAAATGGAGCAGGGAGAAAATAATCTGTGTTATATAAGAACACAGAAAATTTCTATAATAAATTCATATATGTGTGCCTGGCACTCATATAGCAATCATCTATTAAAAATAGTTGGATGAGTTAATAATAGTCATAAGGAGTGATTCTCAAAAATATAATCAAAATAACTCTCTACTCACCCAGTTCAATACAGGTGATTCCAAGTGACCAAATATCAACTTTGCCATCATACTGCCCTTCATCCATAGCTAAGATCACTTCTGGAGCCATCCTAACAAACATAATATGCAAAACTTGAGCTGTAAATTAAAAACAAAACTCCTCTTCTAAGGCGATTTAATAAAACAGCTGTTTTGAAGGATATTTAAAGAGCTTATTTGATAGATATTTCCTTATTTAAGTCATTTTGGAAAATATTTTTCAATGTGTAAAGGTACTTAGTAAAATGAAAACCCACCATGAAACGATATATTATGTTCAATAAATTCCCATTCTACCCTTTACTATTGGTTTTATCTTGGATAAGTTACTTTTCTTCATCTATAAAATAGAATTCTAATAGAAATAGAGATTTATAAATATTAATATATATGAAATAAAAACAACTTATTTCAAATAGTATGAAATATATTTTATAGAACAACATAAAGTGAGGTTTCTCAGCTATCCCAAAGATAAGTACAAAACTTACAAAACAAAACAAAAAAATTAGGTTACGGTAATGGATGTCACTTGACTTATTTGTCCATAATGTATTTTCATGACAGAGCAGGAACTGTATCAGTTTATATGCTTTGGATAGAGCTGTATTCTATTATGTGTGTAAGCATTTATGTGGTAAATCTATATGATGATGATGAGGGGAAAAAGTTCAAACAGCAGATGATATTTTTTTTAGTAGGTTTTTTCCAGGGATATAAATCACTTTCTAAGATATAATAAAATCTCAGTGTATCCAGGAAAGATAAAAAAGGATTCTGGAACACACTAGGGGAACAACTTTCAGTCAGAATGACAAGCTAGGTGAAGTATCAGAAAACTGAGCAAAGACAAGAACTTGGATTTCTTTCAATGGGAGGTAATACTTTAACACTTGCTGGGTAGCCAAGGAAGGCTAAAGAAGATCCCTTGTCCTTACCCAGAGACTTTGCCTCAAGAGAAAAGTTCAAAAGAAACCTCAAATGTAAACTAAAACCCAAGCTTGGTCAGTGAGTTGATAATCCTGCTCAGTTTACACCCAGTGACAACAACCTTATTTAAAGTCACTGTTAAGCTTTATACTAAGTCAGAGTGTTTGTTTTTTGCCAATGAGTTTTCTAACCTGAGATGAAATCTCATTTTGGGGCACATTGCTAAGACACTGCCAAAACACAAAACAAAATGAAACCAATGCCAAGAGTCCATTTTGCTCATGTGAGCACATTTTAAAATTATGTCCCATTTTCTAATTCTGCATACCAGTAAGGTGTACCCACGAAGGAGTTGGCAGGAGAAGCCATTGAGGCAGACCCAAAATCAGCTAGCTTCACTTGACCTGGCTCAGACAGGAGAATATTTCCTGCTTTAATATCCCTATAGGAAAAAATAAGAGGGTTAGAAAATTACTTTTCAATTTTGATTCTGGAATAGGTCAGAGCATGCAATTAATAAGACAAAAAGTTTATTTAAAAAGAAAACTTTGCTCAGATAGCCAGAAGGGGATTTAATAATTACTGCATGTTGTAAGGGGGCCCAGATTCCTGGGTATACTTACAAGTAGGTCATAGTAATTATGTAAAAGTAGAGCTTTCTTCAGAAGGAGGGAATACAGTGAGAAAAAAGGCAGACAATGCTACAAAAAAATGTGTTTTTAAGTGCTAAATCCAATTACCAGCAATATTCCTGGTGGTGGGAAAACTGGTGCCATTTATGCCTTTTATTTTCTCTTCCAAATTATATGACATTTTTGGAACCTAAACAAACCTGCGATGGCTCTGTATTGACTATCTAACCAATAATCCTAAACTACACACATACCTTTTCTTTCTTGCCTGTGACCCTTTCTCTCTGCCTTTAATTGTAACTGCAACTCTAAGGCATTTGAGGTACATGTTATATAGAAGGTGTTATTTTAAAAATAACACTACAGTAAAAAGAAGACCCTGAAAGATCAAAACAAACAAGGATTAGGGGTTAGGAAATTGCATTTCTATTGTATTGCTACAGTGAATTGCAAGTGGTTACTATTAAAAATGTTAGATGTTTTATGCAATAAAAGTTTTTAAGAAATGATTTTTAAAAATTCATTTTTCAGTATGATAATTTAGAATGAGAAGATGTGGATGTATTCCTTATTCTTTTAAAAAAAGACATGAGGTGTAATGAGTACTAGGAACCATGAACTATATACATTGATGGGCCATGGAAAGATAAAGTGGAGAAAATGGGAAAAACTTATGTCAAGCTAAAAATGAATCAGGCTCAAATGCTTCCAAAATAACTTTTAAAAAACTTCCCTTGAAAATTCAGTTTCCTTCCTCATGATGACATTAGGCATTAACAGAGAGAATTAAAAAAAAAGCATTATTTGTCTTTACAACAGAAAAGTATCTTTTATCTCCTATTTTCTATTAGGAGACTGAACTATCTCTTAAATAAAAAAAACAAAAAACAAAAAACAAAACAAAACAAAACAAAAACCTGTGACATGGCATTCATTTTTAAATCTAAAGAACATTTTAAAACTTTTTGGTCTTTTTAATTTATTTTACAAACTAAAGAAGATAATGTATTATACAGAGTAAAACAGCAAGTCAAAGAGCAGATTGAGATAATAGACACAAAAAAACTGAACTGTAGCTTTAAATAAATGCAGGAAAATTATCAGAAGCAAGCTGGTATTCAGTAATAATATCTTGGCACCAAAGAAGCACATTTTTTAAAAAAGAGGTCAAATCCATAAATATTATGGTAAATGTGTTTAACTGATCTTTATTAGACATGATTAGATTTGTTCTTCTTAATTTTTTAATTTTTGTTTTTCAGAGTGCTAGGAATAAAACCCAGGATCTCACACATGCTAGCAAGAGCTCTACCCTCGCCTGTCACTGTTTATCTTTATAAATATGCAGAACTTCAGGAAGGATTTGCTGTGCTTGTCTTAAGCAAGTTCTGCTTTTGTAGTCCCAGTAGTTTGTGATTAAAGAAGGAAAAGAGAGAACTATGACCTAACAGTTTTACTTCTTCCTAGCAAAGGCCAAGTATTTATTTTTGTGAGCTATTTCATGTGGTTCATATCTATCTAATATTCCACTTCTTCCACCACACGTTAAAGTCACTGCTAAAAGCATTTTACTGAGAGTAGGAAAGACTGGTAACATGTTTCTTTAGGAGGAGTTAGTGGGGGAGGCAGGAGGAAGGTTTTATGGGAAGCAAAGAGATTGCTGCTCCTCCTGGACATAAGGAGCAATGTTGCAACAGAAAAGTGGGTTATGATACAGGAAATACAAGAGGAGGCTGGGGGTGTGCAGCGGTAGAGTGCATGATTAGCACGCATCAGGCCCTGAGTCCCATCCTCAGCACAAAAGAGAAAAGAACATAAAATGTAGAAGAGGGCTGGTGATTTATCTCAGCAGTTCGGTGGCCTGCCTTGCAAGCGCAAGGACCCAAGTTCAATCCCCAGTACAAAAAAAAATGTAGAAGAGAGCTCTGGATTACTGGATTCAGGGTTAAGAAATCTGAGTGTCAATCATTTTTCTATTTTTTAAATGCTGTGAAATTATGGGCAAGTATTAAAAACCTTTCTGAGTCCCAGTCTCTTCATTCTCAAAGACAGTACTTTGCTAACTATACATCTTTGTGGACTAGAGAAATGCAAAGATTTTTAGTGATGAAACAGCATCTATTTGTATAGAAGTAACTTGTTACATACAATAGGAAAGGGAGAAAAAATTCAGCTATGAAATAAATATATACAAAGAAGGTTAATTTTCTTTTCTTCTTGACATAGTTTCAAAAGGTCACTGGGCCCTTCTTTAAATTTCCCTGTAACACTCAGCCTGGAGGCTAGTTACCTACAGAACAAGAGGATGTAAGCCTTTGTGAATATGTGGCAGAGACCAGGAGATGGGAGCTAAATTCTGGCAACATTACTCTTTATATTCAGGAAGAGCAGCGATCTGTTTGCTTCCCATAAATCCTTAGGCATCCTGAAAATTGGAGCATGAACTAATTTACAAAGTTCCTGGAATAGAAAGTCTTGTAAGTGAAATGAAAACGAAACTGGTCTCTAATCTTACCTATGAATCAATGCATGAGAATGTAGGTAGGCCAGCCCCTGCAAGGCACCATGAGTAATGGCAGCGATCTCTACTTCCTGAAGTGGTTTCTTATGAACTGAGGAAGGAGGGGGAAAAAAAGGTCGGGGGTAATGATCAGTTACCTCCTCTTTCTATTATCTTATATAGTTATACAAGACTAAACTATATACTTTCTCAAATGATAACTTGGTAATACATTCACCTAAATACACAGGATATGTATTTTCTATAGGATTGTAATAAATGATTAGGTAACAAGAAAACCAAGTATATAAAAACAAAACAAATCAACACTTCAAAACAAAATAAAACAAAGAAAGTCTAATATTCACTAGGTGAAAATTTTTTAATTTACTTATCAGTTGCAAATCAATAATATCACACTGATTCCAGTCTGCCAGGCCCAAATTTATTAGTCCCTTCTGATGTTTTAAATGCCTGAAACATTCTAGGTCACATTATTCTCTGCCACAAGGTATCTATAATTACCCCCTCTAACTACAGGTTTTCTAATTTGTAAAAGCTGCTAAGAAGCAATTTCCATTCAGAGATCAAGGATGATTTTGGACTTTTTAAATGTAAAATTTTAACATAGCCTCTGGTTGTAATAGCATTTCTGGAGGAGACATGGTTTAGCCATGATATTGTAAAGGGTTGAACATCAATATAATTTGGTAAAACCTACCTCTCTTTATACATACACGTGAATTTGAAGGTTTTGGTTACACTTATCACATCACATTAGCCAAATGTTTTAGTAATACCTGCCCTAGATGGGCCATGAGCTACATTGCTGGAAGGCTGGTAATATTACCCAGCTACTTTTGGTGGCACTCAGAGATGAAGTTGGCATAGCTTACTTGCACAGTCCTTAAACCCAAGTTATCACCCAAATAGAGTGCCCAAACTACACTATAATGTAATAGGAGATAAACACTCTGGTCAAAGTAAGACAGAAAGGAGGGTACAGTGCTCTCATTCTTACCTTCTAACAAATCAGAGGCTGACCCTAAGCAATATTCCATCACCAACTGTCGAGATTTAAAAAAAAGTCAGAATGTTAAATGTTAATAAGAAGCTGCTGAAACCAACCATACAAGGACCCAAGAATGCTAAGAGAATAAATGTTTTGACCCACTTGAACCTATATTATTCTGGTTATTGATACTAATTGATTTCATAATTTTCAGCATCTCAGTTTTTATTCTTTATTTATGATTTTCCACATTAATTTGTTTTAGAATAAATGTAAAGCAGCTAGGTTACATTGTAAATTAAAATTTATTAACTTAGAAAGTATATTAAAAAAACACAAGCTAGTAAATCTGTATTGGAAAATACTAAATTAAACAAATCATATATGAGACCCTGGTTTCAATTCTCAGCACTATAAAAAACAAACACAAAACCTAGGAAGTAGTAAATCCTTATTTTCACATTTTGAAAAGTTCTGAATAAGAGACATATCTTGTTGGGAACTCAGTGAAAAGATGTACCTGATATGTGTCATTACTTTGAATATCTGAGAGACACAGAATATTCTAATTTGTCTTTAAAACATTTCTATAATAATATTACAGTATTATTATACTGTTGATATTTCTCGGGTTGACAATCTTTGAAGACTTTCTAAAACCAAAAATAAGCAAATGTTTAATTTACTGTCCTAGATATTTCAGGTGTTCCAAATACTGTATTTTCCCGAAAATAAGACCTAACCAGAAAATAAGCCTTGGCATGATTTTTTGGGATGCTCTAAATATAATTCCTACCCCTCAAATAAGCCCCAGTTAAGACTGTCAGCCAGATGGACACATTTACTATGTCTACTGTAGCACAGCGCAGATGTACTGAATTATATATTAATATAAACTAAATATAAATAATATAATTGGCATTAATGCTTAAAATAAATGATAATATAAATTATAATTAAATATTTGTAAATATCTAAGAAGGTGCCTGTGGATAAGAGGTGAACACCTATGTAAATTGAGAGACATATTGCTGAATGACCATTTGGAGTACAGACAGAACACAGAAATAACGTGTTCACTTGATAAAGAATGGACATGGTTGCATCTCATTTGAATCTTCATAATTCAACAAAGTGTGCTGTAATGATGCACCATGAGCAGGCTACATGGACAAGAAGTGCTCATTCAAGGAGAGCTCGTCTGCTGGACATGAGAGAGAGTGGGGCCAATGGATCTACAGGGTTTAGAGTCTCAAAAATTTCAGGCTGGAATTCAGAGTTTAGAGAATTCTGATGTTTCAGAAGATAACATGACTGTATTTGAATAAATGGAGATTTTTGTACATGAAAATGAATAAATATAGATTTTTGTACATGAATAAATGTAGAATAAAAGAAGAAGAAAAAAGACATCCCCCAAAATAGGCTCTATTGCACATTTTGAAGCAAAAATTAACATAAGACATGGTCTTATTTTGGGGGAAATATAATACTTACTCATAGTCAAAGTCAAAACTATGAATGCAGAGGGACCAATTTCCACACATACATGTGTAAGCACATATGCTTCTACAAATTTTTACTTTCAACTTTTCTTGTTTTTTTGAGACACTACATAGCTCAGGCTGGACTTGAACTTGTGGCGATCCTCCTGCCTCAGCACCCCACATGCTGGGATTATAGGCATGTGCCACCATGCCTGGCCAAATTATTATTTTGGTATTCTAAAAACCAACAAATGGGAGCATGCTTGTAATCCTAGAACTGTAGGAAGTTGAGGCAAGAGGACCACAAGTTTGTGCCCAGTCTGGGCAACTTAGTGAGACCCTGTCTCAAAAAATAAAACAAGACCTGGGGTTCAGCTCAGTGGTTCTGGCACCTCCCTCGCAAGTGCAAGGACCCGAGTTTGATCCCTGGTACCAAAAAACAAAACGAAACAAAACAAAAACAAAAATAAGAGCCAGATATGGTGGCTCATTCCTATAATCTCAGCATTCTGGGAGGCTGAGACAGAAGGACTGCAAAGGGGTGGGGCTACACTTTTGAGTGAAGGCCTTGGCTTCAATCCCCATTCTTTCTCTCTCTCTCTCTCTCTCTCTCTCTCTCTCTCACACACACACACACACACACACACTACACACACTACACACACACACACACACACAAAAGATAAAACTAGCACATGCTCATTATGAAATAAATTTCCTATCATCAACTGGAAATAGCTAAGATCAACATATTGGCTCCTTTCATTTAAAAAAAATAAATGTGAAAAATATTTATATATTACATACCTTGCATTAATAGAATAATTTAGAATATTAGAAGTTTAGAAATACAGTTTTCTGATATAAAAATTCAGAAACATTTATTTTCATACTGAGAAGACAGAGATTCCACATAAGAAAATATAATGAACATTAGCCTCTTATGTCCTAGTTTTTTCTTTAACCAACTACTTTTTTTTCTTTTTGAGACTGAGGTCTTGCTAAGGCCTCAAATTTGGGATCTTCTTCTTACCTTAGTTTTTCGAGTAGCAAAGATTACAGGAGCCTGCCATGGCGCCTGGCTTCTTTAACCAACTTGATGGAAACATTTTTAAGTTGTATATCATATTTTTCTAGGTTTTTAAATTAAGTAATAAACATGCATATATCTTAAATTGAATATACAAGTTATGAATATTGATGTTCCTTGATTTAAACTGGGCTCACAGCCTGATGAACCTAAGTTGAAAATATCTCATCAAAATGCATTAATACACCTAAATTACTAAACATCTTAACTTAGCAACATAGCACAGTAGTCCTCCCTTATCCACTGTTTTGCTTTCTGCTGCTTCAGTTACCTGTGATCCAAAATTATTAAATGGAGAATTCCAGAAATAAACAATGTAAATTTTAAATTATGTGCAATTCTGAGTAGCATCATGAAATCTCTCATTGTCTTGCTCTGTCAGTGAACATTCTCTTTGTTCAGTGTATCCATCCTGTATATAATGCACACCCAGTAGTCACTCAGTAGCTGTCTTAGTTGTTAGAGCAACTATGACAGTACTAGTGTTTGTATTCAAGTAATTTGTATTTTACTTAATAATGACCCTAAAGTGTAAAAGTACTAATGATGGCATTTTTCTTACAGTATATTGTTGTAATTGCTTTATTAGTAATTACTTTTAATCTCTTATTGTTCCTACTTTATAAATTGTACCTAATCATGTATGTACAAGAAAAATCATATAGGGTTTGGTTCTATCTGTTGTTTCAGACACAAATTAGGGGTTTAACAACACATATCCCATGAATACTGGGGTGCTTACATACCCTGCATAGTACTGGACATTTACCCGTAAGACTGATGGAGTTGCAGCTCAATGCCACCACTCAGCAGCAGGAGAGATTACTATAGTGTATATGAACAGTTTGGGAAAAGATCAAGTCAGCCAGGCATAGCGGCACATGCCTGTAATCTCAGCACTCAGGAGGCTAAGGCAGGAAGATTGTCAGGAGTTTGAGGCCAGACTACATGGTGAGTTCAAGGTCAGTCTGAACTACACAGTGAGACTGTCTCAAAACATAAACAACAGAAAGAGAGAGAGAGAGAGAGAGAGAGAGAGAGAGAGATTGTGAGAGAGAGAGAGGGAGGGAGAGATCAAAAGTCAACGTCCAGAGCATGGTTTCTCTGTTTTTGCACCATCATAAAATAAAAAAATCATTTGTCAAAACACTGTAGGTCACCGGTGATTTAGCTCAGTGGATCCCTGATACCAACCAACAAACAAAAAACACTGTAGGCAAAGACCATCTACAGACAATTTTCAAATTAGATAGAATGAATGTTAGTATTTATAATTTTTAATTACATATTAAACACCACAGCAGTATTTAAAAAATATTCTTTTCCTTGTTATTGAATAACACAATGGTATTTGAGCATCCTCTGCATTTAAATTAGTAGGTCTATTCTCTACCTCCCCTGACTTCTTCCTTACGGCCAAATTATTTTTATGCCTGTTTATATGGATTCACTGGAAACTCAGTTCCTAAGAGCACCTTCTAATTAGTTTGCCAAATCAACTGCAGACAGAAACCAGGTAAGTAAGATATATAATCTAAGAGTAAATATGCTTCAACTAAAAGTGCAGGATTTTCCAAAGACTTACAACATGAGATTTAGCACTTGGATTCTGTAACATTTATTCTGGCTGATTGACATCAGTCCCCATTTCCTCCCCCACTTTTTTTTGGTACTGGAAATTGAACTCAGGCCCTTCATACTGTGCTGCATTGCCATCCTTTTCTCATTTGTATTTCTTTGTAAATTTTGAGACAAAGTTTCACTAAGTCACTTAAGCTGCTTTGGCTGGGCTTGAATTTGTGATCCTCCTGCTTCAGCCTCCCTGATTTCTGGGATCACAGGTGTGTGACACCATACTCAGATGAATCCCTTTCTATGTTCCTTCAAGACAGTTGTAATTGACAGAGAAGAACTGACTTCTAGATAATAATATGCTCTTTTAATTAATTTCTTCTGTTTATTAGGAAAATAATAGCTCTAGATGTTTTAAGAACTGCTTGAACAGAAGTTTGAGTATATTGCTCAGGAACAAAAATTCCATTTCCTACTTAGAGATAATGTACAGAAAAGGACTTAGTACATGGTAAACACTTGATAGATAATAGTTAAATAGAACTTTAAGTTAGAATGTGCAATCTGAAAAGTAAAAAGTTTAACATTTTCATGTTCTTGAGGTGCTTAACATGCCAAGGGAGAACAGGAGTGCAATTATGTAAAAACTGACTAAGATAGAGTAGAACAAAAGACTACTTCACTTTAATCACATGGTAGGCCTTGTTTAAAAAACAATCACACAGTGATGATAATGTCAAACACAATTCCAATTTTTTGGTGAATTGGAGTCTGGGATGAGAAACGACAAAAATGAAAATTCTAGAAGGAGAATAAAAGGGTTGCCTTTTTCTTTTAAAAATGGCTCATTATAAGATGATGTTTCCACCAACTCTTTGTTAGAGTATTTACAGAATGACATTTCTTTTTTTTTTTTGAAATTTCTAATAGGTTAGATATCATATTTAATCTTAGTGTATACCATGTGACACACTCTGAAGCATTAACGACTTTCAAACAACAATAACAAAAGTCAAATGGGACAGAAACAGGACTGATAATTTTGCAGTTCAAATAAACAATATAAAAAACATTTAATTAAAAGTAGAAGTTCCTTGACTTACCCAAGCAGTGTGCTCTTTCAAATAACAACCTTTGTACTCGATGGTATTAGGGTGCTTCAACTGTCGTAAAAATTTAACTTCTTTAAGAATATCATGCCATTTCTATAGATATCAGAAAAGAAATGCTTTAACATTCAAGCTGAAAATAATATTTATTATCAAGTACATGACTGTTCTTTCTGTTATCTTAAATTGATATAAGGTAAATAATAGTAAAGAAACTATCTAAATGAGCTATTTTTATAGTTTGAGTTCATTTAAATGAAAATTTGTCACCAGATATTTTAAAAAACCCACTATACATGTCTGTGTTCTATAGTGGAAAATAGGTTACTAAGTTAGAATACTGGCAACTTTTATTATGTACTCCAAAAGAAGGATGAAAAAAAGAATTGTGATAAACGTTCAAAACATATTATGAATGTCTTTTTTGGGTAAACTTTCTATTTGTTGGCACTCGATAATTGTATGTATTTTGGGGTTACAGTGCAATGTTTCAGTACAAGTATGCATTGTGTAATTATCCAATCAAGGTAGCATATGCATCATCTCAAATATTTATCATTTTTTTGTAATGAGAACATTCAGAATGGTTATTTTGAAATATACACTATAATACTGCTAACTACAGTCACCTTCTTGCGCCATGCTCAATTTTGTTATTGTTATGTTAACTTTCTTATGTCAGTTTAGGCATACAAGAGTCTTGTCTTACCTCATGTGCCTGCTTCCCATTGTAAGACATTTTCTTAACTGCCACCACCTCATTGGTGTGAGCATTTGTGGCCTGTGTTGAAGGGAAGAAAAAGAAAAGAAAAGAAAAGGAATTAACTATGTTTCATTCAGTTTAACTTCTTTGACTAGAGACTTTTTCTCCTGGTCCTGGAAATTGAGCCCAGGGCCTTTGTACTGAGCTATGTCCCCAGGCCCTTTATTTTTATTTTGAGATAGGGTCTTTTTTTTTCTTTTCCTCTCTCTCTCTCTTTTGAGTTAGGGACTTGCTATGTACCCCAGGCTGGCCTCAAACTCACAGTGAACCTCCTACCTCAGCCTCCTGAGTCCTGAAATTACAGGTGTGCACCACCCATCTGGCTAGAGGTAGGGCATTTCTAAGTCACTAAATTACACACACTGGGCTCATATTTGAGAGTCTCTTAACTCAGAATCGCAGATGCTGGGATTACAGGTGTGTGCCATCAAGCCCAGTTTAACTAGCCACTTTAAGAATAATATTCTCACACTTCAGTACCACCACACAAAGATGTTCCAACTTTTGATAAGATAGACATTTCTACCTCACTTTTAAGGAAAAGCTTCATTTTATCCATTTCTGTGTAGTCTTGTAAAGGTTGTAATACAAAAAAAAGAGGATTAGGGTTTAACAAAATAGATGCAACCAAATGACAATAACAAAAATCCAATTTCTGAAATATCTACACTGGCTTCAGTGTAGAATGTCTATCAACAGAAAACCAGTTCAATAAATAGCATGTGGTCATATAATGAAATAACCACTAATGAATGAGGTAATCTATATATAATATACCACCATGGAAAGATGTAAAAACACTGTAACAAAACAAGCTGCCTACTATGATCCTGTATTTTTAAGATAATAATAATGGGAGTAGTATATGTGTAGAAAAATTTTAAAAGAATGCATACTGAGACACTAATGCCTGGAACAGTGCTTTCCTATAGAACTTTCTGGGATAATGGAAACAACCTATACTTACACCATCCAATAGGGTCACATGCAAAATATGGCTAGTCTGACTGAGGAACTGATTTTAAAATTTAATTAATTTTATTCAATTAAATTTAATTTATGCCTAGTGGCTACTGTATTTAACAATGCACCAGAAGGTAAGAGAACTCCTGAAAGGCAATCTTTTAGAGTAACATTTTTTTGGTACCAGGGATCGAACTCTGGTCCTTGTGCTTTTGAGGCAGGTGCCGGAACCACTGAGCTAAATCCCTGGCCCGAGAGTAACATATTTTATAATAAGAATGTGTTACCTATACACATACACACATTTATGTATGTTATCTGTGTGCATTATCATCTATAAAGGTTGTCTCATAACTGTCTTTATCATATCCAAGATATAAGTTCATTGAAAGCACACGTGTGCCTTCTATTCAATTTGCATGAGACAACTAATTTTTTTAAGAATTTCAGAAAAATAAATGTAAGACATTAAAATATTATTTAAGGGCTAGAGATTTAGCTCAGTGGTTCTGCTGCCTGCCTCGAAAGCCAAGGTTTGGAGTTCAATCCCCGGTACAAAAAAAAACAAAAAACAAAAAACAAATTAAGTTTGGCTTTCTTTTAATAACAGGGCTCTGCCTCAGTGCTACATCTCTGATGCAATTAAACTATTTTGATCATAGGATTTGTTATTACTGTGGACCAATAAAGCTGTAGCACTGGTTCTGAGATAAAAGATTAGAATTTACTGGCTGATAAAATCAAGTTAAAGCTGGGGATTTAGCTTAGTGGTTCTGCCGCCCGCTTTGCAAGCACAAGGACCTGAGTTCGATCCCAGGTACAAAAAAAAAAAAACAAGTTAAAATTTTAGAGAAAAACCTCACAACCGTTTTCCTAGTTCCAACTAGTTAAAGAAGCACCTCAGATATAGAACAATGGTTTCTTATGATATAAAAAATTATTCAAACAATAAATAATAAATTACTGAAATAAAAAGAATTCAACCCCAGATTCTTTTTTGTTTTTTGAGACAGGGTCTTGCTATGCAGTCAGGCTGACCTTGAACTTACTATGTAGCCCAGGCTGGCCTTGAACATGCAGTAATCCTCCTGCCTCAGCCTCCTAAGTGCTAGGATTACAAGTGTGCACTACCACTCCCAGCTTCAACCCCAGATTCATAATGAATGTTAAGATGCAGAGGAAAAAGATATACATTAAAATAAATTCTTACAAGCACTAAGGTAAAAGAACCTTACACACACACACACACACACACACACACACACACACACACACACAATAAGTATCTGGGGCAACCCACTTTCTGGTCCCCTTTGTGTTGCTCTTACAAGTTACCTTTCTCTCAATAAATTTTTCCTACTTGAAAAATTATCTCTTGGTTATAGTTTTCAAATCAATAAACCTCCACAAAGGCCTTTTTTTCTTTTTTTGGCTCCAGGGATCAAACTTGGGACTCTGCGCTTGTGAGGCAGGTGACAGAACCACTGAGCTAAATCCCTGGCCCTGAAACTTTAATATTAAGACTGTGCTTAAATGACAGCAAGAAAGGATAGTTGATGTAAATTCAGCATTATAATATGGGTTAAAGGGACTATATTTGCGAAGAGGCTATTTTGAGCATACATCTATGTACTATGCAGTCCAAGAGCCTGGGAAAGACCTACGAAATAAGTGAGAAAATTTAACCTATAATGAGCATATTTATATTTATAATTATGTTTTTGGTGCTGGGGATTGAACCCAGAACTCATCAAAGATAAGCATGTACTCTGTGACTACACTACATCCCTAGCACTTAAAAAAATTCTTAATCTGTATAAAAATAAAAAAATCCAACAAATGGAATCAGAGAGCATTATTATCTAATTATTTATTAAGCTTATTTATAACTGATGCTATTTGGAACTACAGACACAAAAAATAATGGCCTTAAAACACAAACATATTTCTTACATTTACAGAGTAATCACTAATTAAAATTTGATGGATCCACTTGCTAATACAAACAATCTACTAGTATAGTCTTAAAAATCTGAAAAATAGTTCCATTTTGATTTTTCTATACATGGAAAGATTTTAATGTAGTTTTACGTTGGTCATAACAAGTTATGTGGAAACTAAGAAGAAAAATCAATTGTTTTAGAGCAGAGAAAGGAAAGTGTCAATGAGGTCTCTGCTTTCCAGTGCTTCATACTGTATTTTGTCACCACCTCTAGTCTACGCCATACCACTCTGAATGCGCCCAATCTCACCTAACATGTACAGTTTTATCCTTGATGTTTACATTCATGCTATAAATTCACAACAGTGCCATTAACTGTTAGCAGGATCACGGATTCAACAATGTTTAGTGAAAACTTACTATGTGTTTATTATATTTTCTTAACCATCCTCCAACTATGGCTTTTTGTTGGTTTATAGAGGAATACAAAAAAATAAACAGAATTTTTTTTTTGTCCTGTTTATTGAACCTCAACTAAAACCCAAAGGCAAATGAAGTATGTGCTTTGGGTGGATTATGGATGATATGCTCAGCTGATGAGAAAGCACTAGAAGCGTACATATATCACAGTATTTAAGTGAATACAGAAATGAGCACATTCGGCCTTTTCTGTTTTTCTTTAACATAGAGTTGCTTACTGTCTCATTTATTAATGTCTGCTAACTTCTGAGTTACTTCTTTAAATCCAAATACACATAGATATTTCAAGTTAATGCTTTCTGTTTTCTCAGAGTATAATATATACTCTCAGCTGACTGATGATACAAGAGCTTTACAGTGGACCTTGACTTATGAACTCAATTTGCACCCAAGGGCTGGTTGTAACTCAAGCTGGTCAACTGCCTTCAAAGTCTCCCACATATATAATTTTAGGCCATACTTTCTTCCAGGCAGATCTCAGTGTCTTTAGGGAGACATTGGCTCAGAATTTCTCAATTAACTTCACACAGGAAAGGATGTTGTAAAGTTCCTTCAAGAACTCTTTAAGGGTTAAGTCTGTATCTGGGACCATTTGGAAGCACAAGTGACTGGCATTTGGGTCATAACTCAAGACTGTGTTCATAAGTTAAAATTAAATTTCTGGTCATAACCCAAGTTGCTTGTATGTCAGACTGGTTGTAACTCAAGGGTCCACTGTTTATGCTTACAATTCAACTTAAGCCCTTCTCTCTAATATTCTGTGTAAGTCCACTACAAAGACACTGACAGAATTATAGAATTTAGGTACAGAAGCTTTGGTTGCTATACCCTGGCCTTTATGGCTTGCAAGCACGCCTATGATTCATGAAAAGTTGAGCAGTACCAAGTTTGTTGACTTCTTCATAATTCATTCAACAAACAGGTATTATTTACAAATTGTAAGGTATGAGACTAAGTGTTAGAGGTAGAATTGTAAGTAAATAAATATAGTACCTATCACTCCTCTAGTAAGATACACAATAAAAAAAATTAACAAAGAAAGACAAAACTACAACTGTGACTTGTGTTACAAAACAAGGTATGTGTTACTAAAAGAACCAAAAATGGAGGGTTTGACTTAAGTAGGCTGGTAAAGCCTTTCCTGAAAGAATAAGGTTTAAATTGAGAGTTATAAGATGAACAGGAGTGAAAAAGATGAAGATGGATGGAAAAACATTCCAGAGAGAGTAATTTATGTGATAGATAATAAAAAGAAAGCAATTAGAGCTACAGCAGTGTGAGAAGGAATTAGCGTTCAGGTGTACATAAGGACTGCATCATGAAGGGCCTTGTAGGCTAACTATAGTATGAATTTTAATCTTAGACAAAGAAAAGGAGAAGCCCTAAAGACTTTAGAGCAAAAGAGGACTATGATGAGATTTATATATTTTTTTAAGCTCACTAAAGTAAGGTCTACAAGGCTATACTGAAGTTGTTCACAAAAGGGACATTATATATGGTGCATAAATAACAAGAGAAGAATATTAACAGTGAGAGAGGTACAACATATACATTATTGCGGCAAGTGTGAAAACTGATTTTTATAATGCTACCTATGTGTCAACTACAGATAAAAGTCAAAGCTTTTTGTAAATTTTATATTAAAGAATCAGCCACTTCTTTTTCAATCTGTTTTTTAGGGCTGAAACATTAGGAATCTGAAAAGGATCTGGCTGCTTTTTAAAACAGAAGGGTCAAAAAGAGATTGGAACCACCCTCTGACTCTGGCCAAGTGAGACTCGGAGAGGATAAGCTAACGAGAAAGTAATAAAAGAAAAGAACGAAGAATGAATCTCTCAGAATGTTTTGATTTTTAAAAGAAAGTTCAAATTAGACAAAACCAAATTACACTGTTTAGGAGCACAAAAGTAAGTGGGTTAAATACAAACACAAACGAGAACACAATCACTATAAAAATCAGGATAGTGGATACTCCTCAGGAGAGAGAAGATTGTGGATAAGGAGGACAAGAGGAGTTTCTGGGGTGCAAGTAATATTTGATTTCTTGCCTTGGTGGTGTTTACACAGGGTTTTACCTTTAATAATTCTTTAAATTATGTATTGATTTTATTTTTGTAGTGCTGGGGATCAAACCCAGTGCTTTGTTCATGGCAGGCAAACAACTCTACAACCCAACCCAATTATATGTTAAGACATGCATGTGTATTATGAACATTTCCTCGTGTATGATATGTTTATAATTTAAAATACTTTAGAAAAGATCCGTGTGAATAAAGAAGACAGGACTTTGGGCCTTCAATGTTATTTTGAGATCAAAGACTAACATGGAAGAGTGTTAAGTGGAAAAGTATCACTTTTTCAGGCCTGGAAAGCCAGTTAGTGATAAAACATATTGAATAGGGGCAGAGGATGAGATGGGGATAAAGGAGAAATGATAGTGATGCTGAGCACAGACACCAGGGTGAGGGAGGGTTCAGAGACAACCCAGGATGAAGATCTAGGTAGAAAGAAAAGGACAGGCTACAGATGTACATAATAAAACCTTATCTGGAAGGATAAGCTGTACCCAGGTGGAAGAACATAAAGGATCACTTAAAAGGAAGAGTCAAATATGTTTGACGATGGAAGTTATTTTACTTTATTTATTTCACAGTCCTGGGGATGGAGTGCATGGCTTTTGCTTTGAGCTACATCTCCAGCCCTTTTAATTTTTTACTTTGAAGCAGGGTCTGGCTAAGATGCCGGGTTTGAACTTGCAGTCCTCCTGCCTCAGCATCCCAGAATGCTGGGATTCCAGGCATGTGCCACTATTCTCATTTTAAGAAAAGTTACTTGAAAAAAAAAAGGAAAGTTATTTGATAATAGGCTTGGAGAATAAATAGATAATTATGAGTATTTAATGTATTTGTTTTAATAGACTACTAATTTAAAGGGAATATTTGTTACTTTGATGAAGCAAACTTCTATGGCCATCTAGACTAAAGAACTAGAGTTTATGCAGTGAATTTCAGGTAAGTAAGCTGTGCTTATATTTCAGTCATTTCTCCTTTTTCTCATCAGGAGATAGCCACACGTTTGGAATTAAAACTGGCTATCCTTGTACACCTTCACCTAAAGTAACAACGACATGACTGTCACTAAAAATCTCTGTCTCTCTGAATAGTTGTTGGTTCATCTGTTTATGTGTCCATCTAATATTTATCCAATTCCTACTGTAGTGTCAAATACGATACTAGTTTCTGGAAGATATAGCAATGAACAAGATAGATATAACCTCTACTCTCATGGTGCATGTTATTTAGGAGAAGGGACTTAAAGTATGAATAAAAAAACAAGATTGTTTAATTGCAACTCTAATAAATGAAGCAAATTGCCAAAAGAGGTGGCATAAGATCATAAAAGTCCTGATTTGCTAGTGGAAGGTTTGAATAGTAAAGGCTATACTGTCTAAATAACAAACCAAAACCTGCAGCATGAAGAAGGATTAGACAGGGACGGGGATGCAGCGTGCAGTCTTCTAGAAGACAGAATAGCAGAGATACAGGCCTTGAGGAGGAAAGAGGAGATGCATGGGACTCAACTTCAAGCTTAAAGTTTATTGTTGTTTATGCCACAGACTTGAACAAGACCTAGGATTCTGGAACTGGCTCTTTAGAAATGACTATTTGCCTTTATAGTAGACATCATTTAATTGGTACATGAACGTGAAAATCAGGTATAATTTTACAAGTATTAGCAATGCGAAGAGTTCAAATTTTCTTAATCTGATCTACATAAGTGATTTTTAAAATTACTTACAAAATAAACTGCTCCAAAACTGCCATGTCCAATTTCATGCAGATCAATAAAAATTTCTTCAGGATCATCTTTGTAGAAGAGATCAGTAAATTCTGGATCCTTCAGTACCCCTTTACGCATGATGACCAGTATTGCAAGTGCTTTGCTTATTGATAACCTAGTCAGTTTTATCTCTCATTGACAAATTCTTTTTTGATAAATCTTCAGTACCTATAGAAAAATAAAGACTGTGATTAAATTATTTCTAACACATCTTGTTTGGTGGCAATATAAATACAAATTAATATTAAAGAGCATCTCAACATTACAACTCAGTGTTAAAAAGACAAGTAATCCAAATGAAAAATAGGCAAAGGATGTGAATAGATATTTCTGCAAAAAAAGAAGTATAAATGGGATTAACACATGTGAAGGTGCTCAGCATCATTAGTGATTAGAGAAATGAAAATTAAAACCACAAAAAGATATTTCATTCTCGCTGGGATGTCTATAATCAAAACATTAAGGATCAGTGAGGACATGGAGAAATCAACTCTCTCCCACCGTTGGTAGGCAGGTAAAATAACAGCCATTTTGGAAAACAGCCTGGCAGTTCATCAATAACTTAAATATGGAATTACCATTTGACCCAGAAATTCCACTCCCAAGTATATATCCAAGAGAAATGAAAACGTGTCCACACAGATATTTGTACACAAATGTACACAGCAGCATTATTCATAATGGCCAGAGGCTGGAAATAATCCAAACCTCCCATTAATTGGTAAATGAATAAATGTGGTATCTCCATACAATGGAATATTATCCCATTGTATGCAACAACACGAATGATCCTTGTAAACATTATTCTAAGAGAAAGAAGCCAGTCATAAGAAACTGTATAGTGACTGTTTAATAAAATAAAGTTTTTACAATAGAGGGCTGAGGATGTAGCTCCACGGTAGTAGTAAAATACTTGCCCAGTATGCATGAAGTCCTGGGTTCAATCCCTACTAACACACACACACCACACACACACACACACACACACACACACACACACACACACACACACTTCCAGAATAGGCAACTTATAGAATCAATTTCCTAAGGGTGGGGGATTTAAGGAGTCACAGCTGAAGGGTATGGACTTTCTCTTCAGAGGGATAAAAATGTTCTAAAATGGGATGGGGATTTAGCTCAGTGGTTCCAGCGCCTGCCTCGCAAGCACAAGGACCCAAGTTCGATCCACAGTACTGAAAAAAAAAACCAAAAAAAAAAAAAACCAAAAAAAAAGCGCTAAAATTGGATTATGGTGATGACTACATAACTCTGTGATTCTACTAAACACTTTAATTGTACACTTTAAATGGGTAAATTGCATAGTATATAAATTACATCTTCATAAATGTTACAAAAAAGCATCTTGGTAAAATTAATATAGAAATAACGGCAGATATTTATTAAGTACTACTATGTATTATATAACACCAAAAACCTTACAAGCAGCTTCATAATATGATGACTTTCCCCCCTTCCATGCTCTTTTGTTCCTTTTTCCTTCCTTTTCTTTCCCCCTTCTCTTGTTCCCCTTCCCATTTGAATATGTTCTTCCTCTGTCCCAATATCTAGCCTCTATTACGATCCATATTTACCCTTTGGGTTTCTCACACAAGAGAAACAATGTGATATTTAAACTTCTGTGTCTGATTTATTTCACTCAAGATTATGGTCTCAACGTGCAACCATTTTCCTACAAATGACTCAAGTTTACCCTTCCCTATGTCACAGTAGTACTCCATTGTATATAAATACTATATTTTCTTTATCTATTTATCTGTTCATGGGGATATGAGCTCTTTCTAAGATTTAGCTATTGTAAATTGTGCTGGTATAATCATGAGGGTGCATATATCACTGTGGTATGATGCTTTTAATTCTAGTAGGAAGATACCTAGAAAGAGAACAGCTGGGGAAAATGGAATCTCTAGTTTTAGTTTTTTTTAGGAATCTCCATACTGATTCCCAATGACATGATACTCTACATAGAAAATCCTCAAAACTCTACCAAAAGACTCCTAGAATTAATAACCAAGTTCAGTGGGATAGCAAGATACAAAGTCAACATTCAAAAATCAATAGTGCTCCTGTACATGAGTAATAAACTCACTGAGAGAGAAATTAAGGAAACAACACGTTTCATAATAACAAAATAAATACATGAAATAGGAATCAACCTATCAAAGGAAGTAAAAGACCCATGTACTGAAAAGTACAGTACTCTGAAAATGGAGATGGAAGAGGATTTCAGAAAATGAAAAGATATTTCCTGTTCTTGGATAGGAAGAACCAATATAGTAAAAATACTTCCAAAACTGTTATACAGATTTAATCCAACCCCAATCAAAATACCAATAGAATAACTCAAACTAGAAAAGAAAAGAAAAGAAATCTAGAAAGAGCAATCCTAAAATTCCTATGGAACCAGAAGAGACCTAGAATAGCAAAAGCAATTCTAGGTAACAAGGGCAAAACAAGGGGCATTACAATCCCCAATGTGACATTATACCACAATGCTACCATCATAAAAATAGCCTACTACTGGCAAAAACCAAAAACCAAACCAACAAACCAACAAACAACCCTAACCAGACCCGAGGATCAATGGAACAGAATAGAATGTGCAGAAACAACTCCAAACACACTCAACTGCCTCATCTTTGATAAAGGGGCCAAACACCTTCACTGGAAGAAAGATAGCCTGTTTATTTATTTATTGATAGCCCTTTTAATAAATGGTTCTAGGAAATTAGCTTTCCTGTGCCAAAAAGTGAACCTAGACTCATACCTCTAACTATACACAAAACAAACTGAAATGGATCAAAGATCTAAATATTAAAGCAGAACAATCTGCAGGAAGACAGAATCAGTAAAACTCTTAAAGACACAGATGTAGGCAAAGACTTTATGAACAAAACCCTGATGACACATGAAATATTACAAAGAATCAAAATGGGAATTGCATCAAATTAAAAAGCTTTTTCTCAGCAAAAGAAACCATCAGCAAAGAGACAACAAATAGAATGGGAAAAAGATTTTCCCAGCTTCTCAGACAAAAGACTAACATCTAGAATATATAAAGAACTAAAAAAATCAGACCCCCCAAAGTTAAAGACTATCTGAATTTTATAGAGCAAACTAAGATTTTGAAAAGTGAAACAACTACCCCATGGTCAGAAGCCAATATTTCTGAGCACTGTGCCTCAAATCCAGTCAGCAAAGTAATTATCCATCTACCTACCCAAATATTCTTTTATTCAATAAATACTGATAAAGTGATTACTATTTACCAGACACTGTATGGGTTGAGTGACAGAGACAGAATAAGATGTGGTCCTATCAATAAGGGCCTAGAATCAAATGAGGTGACAGGCATTAAATTATAATGATATAAAGGAGAAAATGACCATAGCTAATTGATATTTTAAGAGAAAAGCAAATATATTTTATCATAAGTATATAACATCTTGGCCTAGCCTAATTTTGACTTACAAGTGAAAAAGCATGCCTTGTTAGGGAAAATAAACATAGTTCATTCAATATGGAAGGAGGAAACGTTAAGTTGGTATAAAGCCAAGGACAATCACAAAAGACCTTTTGAGCCATATAAAGAAATTTGGACTTTATCCTGAGGAGAGCAGTGTGCCACTGAAGGCTTTAAGCAGGAAAAGGATCCCTCTGCCAACACAGCACCTGTCATCCTGGGCAGTTGTCGTGCCAGTCTGCAGACACCAAATGATTGAGCATAAAGTCACATCAGTACTATACTGTTGGAAATGTAACGTAAGTCTAGCTCTTTTCAGTCAGGTAATTCACAATGGAACCTCAAAAAGTGGCTTTTGCCTTCATTGTTTATGTGTGAGAGTAGAAAGAAGAAACAGCGGATTAAATATGACATACTTTTTGGGAGGATTGCATAAAAGGCAAATTATGAGACTGTGTTTAAGAATCCCAAATGAATTAAATTTATGAGAACTAAAATTTTTTCAATCACTGAAATACATTGTAAACTTCTGAATGCTTTGGCTGTAGTGTGAATAAAGCTAAATACTGTGGATACTAATTTTTGGGAAAAGAGATTACTATGTCACACTATAGACGAAAATGACTTTTGAAGCAATATTTAAATGCAAAATTTAGACTGTAAAATCTTGTAGAATAAATTATAAGTGAATATTCAATTACTGAGCAACATACCAGAGGCAAAAGTCATAAACTAAAATCAATAAGCGTGTCTATATTTAATTAATAATCTCTTCATTTAAAAAATATGAGGGGACTTCTGCTTTTATCTAACTAAAATGGAGTAAAAGAGGCCAGGCTTATTATCTGGCACCAGAATCTAAAACACTGGACAAAACATGAATAATGGTATTTCAAGATAACAGATATCAGGCAAAGGAGGACAATGATCCCTGAGAAAAGCAAATGATGTGAGCCCCAACTGTGCTAGATTTATCTGGGAGAGTTTGTAGGTCTTAGAGGAATCCAGCTGGAACCTGGGGGACTCCTTGAGTTGAAGAGACAAAAAGGAGTCTGGGATGACCACAGTAGCTGGAGTTCTCAGAGCACAGTATTGTGCAGAAGATGGCAGCACGGAAAGAGGATATGGGAATCAGCAGATGGTTTCCCTCAAGTCTTCAGCTGAGTACTGATTAGTGAATACATGTGTGAAAACTACCTTTGTCCAGGAAAACACCATCTACAAAGAGCAGAGAAAAAAAAGTACCTAGGCTCACAAAAGGCTGTGAATAGTACTTGTTCTCATTAGCCAAGACAGGAAACTTCCTGATTTATGGGGCATTCTTTAGAGTACTCAGAAGAGTTCTGCCTTAGTCGGAGGGAATAATTCACCCTAGATTAAACACTGATCTGTGATGTCTAACAAGTTTAAGGAATAAGACCTAAAAGGGTCAAATTATTTCCCAATAACTCAGTTAAAGCACAGAAAAGAAAGCTCAATCATATTTAAAGATCCAGTATTCAAAAAGATAAAATTCACAATCTCCAACATTCAATGAAAAGACATTAAAAAAGCACAAAAATATGATTGATGAGGAGAAAAAGAATGGAAACAAATGCAAGAATATTATATTTGTTATGCCTATATTCCATGTATTTTAAAAGTCAGAGGAAATACTACACATATAAAATAGAGATAGATGAGACATAAACTATAAGCTACATCTTTGAAGTTGGAAGCTATGATACAGTGTCTGAACTGAAAAACACTGCACGGGACAAAGAGCAGATGAGACTTTGCAGAAGACCTAACAATAGAAGTTATCCAATATGAAACACATAGAGAAAAAGGACTAACAAAACAAATTAAAAACAAACTACAAAGTGGAACACTTTCAAGTGACCTAGTATATGTCTAATTGGAGTCCCTGAAGGAGGAGATGTTAGGACAGAAAAAAATATCTGAAGAAATAGTAGTGGAAAAAATTTTCAAATTTGATTAAAATTCTAAACTTAAACATCTATGAATGCCTATGAAACTCAAACATGAGAAATAGGAAGAAAATTATATCAATCCACTTGATAATAATTTGTTCAAAACCTGGAATAAAATGACAGCAGATGCCTTGGTATAAATATTACAAATGAGAAGACAGTGAGCAACATTCGTAAAGTGTTGAAAGAGAGAAAAAAAAAAAAACCCTGTCAAACTAGAATTTTATATCCAACGAAAATATCTTTGAAAAATAAGGCCAGTATAAAGGCTTTAGTACATACAAAAGCTGAAGTAATCCATGACCTCACTATCTGCATGACAGGAAATGATAAAAGAATTCCTTTAGATAGAAGGAAAACTATACTAGATTGAAATATAAACTATACAAAGAAATTAAAGAAACAAAAGTGGTAGCTATTTGGCTAAATATATGTTTCCATTATTTGAATTTCTTTAAAATATAATTGATCATTTAAACAAAAAGAACAACATAACATGATGTTTAAAATATATGTAGGGCTGGGGATTTAGCTCAGTGGTACTGCCGCCTGCTTGCAAGCACAAGGTCCCAAGTTCAATCCCCAGTACAAAAAAAATAACACACACACACACACACACACACACACACGCGCACATATATACATAAGATGAATGATAGCACACAGTCTGGAGGAGAGAAATTGGAATATATTGCTATAAAGTTGTAAATACATATGCATGTATAAATGTAGGGATCTACATATATACTTTAAATATAAAGACACAAATAAGGTAAAAGGATGGAAAAAGATGGAACTCAAAGAAAAAGGGGTGAGCTGATATTAATATCAGATAAAGTAGATTTCAAAGTATATTATTAATAATGAAGGTCATTTCATAATGATAAAAGGATCAATTCATCAAGAGGACATAGCAATACCAAACAGTTAAGCACTCAACAACAGGGCTTTAAAATACATAGTTATACAATTGCTGGTGGAGCTGTGGGGAAAAAGGAACCCTTCTTTACTGCTGGTGAAGACAGTGCTGGTGCAACCACTGTGGAAATCAGTATTCAGATTTCTCAAAAAGCTAAAACTAGAGGTTCCATTTGACTCAGCTATTCCTCTTTTTTTTTTTTTTTTTTTTTT
>NW_022900924.1:11515334-11533144 GCF_012274545.1 Fukomys damarensis | reverse complement strand
TTTTTTTTTTTTTTTTTTTTTTTTTTTTTTTTTTTGGTATCAGAGATTGAACTTGGGACCTTGTGCTTGTGAAGCAGGTGCCAGCACCTCTGAGCTAAATTCCTGGTGCAGCTATTCCTCTTCTTAGTATTTTCCCAGAAGAATAAGCATCATGCCACAGCGATATATGCACACCCATGGTTATAGTGGCACAGTTCATAATAACTAAATCTTAGAAACAGCCACCATGTCCATCAACCAATGAATAGATAAAGAATATGTGGTTATTTTATACAATGGAGTACTACTCTGCCACAAAGAAGGATGAGCTTCAGACATTCTAGCTAAATGGATGGACCTTGAGACCATACTCTTAAGCGAAATAATTCAGACATATATGTTTACATCCTGCATTGTTTCTCCTGTGTGAGAAAGCAAAAGTGGGAATAAGCACTAAAATGTAGAATAGATACTGGGAAATGGGAAGAAAGTGTTCAAATGGGAAGAGGAAGAAGGGACGAGGGAGGGAGAAAGAAGGGACAATAAAAAAGTGAAAACGAGGAAAAATGGAAACAAAGCTTTTGTATATAGGGAGGGAAGGGGGTTTGAAGGGGGGAATGTGATAAAATAAAATTTATTTTAAAAATATAGAGTTATAAACTGATTTAACTACAAGAAAGACAAATATGTAATTGTAGTTGGAGATTCCAATATGCTGCTCTCAAGAATTGAAAGAACAAGTAGAAGATCAGTAATGTAGAAGACTTAAGTAACACTATGAACCAATTTGATTAGTTGGTATTTATGAAAGAACAATCTACCCAACAACATCAGAATGTATATTCTTTTCAAGTGCACATAGAACATTTACTAAGGTATGCAATATTCTGGGCCATAAAGTAAGACTCAATAAATTAAAAGGATTTGAGACATATTAAATATATTCTATGAACAAAATGGATTTTAAACTAGAAATCAATAGTAGATAGATATTTGAAAAATCTCAAATATACTGAAATAAACAACATGTTTTTTTTTTACATAATCCATGGTCAATAAGCAAATCAAAATTGATATTAGGACCTATTCTGATCTGAATGAAAATGCAAGCCCAATGCGTGATGCTGTTAACGCAGATCTTTCAGGGAAATCTATAGCACTAAAATCCTGTGTTACAAAAGAAGAAAGGTTCCAAATCAGTGACCTCAGCTCACACTATTAAAAACAAAACAAAAACCACAGAAAAAGAGCAAATTAAATTCAGATCAGAAAAAGGAAATAAAGATTAAAGCAGAAATCAATTAAATAAAAACCAGAAAAACAAAAGAAACAAATCGATAAAAGGAAAGCAAATCATATTTATAAATATCTTACTAGACTGAACAGATAAAAAAGTCACAAGACACAAATTCCAATATCTGAAACAACTGAAGTGACGTTGGTACAGATTTACCTGATAACAGGGTAATCAGAGATAATTTTGAACAATATTATGTAAATAAATCATCTTATACAACTTAGATAAAATACCTCAAAAAACACAAATCACTATAGTTTACTCCAGAAGAAACAATCTGAATGACTATCTATTAAAGTAATTGGATTTGTAATTAAAAATCTTCCCACAAAGAAAACTTCAGACTGAGACAGCCTCACTAGTGATTGAACTGAACATCTAAGAAGAAACCCCAACTCTGCATAACTTTACTGGATAATAAAGGAGAAATGGTTCCAAGGCTCATTCTCTGAGGCCTGCACTTTCCTGATGTACAAAACAACCCTCAAAAGAAAAAAAAAACTATTAAATGAGGCAAACAAAATTAAAACTATCTTTTTGAGAGTTTGTTTGGAGGTTCTAGCATGGGAGCACAGCTACTCGTATACCCTTGGCCGAGGAAATGGTCCTGCTCTATCGGGGGTGGTCATCCTCTTAGACTGAGGGCGCACTTTTGGAAGGGACGCAGATGGAGTGGTGAGGGAGGAAGGGGATACCCACCCAGCCAGCCAGATCAGCCGAATCAACCCTGGCAATCAATGGGGTGACAGATGTCGCAGCCAGATCGCCCTCTTATCCTAAATCTTTTTGAAAGACACTTAAGAGTACTAAAAGATAAGCTATATATTGGGAGAAAAATCTTTGCCAAACATCTCTAATAATGGAGTTGCATCCATACATGAGGAATTTGCAATGTTCAGTAGTAAGAAAAGTTAATTTTTTAAGTGGACAAAAGACTTAAATGGGCATTTCATCAAGGAAGATAACACTGGCAAAAGAAAGGTGCTTAACTTCACTACTCACTAGGAAGACACAATTTAAAACCACAGTAAAGCTGAGTGTGGCAGCGCACGCCTGTAATCCCAACACTCTGGAGGGCTGAGTCAGGAGGCTGCAACCTGGACAATCTAGCAAGACCCTGTCTCAAAGGGAGGGGGCAGGGATGTACCTCAGTGGCTCCACACCTGCCTGGCAAGCTCAAGGTCCTGAGTTTGATCCCTGGTACCAAAAAAAAGCAAAACACAAAAAACAAAAATAAATAAAAAAGAGGGAGGGTGCTGGTTATATAGCTTGGTGCAAGGGCCCTGGGTTCAACTGATAATACCCAAAACAAAGTAAAACCCAAATGAAACAAAACCCAAGGAGATATTACTAGGTACCCGTGAGAATGGCAAACATTAAAGAAATTGACCATACAGGCATTGGCAAAGATGTGGAAAAACTGGATGTTTCATATGTTGCATTTGAGAATTAAAATGTTACAAACACTTTCTAATAAATAGGTAAATTCCAAAAAGAATAAATACCTATCACAAGGTACCACTCCTGTTATTTACTCAAGAAAAATGAAAGCACATGACCCTGAAAAGCCCTGCACACCAATGTTCACAGCAGCTTTATTTTTAATAGCTGAAACTGGAAAAAGTCCAAATGTCCATCAACAAATGAATATATAAACAACCCGTGGTAAATGTAGACAACGGAATGTAAGTCAGCAATAAAATGAACTAGTGATGCATGCCATAACACAGATGCATCTTGAAATGATTACACTGAGTGAAAGAAGTCAGACAAAAAGGAGCACATACTTTATGATTTCATTTATATAAAATTCTAGAATATACAGAAAACACAGCAGCAGTTGTCTGGGGACTAGATGAATGTGAGAAGGGTTGGGTGGGAGGGATTAGAAAGGGGTAATAGGAAGGTTTTTAGAGTGATAGATTGTTTATTACCTTCATTATGATGATAGACACATATATAAATATGCAAGTAAAGTGGGAAAATTCTGCACAACATGGGGCAGTTAAAAGGTATTTTTGAACTGAGCATGTTGGCACATGCCTGTAATCCCAGCTACTATGGAAGCTATGGTTGGAGGATGACAAATTTGAGGGTCAGTCTGGGCAACTTAGTGAGACTGTCTCAAATTCAAGGAAAAAGGGGTTGATGAGGATGTAGCTCAGTGATCCCTGGATTCAATCCCAAGTACTGTTAAAAAAAAAAATTCTTAGTGTCAAAATGGTGAGTGTAAACAAACACATACACACACCCACAAACTCAGAAGAGATAAATAGGAAATTAAAAAAAGATATAGCTGCAATCATTAATGATAAGAAATGTATATAACTTCATTAGTAATCAAATAAGTAAAAATTAAAATGAGACCCTTTTCTTCACCCACAAAATGGGCAAAGTAATAGAAAAAAGATACACTTCTTGCCAAGAAAATAAGGAAGGAAATTTAGTGCTTTTTACAGTGCTGGAGGTGTAGAATGGGTATACCCTTTGGATCAGTGATGTCCTTTTGGGAATTGATATAGGTAGTTTCTTTTTCATTTTGTTTTATTTCAGCACAAGAGATGGGATATTTTAACACAGATGGGGTATAAGCAGGTAGAGCACAGAAAAGCTGTGAGAGAGGAGATGGGAAATGCAGCAGCTTTAACCTATGATTTTGGACTTGTTTGCAGCTTGTGTTTTATTTGGAGTAGGTATTGGGACTCGGGGTAATTTTTCATTTTCTTCTTTTGGCTTATCTGTAATTGTAATTCTTTTAAAAATATCACTTTTGTTATTACAGGAAAAAAGATATGAAACTGCTATGGTTTTTATGTGGAATGTCCCTCAAAGGCCCAGGTGGTAAAGTTTGGTCTCACCAAGTATGGTGGAGCACTCCTGTAATCCCAACTCTCTGGGAGGCTGAGTCAGGAGGATCACTACAAGTTCTAGTCCAGCCAGGGGAACTTAACTTAGAGAAACTTTGTCTTAAAAAAATAAAGAAAAACCTTAGTCCTGAGGGTAATACTGTTGGGAGGTGGTGGAATCTTTAAGAGGCTGGGCCTAGTAGGAGGTCCTTAAATCACTGGGGCTGTGACCTTGAAGGGGATTGTGAGACTTCATCCCCTTCTTCATCCTTGTCTCATTTCTACCACAGGCTCCTGCCATTATGTGCTCCCTCACCACAGGCCCAAAACAACAGAGCCAAGAAGTCATGAGTCAAAGCTTCCAGAACAAAAGATTATTAAGAAACCTTTTTTTCTTTATAAGTTGATTATCTGAGGTATTTTATTATAATGATAGAAAACTGATTAACACAAACCATTATGTAATTTAAAATCTAATTATAAAATACTACAACAAAAATGGCCATTTTTTCTGGGAAATTATTTGATAATAGGAATCAAGAAACTTTAAGCCCATTTATTTTATTTTATTTTGTGTGGTACTGGGGATTGAACTCAGGACCTTGGGCTTGCAAGGCAGTCACGGTGCTACTGAGCTAAATCCTCAGCCCTATTGAAGCCCATTTCTTTTAGTCAGTAATTCTTCATATTGTAAGCTACGACTGAGAATAATGAAAATGGAAATAATTTGAAACAAGCATTTTAATAAAAGTATATCCCAATTTAATTTATATTTTTAACTTTCATTTTTATAATTCTTTTTTTGTTTTGAGACAGGGTCTTGCTATACACTTCAGGATGGCCTTGAACTCACTATGTAGCCCAGTCTGGTCTCAAACTCAGAGTGATCTTCCTGCCTCAGCCTCCCAAGTGCTGGGGTTACAGTCATGTGCCACTTTACTTAGCTCCCTTTTATTATTCTTGCAAAGATAACAAAAACTGACGATAGGAAAACTATGACATGCAATTTGTTCCTGTCTTTAGGAGAAAGCTACGTCAGCCATAAATGGAAAATACCTTTTTGTGTGTGGTACAAAGTACACTGTATTGGTCAGATTCATTTTAGCAGCAATTTTCCCCCACCTTTTATAACTTCAATCCTTTGTAAATATGGTGCACCTATGGAGAAAAAAGGATAAATGTATAATTATAGGAGTAAAATGAAATAAACAATAGATAAGAATGATCACGGTGACGCACACCTGTAGTCTCAGCTACAGTTCAGATCCAGCCTGGGCAACATAGCAAGACCCCACCTCTGAAAAAAAAGAAGTTCTAATTAGTAATGTAGTAGTTTTAAATATTTACAAATGTGATATTATGAAGTTAGAATTTTCTTTTCATCTGTAGATAATAAGTGTGAAAGAAATGATTTTTTCACATCCAAGACACAGGCTACTCTTTCACAAGCAATACTAGGAAACGAATGTGTCATTCGATTTCAGAATCTATATTGAGGCTTCCACCAGTTTGTTAGCATTCGGGGTAACTCAAGAGACACTACCAATAGACAGAACTAATCTGATAGCTGTGGTAAAGCTACTGCTTCTCTGTCAGTAAGGCTTATGTTTTCAGTTGCTTCTCTAATAGGCATGATGGTTTGCACTGATTCATCTAACTTCTCTTTCCTAAGCTTTCCTATAACCAATCTCCCACATTTTGGTGGTAATGTTTATTTTCAAATTATCCTATTCTTCTTTATTTATTAAAGAAATACATGACATATGTATATTGTTTAAAAATCCATAATCCCACCCAGGAAAAGCCACATTAGCAATTGTCATACTTTTTCCATGTATGTATTTATTTCTTCATGCTTGTATTTCTTTTCTTATGTAGCTGAGAGCTACACACAATTTCACAATCTACCTTTGTTTTTAACTCCGTATTATATGCATTTTGCTCTATCACCAAACACTGTTCACAAAGATCATTTTAATGAGTGCTTGATGTCTAGCTGATGGAAGAGTCACAATCCATTCACAATAGGAAATTAATCATTTTATTATGTGTTTGGAAGACCTTTGTGCTTATAACTTATGTATGTTTTGGTCACTTTCTTTGCCACAGATTTCTAGAAGTAGAGTTATTGGGTCAAAGAATACAGCCAATTAAACTTATGTATATTTGAATAATTTTTAGTTGCTTGAATAGCTTTGAAGAAGAAGGACTGATAGGTAAGAAACAAAACAACTAGAAAAAATTATTATTATTATTATTTTGGTATGGGGGTTTGAACGCAGGAACCTGCGCTTGCAAGGCAGGCAGTGGCACCACTGAGTTAATAAATACCTGACCCTAAAAAAAAATTACTGATTTTCATTTTCATGTTTTTCTTGATGAAGATATCCCAATTCTTTCATTCCTGTAATTATATACCACACTTTCTCTTTATTTTGTTATTCCCTCTAATTCTTTCTGTGGCTATGGAATGATTTAGATTAAGTGGTAGCTAAACCCTGCATGCATTCAACATCACATTTTACTCAAGCACTCACCAATCAGTAACTGTAATGTCTACCGTGCTATTCTAGTCACTGAAGCTTCAATTAATTAAAATATTCCTTATGACATTACATAAATACTAGCTGCTAATTTCTTAAAAAAATCTTAAATAGGACATTTATCAATACCCTATGCCCTGATTAATTGTAAATGCAGATGTCCACTTCTAGAAGTTTCCTTATGCTAAGCACATGCCTGCTTACTGTTTATCTTCTAAGTGCTTATTCACTTTTACATCATTTTCTTAAAATGTATACCCTCTGCATGTCTGGCTGCACATCTCTACAAATGTTCTAAAACAAATTCCCTAAGACTTCTAGGAATCAATCCACTCTTTCTCTCTGTCCCCCTATCTTCCTCTCTCTCAACTGCAAACTGCATTCATAAGCTTATCCATTCAGCTAAGAGAATGTCTCCTTTCTACCATTTAACCACCCTCCTCCTTTCTTCATAAGTGTCTTTTCCATCCCATGAAGCTGTCTTGTCCTGATTTTCTTAATTATTTCAGCTATAATCACTAGATGAATGTGTTCCTCTAAGATGCGCTGAGTCCTCTGTGTGACTCTGCAAGCTGTTGGCTTAATTTCTGTCCATTTAATGGTTTCAAACACCACCATACCACTACACAGCCTTCACTTCTATTCTGAGCCCCAGTACCATATTTTAAAACGCCTACTTGATTTCCACCCCCAATGGCTCATATACCCCTCATATCAATTTCTATTCTTCTCCTTCTCTGTCCCTTACATCCAGTTTATCTCCAATTCTGCTTCAAATATTTCTTCATATGTGTTTTTCCCTTTCCATTTTTGTGATATTCATTTTTCTCTGTCTTCTGCTCCTTCAGTCTCTTTTCTATCTTTTCATGAATTCATTTAAAAAAACCATTAGCATAATAACTTTTTGAAATCATAGTTCAGATAATATCACATCTCAGCTCAAAATCTTTTAAAGTTTCCCTCCTTCCTATAGTATAAACAACTTTACTTAACTAACACTCAAATCTGGCTTCAAGCAACTAATCTGACCTAAATTCTAAAACTAAAAAAAAAAGAATTAGCAGGCTGGGGATTTAAAATGCTCAGTGGTTCTGCTGCCTGCTTTGCAAGTGCAAGGACCAGAGTTCAATCCTTGGTACCAAAAAAAAGAAAGAAAGAAAAAAAGAAAAAAAGAAAAAAAAGAATTAGCATTATATTACATATGCATACATATTTTTCATTTCATTTCATACTTTGTCTTTGCTTGTGTTGTTTCCTCTTCCTCTGACATCCAAATCATGACCACTCTCACAGTCTAGGAAATGTCACTTTTTCTATAAAATCTATCCTTTTCTCTGTTGGCTTCAGTTTTAAAATACAGGTATTAGTATTTAATGGATGTGAATTGTGTCTTCAGAGTTGGGTACATTTCTAGGTCCACATATAATTGATCCTTGTATCTTCAGTCATCTTTTATAAAAAACTGCTTTATTGAGATATAGCTTACATATATAATTACTCGTTTAAAATGAACAGCTCAATGGTTTTTAGTATATTCACAGATATGTGCAACTATCACCATAGTTATTTTTAGAACACCATCAGTACCACAAAAAGAAACACTGTATCATTTAGCCATCATCCACCTACTCATTCCATTCCTAAGCAAACAGTAATCTGCTTACTGTCTCTATAGATTTCCTGTTCTGGATACTTCTTAAGAACAGAATAGTCTTTTGAGATTAGCTTCTTTCACCCACCGTAATGTTTTCAAAGTTCATCTAGTGTATAGCATGAATCAGTATTTCACTTCTGGTTATTAGCAAATGATGTTTCATTATATGAATATGCCACATTTTGCTTATCCATTTATCAGCTGACAGGCATTTGAATTCTTTCCCCCTTTCACTATTATGATTAATGTTGCTATAATTATTCACGTACAAGTTTTTGTGTGGAAATATATTTCCATTTCTCTTGAGTATATTCCTACGAGTGGAATTGCTGGGCCCCATGGTATTTTTAATGGTGCACATACTCCATAAGAATTGGTTGAACCCTCTTCTTTTTCCATTTCACTCTTAGAACTGAAAATGACAATTCAAATTCATCCTCTTCCCAACACCAAGGAGATACTTTTCCTTCTAAGAGGATAACATTTTAAGAACTGAAATGATACGTACAAAATCATTTTTCCCTCTCCTTGACCTCTTGCAATCTCAAGTATTACATTAATAGTGCTAACTCAGAACTGTGCCAAGAATGTAGTCTTTCAGGTCTTGGGCCCTTGGGCTGACTAAACAATCCAGCTAGCGTAAGGTAGATTTCATCAGAGATGTGCAACCGGAATAATGTTCTTCACTCTTTATTCTCAGAAATGGAAATACTCCAACAATAGTAATCAAGTAAATTATTTTTTTACAGACATTATAACTTAAGAAAGCATACTTGATAGAGTTTCCCTCTTCCCAGAATCTTTTGAGAAAGATGATTCATGGATTTTAGTTCCCTTTCAATGCTTCAATAGCACTTCTTCAACAGTAAACCAGGAGCCTACTAATTTGAACACTTTGGCATTAAAAGAGGAAATAAGAATTAGAATGTTTAAGAGTTTTATAGTTATTTCAATTCCTTTTGGTTTTTTGTTTTGTGTATGTATGTGTTTTCACTAAATTATAGGAAAGTTAAGCATTATATCACACCTGTATAACAGTGTTACCTAAAATTAAATTGATTTCCCAGTCTGGAAGACTTTCTCTTGCATTACACTACCAAGTCAGTCTCCAAAACACCAAAAATTGCTATTTTGAAGGGTAATCAAGAAAATTTTAATTTAAGATTGGATTTCTGTGTCCTTATTTCTCCCAAGGATCTTACATACCATTTAAATATACAGTGGTAGATTCAGGGTTTTTTTTTTGGTTTTTTTTGAGATAGGGTCTCACTGTGTAGTTCAGGATAGTCCTAAACTCATTATGTAGCCCAGGCTAGCCTGAACTCATGGCATCCTCCTACCTCAACCTCCTGAGTGCTGGGATTATAGGCGTGTGCCACCATGCCTGGCTGGATTAGGTTCTTATGAGGACTGGAGAGTAAACAAATTTGGGACATCTTTAAGAAAAAAAAAACAAACTCTTACATAAAAAGAAGTTTAGAGGGCTGGTGATGTAGCTCACTAGTACAGTGCTGGCTTAGTATGCACAAGGCCCTGGGTTTAATTCCCAGTACCTCAAACACAATATGAAATAGGGCTGTCGTGGTGAACCTATGACCAGCATGCTACAGCTTTCTCACTGAAAGCTCTTAAAGGTTTGCCATCACAGGGCCTTTGAAGGAGCTGGTGCAAATTTAGGGGACCTAAAAGTTATGCTTCAGAATAAATCAGCCTGAAACAGGTATAAAGCCTTCATTTTATAGCAGTGAAATGTGAAATACACTAAGGTGATATAACTCTTTCAGTGTCACACAGTAAGGACAATCCAGTGTTAGGTACCCTCTTTCCCAAGCATACAACCTCCCATTCAGACTTGAAAAGAATTACCTTTAAAAAAAGTAGCAGAAAACTTTTTTGTTAGCTGCTGCTCCTGCCTGCTGCCAATATTTAACTATTATTCTGAGGTAAGAAAACTGCTGTTATGCTACTCTCGCTTTGAAAATGAAACTAGATGAAAGTTGCTTTTTATGCCACCATGGTCATATAGCCCATTGTGCTAATATATCATTGCACTTGAGAGTTGAAAAGGAACCTCACAGTCATCTAAATTCTAGTAGGTAAATGAAGAATGGCCAAGTTTATTGATCATCAATCATAATAATGTTAACCTTTAAATTATTTCTGCGTCGACTGACATTAATTATATATATATTTTGTTACCAGGGATCCAACTCAGGACCTTGCGTTTGCGAAGCAGGCGCCGGAACCACTGAGCTAAATCCCCAGCCCTATTTTCTTCATGCTATGAAAAAATGTTTAGATTGAGAGACAGGAAAGGAAAAGCTCCTTGGGGTTCTTTAAATTTAACATTTAATATCTTTGTTCTGCCTACTAGAAACTTGAGGTCAATATTTTGTTACCAGGGATCCAACTCAGGACCTTGCGTTTGCGAAGCAGGCGCCGGAACCACTGAGCTAAATCCCCAGCCCTATTTTCTTCATGCTATGAAAAAATGTTTAGATTGAGAGACAGGAAAGGAAAAGCTCCTTGGGGTTCTTTAAATTTAACATTTAATATCTTTGTTCTGCCTACTAGAAACTTGAGGTCAATTATACATTTATTTTGGAATGGAATAGTGAGAGAAATAAGAAGACACCGGCTAATGCATACAAAGTTTCAGTGAGACAAGAGGAATAAATGATAGGTACCTAAAGTAATGAATATATCAATTTGTTTTATTCAATCATTACACCATATACATTTATCACAATACCACTTTTCCCCCATAAATATATACAGATACCTTGGGGTTTCAATATAAGTGAAATGGAAAGCCACTGAAAAATGTGGGAGGGAAGTGATGTGCATTGAAAAGGATCAGTCTGACTACTCTGTTCAAAACAGATTGTACAGGAGCAAGATTCAAAAGAGGGGACCTAGAGCCACACAGAAGAATGAAACCAAAACCCCGTCTCTCATCAGTCAAAAACATCAATTGAGAATGAATTAAAGACTTGACTGTAAGACCTTAAAGAAGAAAGAAAACAGGAGAAATGCGTCAGGACACTGGAATGAGAAAGGATTTTTTAGATAAGACTCCCAAAGTACAGGAATAAAAGTAAATGTAGGCAAATGGGATTAGATCTAACTAAAAAGCTGCATTAACAAATGAAACAATCAACACAGCAAGGAGACAACATACAGAGCTGAGAGTTAGCTCAGTGATAAAGGGGTTGCCTATCATGATCAAAACCCTAAATTCAATCCCCAGCAGAAAGACAGAGATAAGAAATAGAGACAGAGACAGAGATAGAGAAAGGAAGAGACAGTAACACAGGTAGTACATAAAAGAAAATATTTCCAAACTATTTATCTGCCAAGGGGTTAATATCCAGAATATATAAGGAACACAAAAAATTCAATAGCCAAAAAAAAAAAAATCTGATTAAAAAATGGGCAATAGCCCCAAATAGATATTTCCTAAAAGAAGACATCTATTATGACACGTATCTAGAAGTCCCCCTAAGGCCTCCTGCACTCATAGGTTGTGGGGCTTTTTGGAGCTGGGTGATCTAGGGCATGTGATACTGGGATTAAGGATATGTGGTACTAAATTAGCACTGATTAGCATTCCCATACTTCTAGGTGCGGAAAATGGGAAGGCCTACCTGAGTGGAGGTGGCACCACCTAAAAGACTTGTAGCCTGGATTCTCTCAGTTCATCTTATAACTAAAATTCCCAGTAACTTCACTTTAATTGTTCCAAAGATAAATAAAAGAAAAACTCAAGACATAAACACCTTTAGCCTCTGCAAATTTTACCTGCTGTTGACCCAACACAGGAAGGCTCTGTGAAAACTCTGTATTTGTAACTTTTGGCTCCTTGCTATAGGATTATAGTGCCAGGCACTGAAGATAATAGAACACAGAAAAATAAAAGCTTTGAAAATAAACCTTCTTATAGCTAATGAAGGATTATCTAGCATGCAATTTTTCTAAAATGTCACAGCTATTAGCAAGTTCTTTTGTTTGTTTGGGACTGTTTCTCTTTTGTTTCCTTGAAAATTTTTCCTTAAGCATAATCAGTTTTAGAGATTCAAAAACTTCAGAATCAAATTGTACAGACTTAAAATTTATATTTGCTTCTATGGGAAGGGTTGACCTGGCTTCTGCTATAGACTGAATTTTGTTCTCCACCCACTTCATCCTCCAATTTCTGTGATGAAACACTAAAACTCAATGTGACTTTATTTGGAAAAAGAGACTTCAGGAGATAAGGTTAAATGACATCCTAAGGTCCCATAGGGTTGATGGCCTTAGGTGAAGGGGAAGAGAGAAAGATTCCAAGGACCTACCAGGTTAGCAAATGAGAAAGGCAGCTATCTACAAACCAGGGAAGAAAGCTCTTATGGGAAACCAAATCTGCAGGTACTTTGACCTTGGGCTTGTAGCCTGCAGAACTGTGACAGAGTAAATTTCCATTTAAGCCACCCAGTGTATAGTATTTTTGTTATAGCAGCAGAGGAGACAAAGCATACAGGAGACAATTTTCAAATAATTACTAATTTAGTAGTCAAAACATATGACTTCAGGTAGTTAGAAAAGCTGACTTTTTGATAATCCTTTTTTTTTAAAAAAAAAAAATACATCTTGATAGGGGCCAGGGATTTAGTTCAGTGGCACCACCATCTGCCTTGCAAGTGCAAGGTCCCAAGTTCGATCCCTGGTACCAAAACAGAACAAAACAAAACTACAGCTTAATAATTCAAAGAACTGGATAAAAACATTATTCCTCAAAATTGAGAGAAAATTTTATAATTATACTTAATTTCTGCCTAATACCTGGGAACAACCATAAGAGAACATGTACTTAGAGAACATATTCTTGAATAAGTGTAAACTCTTGACCTAAAATCTGTTTCTAAAGACTTTAAATTTATTTGACCTTCAATAATACTGCCTCTGAATATCAACCTTAAATGTACAAGCTTCTCAAAATGTGAGTGCTTGCAACTATTGTTTTCTTCAGGTATATAGAGAAGTTTATCTTTGAGTGATATGTCTGAACTCCAAACACAGTGAAAGCTATCGGCCCTATACATACCATCTGATTTGAAATACTCTTCAAAGCCATTTATGAATCTACCCTCTATAGTTCTGCCCACGTTGCTGACCTGAAAATAAAACCTGACCATGCTACTTTCCATCACGTTCGGGACATAAAATCCAAGTTCCATGTAGATGGCATGTGAAATCCTCTGTGATCTGCTCTTTGTTTACTTTTGAATCTTGTCCCTGGAAACTCTGGAGCCTCATACTGGATGTTCCAGCTCTCTGAAACTACATCCTTTGGATAATCAAGAAGACCCTGCTGGCAAGCAAGCAATCAAGGATGAGAACTTGTTCAAGAATCCTTCCTACTAGTCTTCTTTCCTTTCTGTTCCTGCAGGAGGGTGCTATAAATATTTCTTTCATATAAAGTATTTCCCATATAAGATTTATATTGTTTCAGATAAATAGCTCATTAGGATCATAAGCTCCTTGAAGACAGGGGTCATTTTTGTATCATCTCTACCTAACAGACTGGCTGGCACACTTCATGTGGCTAAAAAGTGCTATTAAAAGTGGAGTCTGGTGGTATATACCTATAATCCCAGCACTCGGGAGGATGAAGCAGGAGAATCATCATGAGTGCAAGGCCTGAACTACATAGCAAGTCCCTGTCTAAAATAAAAAAAGAAATGAAAGAATGCTCTTGAACTCTATAGACTAACCCATAGAACAAATATATTACAATGTTTGCTATTTTAAGGTCTATTATGGTAAATATCACTATAAAGCACATAAACATCATTGCTTCATATGTCTTTCTGAATCACTGTTCCCACAGGTTGTTTTACTTAAAATGAACTTGATTTTATTTTAGAAATGTTATTAAACTATATCGTCCCAAATTTTAATAATTTCAGAATTATCAGCACCTTCGACTTACTGTTCAGTAGCCTATCTGCTATGGTTGGGCAACCAAATGTTCTCTAACAGGCTTGTTATGTTGAATGGGTTGATGGATGGGCTTTTGGGAAGTGACTGCATCATGAAGATTCTAACTTTACCAAGTGGATTAATCCACTGATATGTTCATTAACTGCACAGGCTGTTAGAAGGACTTCCTTCGAGAAGTGGACTCCTAGGGGCATGCCTTTGAGGGGTATATCTTGTACCTGACCTCTTCCTTTCTCTTGCTCTGCTTCCTGGTTGCCAGGAGATGAGCAGCTTTCTTCTTGCATATCTTTCTGCCATGATGTTTTCAGCTTTTCAGCCTAGAGCCTGGTGACCATGGACTAAAACCTCTGAAACTGTGAGCCAAAATAAATTCTCCTTTAAATTGTTATTTTTAGATACTTTTCCATGGTGATAGAAAGCTAACACACTATCTATTTTAATGAATGTCTTAAAAGTGCTGGCACTTGAGATTATCTCATTTAATCATTTACAAATGCCTCTGGAGCCAGAATCTAGATGTGTTAATTCTACAAAAGTGAAATAAATGTATATTATATATTAAATAAAAATTTAATCCTATTTTCTTTCTCTGTGAAGTCATAATACATAGTATATCTTTGCATTAAGCAGCTTAGAGTCTATCAATTAGGTCTACCTTCAATCAGCGAGCCCAAAATGTCACATATCAATTTATAGGACTTCTTTCAGTCTTTTAGTAGGATTATTTTGGACCTTCATTCACTGTTGCTTGATTTGATAAATGAACTTATCTTGGAATAAACAGGAAAGATGGAATCCACAGGAATTTTATCTTAGACCATTGCAGGCACTGATGACAAAAGTGAAGAGATAATTTCCTCATTAGGGCTTAGTTTGCTATAATTAATGTTGTCGTTGTCATCATCATCATCATCATCATCACGTATTTATTCATTGCTTACTCTGCATCCCACATTACCTCATTTAATCCTTAACACAAAACTATAAGTTACTATTATTGCTGTCATTTTATAGGCAGAAATCTAAGAGCCAACTTCACAGAGATAGTGTGTGGTGAAGCTAAAATTCAAAGCTGAGCTGCTTAACCTCAAGCCCACTATGGTAGAGTTTTCAGTTAAATCTTTTATGAAAGATTATAGAAATGAATGGTTTGTTATTATAAAGGATTCCACCTAGCCTACAAGATGCCCAAATACTAACTACTTAATCATTTTGATTGGTTTTACCCACGACCAAATCAAAATGTTAAGCCTTTTCATCTAAACTTTCTTTTCATTTTGGTTTTCAAAGAAGGCAATGTAGCCAGGTACAGTGGGCAACACTTGTTAACCCAGCTCCCAGAGGCTGAGGATTGCTTCAATGCAGAAGTTCAAGAATAGCCTGGGCTACACGGTAAGATTCTCAGGGGGGAAAAATTCTAATGTCATCATTGAGAATTTATGTTCAGTAAAAAATGATGTGTTTTTATAAAAGCTAGAAAGTTAGCCTTTAAAACTTTCAAGTTAGTTTCAAGTTAGCATTTGAAACTCTTGCCTAATTTCTAATGCTGAAAAGACAATTCAGCTTTCCTAGTCACTTTTAATTTTGCTTTGCCACTGGCAGATAGTGCAAGTGTCCATATCATACGTGCAGACAGGACGCATGTCAAAACAGTTTACTCCTTTGCAAGTCACCTTACAGCACTTTAGCAACTGTCTCCCACAGGGACTGGAGGAACTGCCTTATTCGAAAGTATGTAAAACTGTGTGTGTTCTAGATAATATTCAAGTCAGTACAGAAAAGTAAAATTTAAATTGTTTTAAAAAAACTAAACAGTCTTGTAACAACTGACTGGGACATCTCTAAGTGCTTAGATTAACTTGAAAGGTCAGACAAAATATAAAAGGAACAGAAAATAATATCTAGAAGAATGCTAGCAATGCTGTTATGGTTTATATATGCATGCCTCCCCAAAGCCTCATGCACTCAGAGGCGGTCTGGTCTTGGAAGGTGATTGGATCATGGGGGCGTGACACTCATCAGCAGATCAGAATACCAATGAGTTTGTAGCTAAATGTGATTTGGGAGGTGAAGCCTGGTTGGATAAGGTGGTGGGCGTGGCCTGGAATGGTCTAACTCCTTTCCTCCTCCCTTGATCTCTCTTTCTCCCTGCTTCCCACAACCATGCCATGAACTGTTTCTCCTCTGCAATGACTTACTGCCTTGGAGCCAGTGGACTATGAACTGAACCAAAACCTCTACAAACTGTGAGTCAAAATATACCTTTTCTCCTTTAAGTTGTTGGTGTTGGGTACTGTGCCTCAGTGATGAGAAAGTAACTAAGATAAATGCATAGCAAAGTTTTATCCTAATGGTGTTTATAATATAGAAGGAGGATGAGCAAAATACACAAATAATATCTACAGTAAATTCAATCATGCTAATATTCTGGCCTCTTGCTTCTCATACATGCTCCAAATGTCCAAACACAGAGGGCTCTAATAGGGTCACTCTATTCAAAAGCCTTTGTTAGAGATACCCAAATTTCACAGAAAGGTACTCAAGGCTACAAAGATATGGTCTGAATTCAAGTTTACCAGAATCCTACTTAATGTTTGATTATTCTAAATACCGTCATAGTCCCTCAGTTCTATTGTATCTTTTACTTAACATAGACTGTTTCTCACTTCCTTAAAAATAAAAATCTTTAGCCATGCATGGTGGTTCATGACTGTAACCTCAGCATTTGGATGGCTGAGGCAGGACTACTGTCATAAATTCGAGGTCAGCATCAGCCACATAGTGGGACCCTGATTAAAAAACAAACAAAACAAACAAACAATCCCCAAGATCAAACAACAACAAAATAGTCAAAATCCAACTGTTTCTACAAGGCCCAGTTAAATCTTACCCTTTTCCCTACCTGTAACAATCAGAATTCAGGTTCCAGGGAACTTCATTTGTATGCTTACTACAACATATCTCATCTTTACCTTTAATAGTTTACTATGAACACAGTTGTTTCCTCAACTGAAAAACAGGCTCTTTCATCTTTTCCTTCATACATATGTGATTCTTTTCTTCTACTCTTATAACAATGTCATATAATTCTAAAAAAAATATAGGAGGAAGGGGAAGTAAACAGAATTAAGATGTGTATGTACATGTACCAACTCCCTGTGATGAATGTAATCATTATACACTACCAGCACATACTACCAAGAATAAAGTTAAACAATATAGATTTAGACAGGATGATCTGAGTTGTAGTTTCCAATTATCCATAATTCACATAACAGGTAAGTTTATTTCACACCTACTGTGTGTAGTTCTAAGTACTTGGAGAAACAATCAAAAACTCTCTATTCTTGTGGAGCTTACATTTTAGTGGAGAGAAATAGACAATAAATATAAAGTAAAACAGTATATTAAAAGAATGATGAGTGCTTTGGGAAGAGAGACAGAGAGAGAGAGAGAGAGGGAGGGAGAGGGAGGGAGAGGGAGGGAGAGCAAGGGAGAGAGAGAGAGGG
>NW_022900924.1:11480436-11515158 GCF_012274545.1 Fukomys damarensis | reverse complement strand
AGAGGGAGGGAGAGGGAGGGAGAGAGAGGGAGAGAGAGAGAGGGAGAGAGGAATAAAAGCAGGATGCCATGTGTTGGGGCAGACTGCAACTTCAAACAGGGCAAGTGGGACAAAATTCAACAATAAGGTGAAATCTAACCCTTCTCAATTCTGGAAAGAGAGTCTAATATCTGGGGGACAGTTTTCAAGGCAGAGAGAGCAGGAAGTGCAAAGGCCCAAAGGGAGGTGTGGAAGAATTAAATGGCCAGAGGAGAATTAAGTCAGGGATGAACCAGGGGAGATAAAGCTGGAGTGAGGAATGGCAGGGGAATCACACACAGCCTTCTACAGTCCTCGTGTAAGGATTCCAGTTCTTACTTAGAGATAGGAAGCCAAGGCAGGGTTTTCAGGAGAACAGTATGGAAATCTTATTTACATTTTAAATGATCCCTCTCTGTAGAGAGTAAACTGAACAAAGAAATACAGCTAGACAACTGCTAGGATAACCCAGGTTGGATAAGATAGTGGCTTGAACCAAAGAAACAGCAGTGGAGGTGGTAAGAGTTGGTTTTATGTATAAATACGCATATAAAGTGAGTTTGTTGGTACTTGACTGGAACCCCAGCATCTGAGGCTGAAGCTGGGAGGATTAATGTGAGTTTGAGGCCAGTGTGAGCTACACAGTGTGTTCAAGGCCAGCCTGGACTACATAGTAAGACCCTATCTCAAGAAAACAAAAACAAATGTACATACAGTCACATATCACATAGTGACATTTTAGTCAACAATGGGCTGTGTATATATTGGTCCTGTAAGATTATAGTGGTGCTGAAAAATTCTACAGTAGTGTTGGAGCCATCTTAATGTCATAGTGCAGTGTATTACTTGTGTTTGTGGTGATGCAGATATACACAAATATTTGTTACAATTTATTGCTCCTGTTATATCTAACACAGTGACATGCCACATAGGTGTACAGTCCAGGAGCGATGGGCCATGTGGAACAGCCTAGGTGTGTATGAGGCTATATATCATTCAGCTTTGTGGGAACACAGTCCGTGATGTTCACACAAAGACAGGGAACTGCCTAATGACACATTTCTCAGGTAGCATCCCCACTGTGAGATGACAACAAATAGTAGTATAAAACATAATATTAAATTGAAAGGATAATTATGCCAAAAAAGTTAACCAAAATATAGGACCCCCAAATAAACTTTCAAATCTTCTAAAACCTTTGAAGAACATTTCTTGTTTCAAACACTGTCTTTTCTTCTTTCCTGTAAACATCTCCCAATTAGAATAAAACATTTAACAGACTTATGCCACTTTTTGTCTTTTGTAGCTACTTTGAGTTCAGAATACAGTACCGACCTTTGAAACATCAACAAATAGCCAATGATGGCAAATCAAAAAGGGCACAAAATGTATTTTGAGATGCTTTTTATAGATCTCAGGTACTTAAGGCTTCCCACAATTTTGTAAATTATTTATAGAGTTCTATTTGTGTTCTGTTTAAATTACTAGATATTATTAAAAGAAAACTTTAAATGTTAATTTTTGTGACTGACAACTTGGTGGGGGGCAGGTACAATGTAAATGTATTCCTGCATGTCTCTTTTAGAGGGTGCAAAGCTTTTCTGATGGAGTTCAAATTGGGAACTCTGAGTATTTTGGACTTTCTTCCTCATGTAGCCCATTAGCTAATTTAAGGCTCATATGCACAAATAATGCAGAATTATTGGGCACAATCGTTTCACCAGGGTATGAATTGCTTTTGTGGTAGAATGTCAGCTGGGATGCATCATCAAAGAAAATCAAGGTGATCCCTTTGCAGATAAGGAAACTGTAAAGCATCTTTTTGGAACTAGAGACAGCAAGCTCAGTAATGCAAATGCACTCCTGTTCATCTGAACAAGGACCTCCCCATATTCTATTCAGCAAAGGCTCAAAGAGAAGGACCAAAGGCTCCAAAGATGGAAGGTGTAAAAGGAAGTCTCTTTTCTGCACAGCACTTTGGCAGTCAGGGCATTGAATTTGCATCTGTCTGAGTGGTAACTTCCAAAAGTCTGAGAAAGTAAATGTGAGCTGAATGTCAAGTGATAAAAGATAATTCTGAGAGACTGTGTTTCTCTGGGAGGGTTGAGAGTTCAGTACCTCTAAAGAGGCCATGATTAGCATAGTGAAGAAAACTTACAAACCTAAAACCCACCCTAAGTACAAATGAACTCAGAGCAAGTTTTCTAAATAATAATATTGGGGGGGGGACTGTATTATAAAGAATATTTTGTAAAGTGTTCTTTTCTTCCTGAATTCTATTGTCTCTGTTTCTCAACAATTTTATGTGTGAGTATCCTGATTATTTTCTTGATTTCTGCTCATCTCTCTCTTTTTTTTTTTGTCTCTCTCATACAGCCAGAAATAGCTAAATCCAGTTCTGCTTCAAGTACTAATGTTTTAGTCTTACATTTTTTGCCTTCTCCAGATATACCTGCCTGGGTTTCCCTGGTGCTGATGAATCTTAGGTAGCCTAATACCACAGGCAGCTGCAAAAGTTACCATCACAGAGATGGCTTAACTAAAGCTACAAAGAGGTGGAAATATCACAGCAAAGTTAATGGAAATTTAAAAAACAAAATACAGAAATGGAAAACCCTGGCCTTATCAGAATGCCTGGTACAGAGAGGATTCAATAATAAAAGTTTGCTTAAGTGTTTATTGAATATTTGTTTCAGCAGCACGGAGCTAAATCCCTGGCCTGTTTGCTGAAATCTTAGGGACCTTTCTCACCAAAAGCAATGCTGTCCTCTGTAGCTAGACTCACCCCCAAAGCCAGAATTCATGAATGGGGATTCAACAAGATACTTTCTTATTTTTCTCGCTTAAATTTCAGTTATTAAAACAAAAATTCAAACCAAAAACGAAACAAAACAAACCAGAAGTAGTGGTCAGAATATTCTAAGTTCAAAGTAAGACAAAAATGAGTGTATTACAGTATGAAAGCCAAATGTGGTTTACTGTAATCATATTTTTTTTCTCAGACTATTCCCCTTTAACTTTCACAGAATTACCTTACTTGTGATCAAATTTTGAATTCACAATGTCTCTTTCAGAATATTTGTATGCTTTCTGATAGTATTTTAGTAGGTTTTTTCATTTTGGTCACTGTATATCCTATTCACTCCCCTCTAAGTGAGGAAGATAAAACAAAGCATGACTTGCAGTGCAGATGTAGGAAGGAAATCATGGTGACCTGCAGTATCCCACCTTCCTGATCACAGTCATACTGTGTTGCAAGAGGCAGGAAAATTAGGTCAAGAGCCCAAGTCTCAAGATGAATGATAGTGCAGACTAGATTTTGGCACAAGCTCATTTCTCCTACTCACTACTGAAGGCAGGCTAGTGTGCCAGTTAAGAACATTAACTCAGATGCAAGAGTACTTGTGTTTGAATTGTGTTTCTGGTCAAGTAATTTAACCTCTCCTATCCTCAGATACAATATAAATACCCATCCCTTAGAGGCTGTTGTAGGGATTATATGAGATATTTCAAGTAGAAGACTGTCATATCTTAAAATCACAATTACTCAATTTCTTTTAACTATTATTGCTGATAAATGGTAGCTCATGATTTCTGTTTTTGATGCCCCTATAAAAAATGGCACATTGTTTTTTTTTTGACATGTTCTTTAAAGGAGGGGGTAATACCTTTCTAACTCTTTTAAAATATTCTATATGCTATAGTCATGAAGAAGACAATGGCAGTATTTTTAGAAAGATGGCTTGTGAAGGTACAGATGCTATGACTTGGACAAATCCAAAGTGGACAAAGAATGCTCTGGCAGACCCTGCCTTCTGGTTGCCTACCTGATTACCAGCTCTTCCCTTTATTCTGCTCACAGAATACTTCTTGCCCACCATATAGAATGAGGCTTAGTAGGTCTAAGACAGTTATGGAACCCTTTTAATTGCCACTTCCAGAGATGGATCTAGGGATTCACAGTTCACCCAGTTCTGCCCAACAGAGACTAAGGAGTCATCTCCTGGAGACCTCTGGATAAGAAACTCAGCCAAAAAAGAAAAAAAAAAAGAATCATCCTTTCTGTGGGAAGAACTGATAAGGTAGTAGTATTTGTTATGTATTCAGTGTGTGAGAAGGCAGGCAAATAGTTTCAAGTCAGTATACTATTTTCAACAGCTCTCATTAGTTTTGTCACAATGTGTTTCTAAAATGACAGGAGAAAATAAGGAAGTTATTCATTTAAAGGAAGTAACAAAGACGCTTTTCAGGCTCTTCAACCTGTGGTAGGTGTGTGGAAGGATTAGTCATGTATTTGTATAGCCCTTGGGAATTATACTGTATCAGTAGATGTAATAGTTAGGACAAGGACATGGAAAAGAGATACGAGTTAAAGATGGTTTCAGATCTAAGTGATTAGGATAATGTGATTGTCACTGACTAAATCAGGGAGTACAATTTGCAGTAATATTCATGAGTTCTGTCTTAAATTAGTTCAATATATGATGGTGGGATAACCCAGTGCAGACAGTGGGAACATGGGATAGAATGTTATTGGTATTATTACTAAATATTTTTTAAGAGCCTAGGTCTCACTATGCTGCCCATAGGCTGGTTCTGGCTCTGACCCCCTAGGCTCAAATAAATCTCCTGCCTCAGCCTCCTGATGGGACTATTGGTACGTGCTACCCAGAACTGGCTAACTGGCTTCAGCATGTCAATGTATTTGGTTGCTCTGGAACAATCTCAGTGTAACTGTAGTTCCACTATATACTAGCTAGTTATGTGACTTAGAATTCTTAGATTTCTTCACCTGTAAAAGACCAAAATGTAAAGAATAACCACTGTATCAAATTGTTGTGAGAAATAAATGATTTAATGAATATAACATTTTTAGTGCAATGACTAATACATAGGGTTTTTTTTCCTTTTTTGTGACCCTAATGGAAACTGTAACTTCTTAAATATATATATTTGAAGTCACAAAGAACCATGAAAGAAGACAGAGAAGAAGTGACTGGTTCATCCATTCATAAAGCAAATCAAAGCACACTGAATATCTACAATGTGTGAAGCACTGGGCTGGAACTATGCTTGATATTAGCCAAAAGGCCAAGAAGCACTGGGCTGGAAATGAACCAAGATAGTAGAAAGTAATATTCAATTCACTTACATTCAATTATCATTAGCTAAGTACTTTAAAAAATTTCTTAGGGCTGGGAATGGAACCCAGGGCCTTACACATGCTAGACAACTGTACACCCAGTTCCTGAGCTACACTCCCAGCTCCTGTTGTGTACTTTCCTTTATCAGGCATTTATGGTATACTTTCATTTATTTCACATAAGGGATATAATGCAATTTGGAGATTTCCCCAAAAGATCAAGTGAACACGTTAAAATAAAGATTTCATTCTTTATTTGAACACTAAACTTGGCAAAATAGAAAATACTGGTGATCTTAGAGAAAACTGTTTTCAGTTATGCAGAACAGGCTTGGGTTGAGATAGGCTCCCCTAAAGGAAAAAAGGAAGAGTTAGAGAACAGGAAGAGACAAAGCCAGCTAATACTTAGTCATTAAAAACAAACAAAAAACCCTGCGGCAATGCAAGCTATATTTAGAAATGCATAAAAAATCTACTCAGAAATGAATAAAAGAATAACTATGCAATGGTTATACCTCGATGGGCTTGGTATTGCAAAGACATGGGAACAGATAGATTTTCCTAAGAGGACCTTTCAGTATTTTAGCAGGACTGAGTAATGTTTTTTCTACAAGCAAAAAATCCCACTATCACAAAAATCATTCTGTAAAAATGTTCTCCATAACTGCAGTTTGTGGCTGAGCTCTCAGGGGAAGATGAGTAAAATTGTACTCTATAATCAGAAATAATGTCTCTAATAACACCGCCCCATTTCAGGGCCAGCTGACACTACCAAAAACCAAATACATTCTTTTTTTTTTTCAGCTTTAATTGAGTTTATTGGTACATTTTAGGGATATAGTACAGTTACATTCATTGTTGGGATCTTGTACCTCTACATGACAAGTCTTGGTTCTCATTTTTTCCCCTTGTCCCTGCCCTCCCTTCACCCCCTCCTCCCCTCCCCATCTACAAACACTTATTTCCATCTTTTCATTATCTCACATTTTTTTCTTTTCCCTTATTACCCTTCCCCTACCCATCACACCTTCCCTACACCTTTAGCTACTTTCTTCCCATTTCTAAATGTCAGTAATCTTATTAGGATTTTCTGTATTATTGCAGATTATTCACACCAGAGAAACTATTCGGTATTTACACGTGTGCCTTATTTATTTCACTTAGGAGTATATCTTCAATATGTATCCATTTTCCTATGAATGAATCTATTTTCTCTCTTAAACATCTACCCAAGCAAAGAACACAACCAAGACCAGCAAACAGATAAACATCCCTTCCTTTAACCTGACATCATTCTCATTCCTCAACTGAATTCCTTTCACTTAACAGGAAGGCTTGACCATCTTTCAACTTCAGATTCTATACTAAAAATATAATTTTAATATAAGATGTATTAAACTCTAACACCCTTTTTAAAAACCTCAGGCCCCCCATTCCCTATCCTTGTGTGTGTCTTTTATGTAATAAAATTTACCATTAATATACTATGTATTTTCCTTAACTTGCATATGTTCTGTCTCTCTCTTCCACAAGGTAAACTCTATAAGGACAGATTTCTCAGGCTATTGTGTTCACTGTTACATCTCTAACACCTGAAATGATATTTGTCAGGCAATACTTGTCCAAGAACAGTTACTAAAAGACTGATTAAGTCAATTTACTTCATTACAACAAATAATGCCGTAAAATATTATTTTGCATTTTTACTAATGTACCATTTCCCATGTTAATATTACCTTACAGATTTCATATGAATTGTTTTCTCTCAATTAAGTTTCTTGAAGGTAGAGCCATGTATTATTTCTTAATTATTTCTTTCTTCCTTGTATTTTCAACAAAGTTGACCAGTAAATAAAGGGCTGTTAACTCTTCTTTTTATACTCCTGGTCTTGTCCTTCCCTTTTGAAGCCTCATACCAACAACATTTTGCTTAAAAGAGTCTGGCACTGTTTCATTGAAGTCATTATCTATGAGACTTTGTTATGAAGTGATTGAATAGACTATGGTTTTCAGAAGAAATTCTTTTATGAGTTCTAATACAATAAAACAGTTCAGTGATTCAACTGGCTGAATTATAGTACATTCACTCAGAGGGAGATTCTACCAAAGAAAACTAAAGGGAATATTCTTCCCTTTAACTTTTGCTCTCTAGCAGTTTCACTGCTGTGCTTTCTCCTACTGAGCACCAGAACCCTCACAGGGCTCAGGGAATAGAGAAATGAACCAGGCTGACTACAAACTATATTAACCTAGACAATGCCTTCACCATTTGGTCATTTATTGAATCATTTTTTTTCTTTTGTCTTCCTGGAGACTGAACCCAGGGCCTTATACACACTAGGCCAAGTACCCTACCACTGAGCTACATCCCCAGCTTACTACTTGGTCTTCAATCATTAACTCTCTCTGGCCTTCTTAGCATGCTATTTGGTTATTTCTTCATGACCCCATCTAGAAAAATTATAACATGTTTATAGTAAGAAGCTTTCTAAATATTCTCTAACAACTTTGTATGGTTGCAATGTTCTCTAAAATAGACTGTAATTTGAAATCAAGACAATTGAAAAATACTTCTGATAAATATCATCTGTGCTGCTTTAAGGCTTTTAATGTTTGAATGTCACAAAGTACAACTTATATTTGTTTTAATGCGTAGTGGCTTTAGTAATTTGTTCAGACAGTGTTCTCAAATCTTGATATTTGATATTTAGGAAACTTGTCTTTACAAGGACTTGAACCTAACATTTGGGTTAGAAAAGCAAGCATTTACATCTTACTCTGCTATCTACTAGTATGGTCTTTAGCTTGCTGCTTATAAGACTACTTAAAAGATTAAGGGCACATGTCTTGATTAAGGCCCATCCCTAACTAGCCATATGACCATAAGCCAGCTTTAAATCTCTCCAAGGTTCAGTTTCCTCATCTGTAAAAAGAACATAAACGTATCTAACTCACAGGACTGTTTATGGTGAGAATTTAGTTCATAAAATGCTAAACAAGGTGGCTCACAAAGAATGAGCAGTCAGTAATCATCCATTACTAATAAATGAAATAATTAAATATGACAGTCTATTTAGGCCAGATATAAAGATTTTATGTTTTTACTCTTTTATATGGGTCAAAAGTTGGCTCAACTGTCATTCAAATTTTTTCCCTACTGCTTTGGATACTGTAATAATAATAATAGTAATAATAATAACAATAACCTAACATAGGGTTAGATTAATCTTTGTTCATGATGCATAAATTGTGCTACAGAAATCACTTTTGAGATTTTCAAGAGAACATCATGTTTTCATAAAAAAGAATTTAGAAAGTACTTTGTGTCATTACTGTAGCTGTTTCTTAATGTGTTCCTTATTTATCAGTGACTTTAATCACATCAATGCTTTGCTAAATTGTTTCATCTTGACGTGTTCTTATGGAATGCGAATGGATGTGAAACTTTTCATAATTTTTTTCATCGTCTTTGTTTTTCCCAAGTCCTAGCATCTAAAATTAACATAAATCTGCCTTTACTTTTATTTAGTGGATCCTGTTTGTTCATTTAGAAAGTATTATTTGAGGCTGGATGTGGCGGCGCATGCCTGTAATCCCAGCACTCCAGAGGCTATGACAGGAGGATCATTGCAAATTTGAGGTCAGCCTGGGCTACACATACAGAGTTAGACCCTGTCTTGGTGGGAGGTATTGTTTGTGCCTAGAATAACCAAGCTATGATGGTAGGTTCCATTTTAACAGGAAATTATTTTATATATTGTATTTTTACTTAAATTAATAAATTGTTAGCAAGCATATACTTCCATTAAACTTTAACTCTCAGAGTTTATACTAAAATCAGTGTTTTCAAATAAAATACTCCATAATGATGGAAATAGTCTATTATTTGCACTATTCCATATGACTATGAAGTACTTGAAATTTAGCTAGTGTAACAGAAACTGAATTTATAATTTGAATTTTAATTAATTAAAATAAAAAGCAGCATGGTTGGCAGCTACCCTGTTGCATAACAGTTTTAGTAGTTCAAAAATCATTGGTAATTATGTTGAAGTTGAATGATAATTTTACTCATAATTAAACTCTATAGGTTGTATCATTGCCTCAGGAATTGCTGACACATCTCCTGACTGACTGTGCCAGAAGCATTGAGGTTTTCATCTTTTACCACTTTATGAATCAACCTTCCAGGCTTCACCTCCCCCTTCCACTGATGTCCTCATAATTTTTTTTTTTAAATAATTTGTAACACAAAAAAGCAGAGAACTAACGCTGCCATTAGGGTCCCAAGGGAATTCAATTGTTTTTGTTCGTCTAACCTGTAAGGGATAGATATCTGTGCCCCCGTCCCATACTACTTCTTATCCTAATTACATTCAGTTGATCTGCTATCTTTGTTCTCAACAAGGAACTGAAAAAGAACTGAAACTGGAGACAGAAACTACTGCCTTCAGTATTACCTAGCAAAGGAAGGACGAGAATGGGTATGCATATGTATTTTTACAGGGAATAAGAGAAGAGCTGTGGCTACCCCTCTTTTCCTCCTGCTGTTAAAAAGATTTCCAAGCACTTGATAGCCTAGTTCGACCACTTTCTAGAGGTAGTCCTTTCCTCCACAAATTTTTAATAAAATTCAGGGAGTTTTTCCTTTAAAAAAAAAAGTTCTAAATCTGAACTCTTTACCTAAAGAAATGATGTCTCATTACTCAAACACTAAAAATGTTAGGCTGCATACTGCTCCAGTGAGTAAGACGGATGTGGTAGTGGATGCTTGTAGGTCACAGAACTTTAGAAGGCTGGCCTGTAGTGTAGTCCCAGCACTTTGGGAGGCTGAGGCAGGAGGATCAAAAGTTTGAGCCCAGCCTGGGCAACTTAGTGAGAGTTAGCGAGATCCTGTTTCAAAATGGGGATATAGCTCAGTGTGAAGGCTCTGGGTTCAATCCCTAGTACAACAAGTGGGTGGGGAGCTTTACCTTTTGTACTGTTTGCAGTAAAAAAGGGTTTGGCACTACATGAGAGCTGCTGGTACATGTCCCTAATAGCTGCTTAAAACAGGCTGCTGGGATCAAGTTTGGCCTCCTTTTACGTTTCAAAAATAACATGAAGAGCTCATGTTTCTATAAAGTGCTTTCATATATCTACCCACATTCAATTGCTTTAACATCCTGATAAGATAGGAAGATCAATGATTATTACTCTGAAGTTTTATGAGTGGCATCTGATTCTCAGTTGATTTTTCAGTACATCCATACTTTTACATGGCAAAGAAGGTACACAAAAATGGTTTCCCAAAAAGTGGACACCAGAAGTCTATAATCTTTTTCTTTATGAAATCTGGATGGTCTTAATAGAAACGTTCTCCTCTTTTCACTAACCTGTTTGAAAATAAAAATAAAAATATGGACATCTAACTCTCAGGTGCATAAAGAGCTTATAGGTAGGTTTAGTTGTTATTTTATTTTCAATTTCCTGAAACAACCCTTATCCTCCACCATTCAACCATGGCCTCCAGATGGTGGTTTTCTTTTTCTATTGGCTGTCTCTGCGGCAGCAGATTATCCACACATATTACTTGTAGCTCATAACCTGAGCTTTTCCTGTCTCTCTTTAGTAACTCTTTTTGAATCCTTTCCTCTCACAGACAACTCCCCTCCACCTTGTAATGAGCTAAAATTCTAACAATGCAGTTTTAGTTGTTACTGACATTTGGAGAGTTATGTATCGGCCTTTCTGAAATGTGAAATATATGCATCTCCAAACATACAAATAAGGTAAGTTCTTCACACACTATGAAGCTTCAAAAAGGATTCTATTTAAATGTGTCTTTGCACAATTATTGAACTTGGGGAATACCCTTGACTGGTTCAAACAGCAATATTCAATCTTCCATATTGGCATCTCATTTTTCTTGGCATTCATGGGAAAAAAGAAAAAAAAGACAATATAAAAATTATACAGGGCTAGAGGTATAGCTCACATGCCTCACATGTGCAAGGTCCTGGGTTTCATCCCGAGCACCATTAAAAAAAATGTTTAGTTTGAACAAATTTCTGTGAATTTAATATATAACATTCATTTGATATAATTTATGAAATGTTTATAATCACCCCTCTATTACACTACAGTCATATGTACATATTTACCACACCTGCTTAGTGATGTTGGTAGCTTATTTCTCTTACTATGGAGGAGAAGATAGAAGGACTTAAAATACAGGATAGAAAGAAATCAGGAATGTGTAAACCATAGGGTGACAATACCCTTAATAAGTCCTAGATTTAGAGTTTTAATGCAGTGAGAAAGCTATTAACATTCAAAAGCCATTTTATAGCCGGGCATGGTGGTGCACTGCTGTAATCCCAGCACTCAGGGGGCTGAGGCAGGAGGATTGCCTTGAGTTTGAGGCCAGCCTGAGCTGCATAGTGAGACACTATAAAAAACAAAACAAAATAAAACTAAACAGACATTTTAAACTACATTATTTCCACAGTTCATCCATAAGTAATAGATATTGGTTCTATTTACAAAATCTGCGTAGATATCCACAGTTACTCTATAGCCTGCTTTTTCTTTTTACATGTGTTTCAGAGATATTCATACAGGATCTTTTATATTATAATTAATGAACTGTATCCAAAAATAGTTTATATTGACCTTTTTCTCAAAATTAATGCAGCAGAGGGAGTGAGAGGGAAGGGAAGGGGAGGGTATAAAAGAATTAAAACGTGTTATGTACATGTATCAACTCCCCATAATGAATGTAGTCATTACGTACTGCAAACATGTACTTTAAAAAAATTTTTAAAAATAAAAGCAAAGTCAATGCAGCAAAACTACAAATATATTATCTTGGTAAAAATAAAGATTTAAAAAATGTACCAATAAAAATGTTACAAGGATCTTTACCATGAAGTGGGGAAAAAAATTCTTGCTATCTTGAAACAGGCCCTTTGAATCTTCTCCATAGAAATCCCTAATCACACAGAAGAATCAAACTCAATTACAAAAGGGAAACAGCATCAGATCTATGTAAAGATGGAATTTAAAAAACTAACAGAACATAAATAAGGAAAAATGACAGGTGAAGAACTCTTTTCGGAAAGAAAATGCTGTTATATAGCAGGCAGAGTTGTGTCAAAACATATTGGTAGTGAATTTAAAAAATTTAATGAAGTAAATGCTACATGAAACAGGAGTTCAGGGCAGGGATATACAAGTTAATAGAAAAAAATCATAGCTGAATACAGGGAAAGGAACATAATTTGGCAGAAATTGACAGAGATGAAGAAAAAGAAAACATAAGATTACTACAGCAATTACTGAAGACAGAACTGGAAGGAGCACAAAGAACTGGTACCATTCAAAAAAGCAGGGTAAGGTAGATGTAATGTACAACTGGGGAAAGTAACAGAAGAAGATGACCCAGAGGGCAAAGTTAAGAAAATAGAAATTATAGATATGAAAGATGGATATATTAATATCCAGTATCCTTGATGAAGATAATGGGAATATAATAAATTCAACACTGGAACATATCTGTTAAGACTTGTGTTTAGATGTTCCCCCAAAGCTTCATGTGGTCTTAGGTGGGGCTTTTTCAGGTGGCTGACTCTAGAGTGGGTGATTGATTCATGGTGCAATGCTAGGCGTGAGGGCACTAAATCAGATTAAGGGTGTGAGTGTTACCTGTGCTAAGTAGTCTGAATAAGATAAAAGGGGCAGAAAGACACAGTTAAAGTCCCTTGTTGGTTTTGCTACCCTCTTGCTGCCATGAACTGTTTCTCCTCTGCAATGCCACCCTGCCTTGAAGCCTACTGATTATGGACTAAAACCTCTATAGACGGTAAACTAAATAAAATCTTCTCCCTTTAACTTTGGGTGTTGGGCATTTTGTCTCAGCAACAAGAAAAGTAACTAAGACAATATCCTAAGTAAGTTACCAAATTCCAAAGACTAAAAATAAAATTCTTCATGTATCAAAGCAAAAGAAATTCAAGGCCAAGTCTGAGAATAGTTATAACCTGAAAACTATCATAATTCCAATAGTCTTCTGATTGAATTACTGGTTCAAAAATTAGTATTTATTACAAGAACATTTTCCCATGTGTATTTCATATAAGAAACCTTACACAAAAATTATATAGAAAATAAAAAAATGAAATGAGTAAAAACTTATAGGTGTCCCCATTATTACAGATTTTTAAAATTTAAAACAATACTTTCATTTATAATTTAACATTTGTTAGCATTAAAGTCTATGGAAGAAGTACTGCTAAATTATATAAGCAATTTTAATTTTGAAAATATACAAAAAATGAGGGCTGGAGATAAAGCTCAGAGGTACAGCCCAGCACACACAAGGTGGTAAATTCAATCTCCAACACTAAGATAAAAAACAAAAGAAAACACATAGTAATATTGATTTTGGAAACAGCTACCCAGAATGTTTCTAAAAATCTACAACTAGCCATGCCCTGCAAAATTACAGTACATAGTGTCGTGGTTTTGTTTGTTTTGACAGGGGAAGTGGATAGTAGTGAGGGAATACTTAAAATAATCATTTTTAATCATTTATTATTAATACCTAATCATCTCAAGACAAAGTTAAATTATTCACAAATCTACAAAACAGCTTATATTAGTCTGATTTTACAAATGAAGAAATGAGAAGCAAAGCTAAAGGAAACTAACTGCTTACAGTTGCATAATCAACAGAAAAAGGAGAGTATCACTTCTACTATGAAATTTTTGTTTGTCTCTAACAGCTTTTGTCACAGCCTTGCACTCTGACATTATTTTTGGCTACTGAGTAACACTAGTCTTAACCAGAGGCCTGTAGTATCATATCTAACACAACAAAATCATAATGAGAGTGTTGAAAGACTATGAAAGGAAAAATACATTTGGGGCAACATAGCAGATGTGAAATTCCATCAATCAAGTGTGTATCTGTTGAGCCTCTTAATAAAATCTAGAGTGAAAATGAAACTGACAAAAGATCCCTCTCTCTAAATAGAGAAAAAAAACTGCAGAAGAGACTAATAACTATTTTAAAAGAATGAAGAAAAAAACAATACAATCTTTGAAAAAAGAGTTTAACATTCACAATGTGTACAGTCAATGAACTAGGGGTGATGTTGGATCCCAGTAGAAAGGTCAGGCAAGGCATTATGGAAGAAAGGTACTTTTAGCTCCACTACAAAGAAAGAAAGGCTGACTCATAACTTTACAGCTGACATCTTTCTGTATCTAAAGGGCATGGTGGAAAATGCCTGTGACTGCTTCCTGGTACGCTGAGGCAGGAGGATCAAGAGTCAGAGGCCACCTTGGGCAAGTTAGCAAGACCCTGTCTCAAAACAAAAATATTAAAAAGGGCTGGGTATGTAGTTTAGAGATACAGCACTTGCCTAGCAAGTTCAAAATCCAGTGCTTCAGAAGAAAAAAAAAGTTGACAGTAATTCCATTACAAGGTTGTATCAGATATTCCAATAATAATTTTTACACAACATAATGACTAAATAGTACAGTGATCTGAAGCCAAAATTAAGGGAAATGAAAACAAGCTCTTTTCTATTAAAAAACAACCCAAACAACTTCTTAAAAAGAAATCAGACTGGAATAAGTAGTTACATTTCTATTTTATTTAGTGGCTCAGTCAAACATGCTATTTAACATCAGTGTCCTTGAAGTCATCTTTGCCCTTTAGCAAAGTATTTGTTAATACTTTTTCCTTGCCATGCTTCTTATTCAGCCTGCTTTCCTTCAGAAGTAAAATGAATCATCCTATGAGTGGAGAAAGAGACTAAGAAGGTAAATTCAAGGCCCTTCCTGCCCACAAAATGCAAATCTTTTAGCAATGACACTTTAATTTCCATCATAGCATATAACACCTATATATTTTCTAGAGCAATAACTGCACATTAGCCTGTATTTTAATGTTACAGGATGTCTCTGTCTTTTAAAAGAGTTAGGTTCCAAATATTCACTTCCAAGTTACATATCTATAACTCTGAATATGCTTCTATCCACAAATTAATGTTTCATATAAAATTTAGATTTTTTTTTTTGGTACCAAGGATTCAACTTGGGTCCTTATGCTTGCAAGGCAGGCCACCAAACTGCTGAGCTAAATCCCTGGCCTCCTAAAATTTAGATTTTTAGGTCAGTCTATAAAAAGTTTACACAAATTTAATACCTTATTTGGTATGATAACATCTTTTTTAAAAGTACTATTACAATATAACTAATTATGTAAATCAAGGTACAATTAAAAAATAACTTTACAATGTATACTGAATTAAGATAGATGTGGTAAGCCAGATGTGGTGGTGCATTCCTGTAATCCCAGCATTTGGGTGGCTGAGGCAGAAGGAGTGTCATGAGTTTGAGGCTGGTCTGGGCTACATAATGAGTTCAAGTCCAGCCTGAAATACATGAGACCCTGTCTCAAAAAAAAAAAAAAAAAAAAAGAATACATAAAAATGACACAGCAAAAGAAAACATGACAATATTCTAGACTGAGCTTTTGGCTTTATTTAGAATTTTAGGGACTGGTAATATTAGTTTTCTGTTATATCTTATTTCTTTTAAGAATTTATGGCTAGTCTGTCTCTTGACATATATATCATTAACAATAAAGCCAGAGGACATTGAGGTTACAGACTTCAGATATCTTATTTTTTCTGAGATAGGATCTCACTTTGTAGTTCAGGCTAGCCCTGAACTCACTATGTAGCCCAGGCTGGCCTTGAACTCATGGCAACCTCCTGCCTCAGTCTCCCAACTGCTGGAATTACAGGCACGTGACACCATGCCTGACTCAGAGATCATATTTAATCTGACCTATCTTTAAAGTTGGAGAAACAGCCTCAGAGAGATGAAATAACTTGACAGAAGTTATCTAATCGATTAGTTCTGGAGCTGAAATCCTATCCCAAGTTTCAATATTAGCAGTGTAATTCACTATGAAGGCCACATTTTTGTTTAGAAATAAAGTAAATGGAAACATTACCACAACCACTTTATCAGCATAATTTAGTAATAAATAATAAAGTTGAGAATGTACACACAATATGACTTTCACATAGGCATATAAATTAAAGCCTTGTTTGTAAAGGTTTAAAAAAACAAAAGAGCAATACAGTTGGATGTGATGGTGGAAGCCTGTAATTCCAGCACTGTAGGAGGCTGAGGCAGGTAGACTGCAATTTCGAGCCTAGCCTGGGCAATTTTGTATGACACTGTCTCAAAATTATAAAAGGGATGGTAGTGTAGTATAAGTGTAAAGGCCCTGGTTTTAATCTCCAGTACTGCTATAAGCTATTAAACAAATATAAGAAGGAAAGAAATACCTTACATATCCATCCACAGAGAAAAGGATAGTTGTGGTATAATCATATGATATAAAATCATACTTTAGTTTAAATCAGTGAACTCAATCTAAATTTAAAAATATAGGTAAACCACAAAAACAAAATGAAGAAAAAAGCAAGCTGAAGAATTATAAGTACATATACAGAAATTTAGGCAAATTTGAACACAGAAGCTCATATTGTTTTTAGAAGGATATAAATAAAAGCACAAATAATAAAAGGATATACACTACCTCTGGAGAGTAGAAGGATTTGGGTTAAACAGAAACAAATGAGACTTGGAAGAAGTTCAAAGGAGATGCCAATTATAAATGATGCATTTCTTTAGAAACTTAATTCTAAAAGATAAGTTCACAGATATTGGGTACAGATCTCTTTGAAATATGTTGTAATATTTTAAAATAAGCCAGTTTGCCTCCCCAAGAAGAGGAGGATCTAAAACTGAAAGAACCAGATTGAACAATTTTTGGAGGCTACTGATAGTAAGAAGGGGAAAAAAATGGGGGTAAAATAGGGGTTTGGGATAAAATTAACTCAATTTGTAAGTATGAATGATAAAGGCAAACTGAAGCAGAAATAATAAAGAAAGTTGTGAATTTTGGATCAGATATTCTTCAAGGTCACCATGAATGATGGTATTGACCAAAAACAAACCAAACCAAAACAGTTTGGTTGCTGCTGGGATATTTTTAGGAGGGGAGAAGGTGGCAGAGGGTCATTATGAGGCATTGATGCCAAGAAGCACACTGTCAAGGGTGCCACTAGGCACAGGACAGACATCGTGTATATGTGACTCAGAGAAGGTTTTCAATTATTTAATTTCTTAGATCATCCTCAGTTTATTCCTAATGATAATGGGTGATCTTGTCCTCTTAATACATTCAGATGCAGTTTAAATATTCAACTAACCAAGTTAAAATATTCAACTACAAGATTCTGAAGAAGTTTATTGATCATGGATGTTAACACAAACTTTATCTTTTAATTTCTCTTTAATTATAACAATTATATGCTAATTATATGAGAGTCTGGTTAACTGTACCAGTTTACTTACTGTACTTTAGGAATTTTATTATATTTAGAGGAAGTGGAGAGGGAGGAGGGGAAGGGGATGTAAAAAGGCATAAGAGGGTTGGGGATTTAGCTCAGTGGTTCCACTGCCTGCCTCGCAAGCGCGAGGACCGGAGTTAGATCTCCGGTGCCAAAAAAAAAGCATTAAGATGTGTTATGTACATGTACCTATTTCCCAAGATAAATATAATCATTATGTACTGCAAACAAATACTAACAAAAATAAAAATTATAAAAATTAATAGAGATTTTAGTATATTTATTACTAGTGTTCCTTTGGTTTTTTGTTGTGTTTTGTTTGATTTGTTTTTGGTACTCGGGATCAAACTCTGGACTGGTGCTTGTGAGGCAGGCAGCAGCACCACTGACTTAATAAATCCCTGGCCCCTAGTGTTCCTTTGTTTAAAAATAGAAAGAAATGATTCTGTATCCAAAGTAAAAAGAAAAAAACAAAACACAAACTGAAATAACTAGTATTGATTTGGCAGGAATTATTTTCTTTGATCTTATAAGAGATATGACATCAAGCTGGGTGTGGTGGCGCACGCCTGTAATCCCAGCACTCAGGAGGCTGAGGCACGAGTATCGCTGTGAGTTCGAGACCAGCCTGGGCTACACAGTGAGTTCCAAAGTCAGCCTCAACTACATATTGAGACCCTGTCTCAAAAACAAAACAAAACAAAAAAAAGATATGACATCAAATATTCAGCCTTGATGACCTGATTTATATCTAGAAAACCCTAAAGAAATAACACACATACACACATACATGCCTGTTAGAGGTTACAAATGAATTCAGTGAAATTGCAGGGTACAAAATCAATATATAAAATCAATTATATTTTTGCATATAGCAATGAAAAAAACCTAAAAAGGAATTATGAAAATAATGCATTTATAATACATTAAAAAGAATAAAATGTCTAGGAATAAGTTTAAGGAGGCATAATGACTTGTACAATGAAGCATTGGGTATGTAGCTCAGCAGTACAGCATATATATAGCACAGCAGGTCCTGGGTTCAATCCTCAGCACACAAAAAAAGACTTGTACAGTGAAAATCACAAGATATTGCTAAAGTAATTAAATACATAGATATCCTGTGTTCAAGTACTAGAAGACTTAATATTCTTGTCCTTGTCACTTTCTCCATTGCTGAGACACAATATCTAATACTCACAACTTAAAGGAGTTTATTTTGGCTCATAGTTTGTAGAGATTTCAGTTCATAGTCACCTGGCTCCAAGGCAGGATAGCATGGCAGAGGGGCATTGCAGAGAGTCAGGGAGGAGTCAAGAAGGGAGATAAACTGTTCCAGGTCACATCCTGTGACCTGCCTCTTCCAATCAGACCCTACATCCCAAAAGCAAGCCAGCCATACTGCCCCCATAATCCAATTACCTCCCCAAAAGCTCTACCTATGATCACGTGAGGCTTTTTGGATACATCTAGGTATAAACCACAACATTTCACCCTTGGCCCCAAAGGACTCATGAGCATTCCTTTATGCAAAATACATGTAGTCAATCTCTAAGGGCTGCCAAAGTGTTAACAGTTGCAGCATCATTGAAAAATCCAAGTTCAAAGTCTCCTGGGACTTACAGCAAACTCTTAGCTATTAGTCTCAATAAAAATCAAAAGAATCACTGTTGACATACAATGCCACAGGATAAACATTCCCATTCTAGAAGGCAGGAATAGGGAGATAGAAACCAAAGTGATAAAGCAACATGGAAATCCAGCAGGGCAAACGTTAAGCCCTGTAGCTTCATGTCTAGCAACAGAGGCAAGTCATGGCAATAAGATGAACTCCAAAGGTCTTGAGTGGCTCCATCCCTCTGGTGTTGCTGGTGGTGGTTGGAACACTCAGGCCTTCCCTCTTGGACTGGCTTTGCTTATTTCCTGCAGCTTTCCTTAGACATTCCATGTTATTGGTTTCTCCAACTTTCTGGGGTTTCCACTATACTTCTGACTTCATTCCCACAGCCACATTCGCTGCTTTCTCAAGGACACAAGGCCTGGTCTCCCAGACCTTCTTCTGAAATCTGGGTAGAAAGTTCCCCACAAGTCCTGCACTCTGCATGCCTGAAAGTCCACCACCATGTGGATGATGCCAAGGTCTGCTACCAGCTTGAGAGGTAGCCAGGCCCCCTTAAATTGTGGCTGTGTGGGCCTTCAAGCCTCTAGATGTCTGAAGGCTATGAACTATTGCTGAAGACTATGAAGTCCTAAGGAATCAATGCCCTAGGCAACCATTCTTCTGAGCCTGATGCCCTGGGGCTCTCTTTTCAAAACAAAGACTAAGGGCAAGATCTTGCTATTTCACAGAAGCCTTCAAGGCATCCTTCCTTCCTACTATTCCAACTCAAAGTACTTGGCTTCTTTTTTTTTTTTTTCTCATTGAGTTTATTGGTACATTTTAGGTATACAGTACAGTTACATTCATCATTGGGATCTTTTCATGACAGGTCTTGGTTCTCATTTTTTCCCCTTACTCCTGCCCTCCCTTTATCCCCTCCTCCCTTCCCTATTTACAAATACTTTATTTCCACTGGCTTCTTTTTAATACTACTTTTTTTAGCAACCAAGTTCTCCTTTAACTTTGCAGGCTTCAATTTTACTGAAGCTCCTTTCTGGCAATACTCTAAACTTTTTAACTCGTAGTTGTACCATCTGCTCTTGAATTTCAGCATTAAGCTAGCTAAAAGCCCCCAACAATGCCCATGCCACTGCTTCCTTGAAATATCCTTTGTTAGATTAATTAGTCTACTGACCTGAATCTTCTTTTTTTGTGGGGGGTATTGGGGATCAAACTCAGAACCTTGTGCTTGCAAGGCAGGCAACAGCACAACTGAGCTAAATCCCTGGCCCTCCACTGACCTGAATCTTAAGTGTCCCACAGAGTCTCAGAACATGAGCAAAAGGTAGATAAAATTTTCTGGCGGTGCACAACACAAGTAGGTTTTTAATAGGATGGCCTAGACCTGAGACACGGGGTTCCAGCACCACCTTTCAGGACTGGTATGTAGAAGTTCTTGCAGGTTTCCTTGAGATTTGGATAGCACAAAGGACACAGATGCCAAGAAGATGTTGCTATTGTGACTCCTCACAGTAAGCCACACTGAGTTTCCCAGACACAGTGCGTATTTTTATTTTTGCTTTTACCTTCTTTTTCTCTTGTTCTGCTCAAGTTTACTGTGCAGAGCTGGTTGTTCCCATACCCTCTACCCCTCACTTTTTAAATAAATTTTTGGCACCGTTTTTGGCTTGTCTCATCTAATTCTTTGTTCAAGATGAGAAGAACCTATACTCTAACTCCAAAAGGAGAGATGAGCAACCCAGAACCCAGTAATATGTAATTGGTGAGCCGCTTTTAGAAGCAGGCTATCCAATAACAGTTTTAGTCCACAGCTGGCTGGCTCCAAGGTAGGATGGCATGGCATAGGAACATGGCAGAAGAGAAGCTACTCATGGTATGGCAAGCTGGAAGCAGAGAAAGAAGAGCCAAAGAAACAACCAGGAAGGGAGATAAACCTTTCCAGGTCATGACCCCAGCAACCTACCTCTTGCAACTGGACCCTACCTCCCAACAGTAAGCCAGATATACTTCCCCCATAACCTAATCACCTCTCAGAAGCCCCACCTGTGATTGCATAGGCTTTAGGAGACACTAGATGCAAATCATAGCAATTGTGAAGCCATCAAAGCAACGTACATATTCAAAGCAGTTCCTATCAAGACCCTAATTGTATTTTGTGCAGAAACAGAAAAACCTACCCTAAAAGTCATATAGAATTTCAAAGGACTCAGACCAGCCAAAATAATCTCAAAAAAGAAGAACAAAGTTGGAGGACATATAATTCCTATATTTCACAACACAGATCTAATAATCAAAACTGTTGTACTTGCCTAAGGTTCGATATAGTATTTAGGTCAATGGAAACAGACAATGAAATAAATCTACTTCTATAATTAATTTTAACAAGAGTATAAAAAACATTCAACAGGAGTAAAAAATCTTTTAGACAAATGTTGCTAGAACAACTGGATACCTATGTGTAAAAGAATGCAACTGGACTATTTTTGTACGATACATACTAGATCAAAGATCTAAAGAAAATTTAAAACTACAGAACTCTTTAAAGATTTATAGGGACAGGGCTGGGGATTTAGCTCAGAGGCGCAGTGCCTGCCCTGCAAGCACAAGGTCCTGAGTTTGATCCAAAGAACAGAAAAAAAAAAAAAAAAAAGAATTATAGGGACAAATCTGCATGACCTTGAATTTGGCTATGGTTTCTTCTATGTGACATCAAAATAATTAGAGACATACAAATTAAAATCATAATATTTCATATCTATAAAAATAGCTTTTATCAAAAAGACAAAAGATAACCTACAGTAAAGATGTGGAAAAAGGGAACTCTTGTACTTTGATGGTGGAAATGTGAATTAGTACACCCCTTATGGAAAACTAGAGTTTCCTCAGAAAATTAAAATTAGAATAAATATGACCCAGGAATTCCACTTCTATCCAAAGGAAATGAAACCAGTATACTGAAGTGATATTAGCACTCCCATGTTGAATATGGCTTTATTCATAATAGCTAAGATATAGTATCAACTGAAGTGTTCAATAATGGATTTTTTAAAAAGTAGGATTTATACACAATGGAATACTATCCAGCTGGGGAAGTGGGGAGGAAATTTTGTCATCTGCGACAACATAGATGAATATAGAGGGTATTATGCTAAAGCAGATAAACAGACAAAAATTGTTATCGCACTTATATGTGGAATGTAAAAAACCAAACTCATAGATGCAGAGTAGAGTGGTAGTTACCAGGGGTTGGGATGGTGATGATGAGGGGGTGAGGTATATATCAAAAGATATAAAATCTCAGTTGAAATCAGATAATAAGATATGCTAATTGGCTTAATTTAAACATCCAGTGATGTATACATATATCAAAACATCACAATGTATGCTATAAATATACACAATTTTTCACTTGTCATTTATCCCCCCAAATTAAGAAATAACAATGAAAAAACAAAAAAATGACACCAAAAGTACAAAAAACAAAGAAAAGACTAATTGGACATTACTAAAATTAAAAACATATTTGCATCAAAAGATATTATCATGAATGAGAAAATATTTTTAAATCATGTATCTGATAAGAGTTTAATACTCAGAATATATAAAGAACTTCTACAACTCAGCAAAAAGATAAGTAACTCAATTTAAAAGTGGGCAAGGGATTTGAATACACATTTCTTCAAAAAAAAGATGTACAAATAGCTAATAAGCACATGAAAAAATGCTCAACATCATTAATTATAAGCAAAGTTATTAGGAAAATGCAAATCCATAATGAGATACCACTTCACACCTATTAGGATGGCTGCAATTGAAAAACCAGAAAATAAGAAGCATTGACGAGGACATGGAGACATTAGAACATCTTGTACATTGTTTGAGAGTGTGAAATGGTGCAGCTTCCATGGAAAACAGTTTGGCAGTTCCTGGAAATGTTAAACACAGAACTACCCATGACCCAGCAATTCTACTCCATTATATACCAAAAAGAACTGGGAAAAGATTTAGAAAGATTCTTATCTGCTAATGATCAAATCAATAATATTCACAATAAATAAAAGTTAAAAAAATAAAGACTATATATGCTGTGGAATATCATTATTGAATCATATAAGGTAATTAAGTTCTGATAGATGTACAACATGAATGAACCTTGAAAATGTTATGTGGAGTGAAATATTTCAAGTGAAAACATACAAATATTATATGATTCTATCCACAGCAAATATTTAAAATAGGTAAATTCACAGAAACAGAAAGAGCCTAAGAGATTAGCAGAGGCTGGGCAGAGAAGAAGGAATGGAGATGTTAATTCTTAATGGGTACCAAGATTGTGGTTGAGATGATGAAAAAGTTCTGTGGATAGTGGTAATGCACTCATAATTACAGTACTTCCTTATGACAAATTCTATAAGTGAAATTGATGTGCAAAAAGGTGTGCAATAATTAAGACACTAAACAGTAGCCTAATTTACATTTTACCCTATTGATATAACATTTCCCATGATGAACTTTTGTAATGTCATTTAATCACATCCAGTGAAATATAAGATAACAGGTCTAGTGAAATTTAGTAATCCTATGAGTATTTATGACTTACTTGTCTTTTAAGAATAGGTTTATCCAACTAAATTTTCTTTTTTTGGTGTGGTGCTAGGGTTGAACCCCGGGCCTCATACATGCTAGGCAAGTGCTCTACCACCACTAGCACCACACTACATCCCCGGATCCACCATCATTTCTTGAAGCTGGTGCTGCTAGCACATGAGCAGTGAAACCAAAAAGCATACTGGTAATTCCAAAATACCTAATAGAATACTACATCTTTTCATCTATTCTCCTTGATAAAACATACATACATACATATATATATATATATATATATATATATATATGCTTTTTTGTCTAGCAAATAAGAGGTTGATGTTGACATAAGACTACCAATAAATAGGATTTTGCTACCATTTCATATACAGTTTGCTTCACAAGCTTGATAATAAAGTCATCTCCCTATAATTTATTGGAAGCCCAAGGCAAATAAGTTTATCAGCTATAAGCATGACTAACCTTTTACAAATATAACTACTAATAGTTATTAGGTACTCATGGCCACCACACTAGGCTGTAAGCTCATTGAGACCAGGGCTATTTTATTACTGAAGAAACAACAACAAAAACAAAAAAAGAGTTTCTGGTTAGCATGTTGATTTATAACAGTAACTGCTTAAACACTGATGTTTAAACAAAGGAAAGGGATTTTTATATTGCTTGGAGTTCATGAAAAAAGTGGGTCCTTCAGCTGGAATATGTTAAGAGTCAGAGTAGATGAACTGAAAATGAATCACACTGCTATTTATAATGATAATTAGTGCATAGTCTATAATAGAACACATTTGGAAACAACCCAAATGTCCATCAAAAGGGAATAAGAACAATTACACACTTGATTACTGTATAACTAATACAACCAGAAGCAGATCTATATAGGAAGGATGTCCTGCTAAAGTATTAAGTAATATGAAAATGTAATATGCTATGATATGCATAACGTGATTACATTTTAATAATAATATGAATAATGTTAGGAAAGATAAAGGAAAAATCTAGAAGAATAAGTCTAAACTGCTTATACCGGCTGTACATCGAGGAAAAGGTTGATATTACTGATAACTTTTTTGATTGGGGTTGTATACTTTATATATTGTGCATTACTGAATTGTTTAAAATTTTACTGTATGCAAATACATTTTGAATAAAAATTAACAATTTTAAACAAGACAGTCATTTTGCCTGTGGCTCATAATTAAAATGTACACACAGCAACCGACAAAATATCTCAAAAAATGATAATCTAAGATTACAAGGAAATAATTTTTCTACCATTACTCATGTTTTGCCATGTATTTAATTTCCATTTTTTTGGTTGTTTCATTTACCCAACTAAGTTGGTAACAGGTCTTATGATATTTCTTCATTATTTTTATGAGTATATTTTATTTTCAAAAATAATATATTGCATATAAAGTAGAGTAGAAGAAAATATTCAATAACAACTGTATTAACAATAATCAACCTAAAAAAAACAAATAGATATAAAATTACTGTATAGGAACTAGATGGAAGAAAATAAAATACCACTAGCACATAAAATTTTTGTATAAATGAAGTATATATTTTGTTCTTATGATGATTCAATATTAAAAAGATGATTTTCTTTATTCATAAGATTCCAACAGAATTCCTTTTAAACTTTTTAGAATTTGATGTAGAAGAGGAGTCAATAAATTTTTTCTATAATATTTTAGGCTTTGTGGTTTATACAGTCTCTGATGTAACCATTCAGCTCTGTCTTATAGTATTAAAGCAGCCATAGATAATATACAATGAATAAGTACGTGTTCCAATAAAACTTTATTTATATCCATTGAAGTTTGAATTTAATTTAATCCTACATCAAGAATTTAATCTTACATCAAGAAATATTTAATCCTACATCAAGAAATATTATTTTTCTGATTTTCCTCCTAACCATTAAAATTTTAAAATCATTTTTAGCTTCCAGATTATATAAAAAAGGCAGCAGAACAGATCTGGTCTGTAAGTTATAGCTTTCCAACTCCTGATAAAAAAGAATAAACATCCACAAATAGCCAAGTAAATCTGAAAAAAAAAAAAAAACAATGACTGAGATCTACAGCTGGAATAGCTAGAAAGATAAATGAAATAAAATGGGAAGGGGTGTAAAAACAAAACTAAAAAAGATAGATATTTAATATATGATATAGACTGCATTTCAAATCAGTGTAAGAAGATGAGTTACTTATTCAATAAAATGACATAAGGTGACTGACTACTCATTGAAAGTAAAGAAAAAAAAAGAGGAAGCCATTATAGCTCTTTTTGTTTGTTTGTTTTTGAGACAGGGTCTCACTATGTAGTTGAGACTGACCTGGAACTCACTATGTAGCCCAGGCTGATCTCGAACTCACGGCGATCCTCCTGCCTCAACCTCCCAAGTGCTGAGATTACAGGCGTGCACCACCATGCCCATAATAATAGCTCATTCTTTATAGCAACATAATTTAAAGTTTTTTTACATAGAAAAATTAAAACCATTTAATCTATACAGATATGGATGCATATTTTAATAATCTCAGATTTCATGTATGATATAAAATGCAAAAGCTGAAATAAGTATTTATTAATTTTCCTGCATAAAAATATAAATCTCCAAAATGATACTAAAGGGAAATAATCAGGATAACTGTGCAACAGAGGCCCAGAGAATAACAGTTCTGTGATTAATAATAAGTATATATGAAATAAGTATATTAAGTGGAAAAAGCACATGGAAGAACAGTACATACAGTAAAATCCCATTTTTGTTTACAAAGCGGTGTGCATAGAATTGAATATGGGTTTGCATATGTGAAATAGTATTTCACTGTGGTTTGCAGTAAGGAGATATAGGGATCCTATAGAGAGGTTTCAAGAAAAAGATGAAACGATAAATTACTTGATAGCTCTGAATATATTGAGATATTTTTATCAGAATTATACAAATTGCTAAAAGGAATGAAGCAATTATTTACTCTAGGGGAAACAAAATGTTATATAGAGAAAGCAAATTTAATTATAGTTAACCAGAAGTCACAGCAGTAATATGCACATCCTAATAATGTAACCATTGTGTGTTGAACTAACCAAAAATTATGATATACTTATTTCTGAAAGATGAGAGTAAAATGTACAATGTTGTATGTAACAAAGCTATATTTTCATCTTTTACCTAAAATTGAAATATCTTAGTTTAATTCTATGTAGAAAGACAGAAGGGGAGGGGCCAGGGATTTAGTTCAGTGGTAGAGCTGCCTGCTTTGCAAGTACAAGGTCCCAAGTTTGATCCCCAGTACCAAAAGAAAAAAAAAAAAAAAAAAAAAAAAAAAAAAAAAAAAAAGAAAGAAATACAGAAAGGAGAAAAAAGAGTAAACACCTATAAAATTTTAAAGTGGTTGCCACTGACAAGCAGGAATTGGGAGTGCAAGTAGAGTTGTGAAGCATGGAACAAGTTTTTTATTACAAGCCTTTAAGACATTTTTTACTTTTTAAACACAGAAATGTGTAATTTTTATAAAAATAACATTATGTAACACTAATGGTTCTTTGGCAGAAAAATTATTAAAAGATGGAGTGATACAAATGTGAAAAAAATTCCTTTACAGACTACAAAGATAACCATCATCCAAGATATATAGAGTATATATAAATTTTAAAAAGCCAAGAAAGGTCCCAAAATTGGCAAGGGAAGGAAACAGCCAATTTTTAAAACTATGAATAGCTAATGAACATGTGAAAAGATTTTCAACCACAGTAATAATCAAAGAAATGTAAATAAATGCCAACAAGCTTTTCACATCACAGCAGCAAAGTGTTGAGTGAGGTATAAGAAGAAATGCTCCAGAAGACCCGCACATCACTAAGATAATACATTTTCACTGATGGGCAATCTAGCACTACCTAACATCATTTACAAGTGGTGATGCTTTTTCATCTTGCAATTCTACTTCTAGTCATTTGTTCTACTAAAATATTCATTCTACTGGAAAAAAATATGTGCACAGGAATATTCAATTTAGCAAGGTAATACAAACAACTTTAACTTTCAAAAATAACGACTAAATTCTAAACAAGAATTTAGAGGTTAAAACGAATAAATATACATGTGATATCTTATATTAATATATTAAGTAAAAAAGCATGTTACAGAACAGTGCATATAATGAAAGTACTTTTTTATTTAAGAAATGATACGGGGACTAACATGTAGCTAGCTCAGTGGTAGAGTATGGCACATGCTTTGCATGAGCAAAGCTCTAGGTTCAATATCCAGCTCCCTCCTTCCCCTGCAAAAAGAAAGAAAAACAACTCCTGCCTATAATTAATGTTGGGCTATATATTTCCATAAGGAGAGATTCACAAAGAAAATATACCAAAGCACTAGCAATAAACAAACTTTGGTGGTGATGTAAGTCCAGAGGAATTTCACTATGTTGTTTCAATTGTTTATAGTAAGAAACTGGTGGTACTCTCTTGGTGTCTGCAAGGATGGTTCCAGGACCTCTCTGTGACACCAAAATCTGTAGTCACTCAAGTCCCTTACAGTTGGTCCTCCATATCTGAAGATCTGCAATGTTTAGATCCATGGCTGATTGAATCTATAGATTTAGCTGGGTATGGTAGCCCACACCTATAGTCCCACCACTCAGGAAGCTGAAGCAAGAGGATCAGAGCAATTGTGAGGTCAGCAAGGGGTACACAGCGAGTTCAAGGGCAGCCTGAACTGCATCTGGAGGCCTTGTCTCAATAAATAAACAAATAAAACAAAACTTATCTATAGATTTGGAGTCCATGAATATAAGGCTGGTTCTACTTCAAATTAAAAACTATCAAAAATACATTTTAAGGTATCCAGCATTGTGTCGGTTACTTTGTATTAATGAATTAGAATTTTAATGGCAACCTCTCTATATTTATTTTTATAGTCATGAATATAACTCTTGTTAGTAATGATAAAAAAAACTTATTTTTGGACTTCATCAGCAAATCAGGCAGCTACTAGTTCTACTTACAATCTTCATTATATCAATTGTTGCTAAAATATTCAATGGTCTTTTTGTTTTGTTTTGTTTTAAAAGTAACACATGTTCAGCAATATTCCAGCAGCATAATGAGGTGTAGAAAATTTCCCTTTCCATTTGGTCTTTCTGTTCCCTTTTTCCAATGGTAATCACTCCTAAGACACTATTATGCATTTGTCAAAAATTTTTCTATAAATATACATAGTGGTCACCCCCTTTTATTGTACAAATGAAGACACACTGTAATACTGATTTAAAACTTGCTGACATGCATCATTACATATCAGTAATAAATAACTGTGATTATTGTAAAATATTCTCTAATAGTATTTTTCTTTCTTTTTCTTCAAGACAGGATCTTGCTATGTATTTCAGGTTGGCCTTAAACTCATGGCGATCATCCTGCCTTAGCCTTCTGAGTGCTGGGATTACAAACATGTAACATTGTATTTCCTAATAATATTTCCTATTTAAAAGACATACATGGACTAATTTGGAATCCCAGTGATCAAAAACAAGCAAGCAAGCAAAATGCTAACTCAATCCCTGCATCTGGTTTTAATCATAAAACCATTGCTGACTCCACCCTATCCCATCAGATATGTTATGGCACGCTTCCTTTGTATTACAGGTCTTATGTATTTTCTATCAATTAATTCCCATAAGAATCCCATCATATAGGCCCTATTATTCCAATCTTACAGATAAAGAAGCTAAGGTTCTGAAAAAGTTAAGAGCCAGGACTAAAAAGTTTAATTTCTTAACTTTCTAATCACAGCATGGAAGCTAAAAATCTAAACAAGTATGAAGCACTTCCTTATATAATGTAACCATGTATCATTTTCAAAGAAAAACACTTATATATGTTGAGAAATAATAATAGTGAAGGGAAATGTTCACACACTCATGTACATGTTATGTGTAAGCTATTTTCATCTTTTGCCAAAAAAATTGAACACAGAGTTAAGTATGTTCAATATCCAGTCCTTGGAGACTGGTTCTCAACTCAAGTTTCCTTTTTGGCAGAAGAGGAACTTCTATAAAAATCCTAAAGCATAATGCTCACACATAGGCCTCAGGATTATTGGCATTTAGAGTTTCCATTTTATGTCTTCCTGAACGTACTTAGAGGCCACACTATCTTTCTCAATTCCTTTTGCCAGATAAAATTTGGAAAGCCCATTTACTCTGTGTGTATTCATTTTTGACTCATTTTGATGGAAAGAGCAACGCTATTATATAAAACATATCCTAAAGTTGTGGTTTTCCTCATCTCAAGGATCCATTACCTTGTTTTTAGAAAGCCTATTATGTTTAGATAGTACCTTCTACTTATTAAGTAAATTGGCCATGTATGTATTTTACTATCCTCAGGTCTTATGCAGAAGGAAGATTTCTATTGCAATATATCCTCTTTCAGGAATTCATTCAACTTACTTAACTGAGTTCCTAAAATAACAAGTTCGAGTCAAGCACCAAACAGATATATAATGGAGCTAAACCCTACTTTCAGGGAGCTTGCAGTCTACAGAAGAAACATACATGTAATGAATGTCATGCTTGTCCCCACTAACAAAGGGATGGAGCACAGGACTCTAGCCTTCACTCAAGTTGAAGCTCTACCGTTCAATACAGCAAATTCTGCATCTTACTATTTGCAAATAAAAACAAGAAATGCCCAATTATTTCAAAAATTTGCATTAGTAACATATTATGCTCATTATTTCCTTTGAGTGGATGAACTATAATTTTTTTCCTCCAAGGGGAACAGAAGGTCTCTTATTAAAGAATCCATTTTGCCAGTCTCAGATTTTAAAGTGTAACCAAATAACTGAAACCTTCTACTGTATAAAGAAGTTTAGTATTAATAAAGATAACAAGTGGGTAGTTTGGCATATGAGATTTACCATAGTTTTTAAATCTGAAAGAAATATGAAATTAAATAACTTTTCTCTACTTTTACCCATTCCTTCTATAAATACTTATTTAATATCTATTATGTGCCAGGCTTCATGCCAGGTAGCAAAAATATAATCAGGAACATGTTAAAGTCTGTTCTCAAAGAGATTATATCTAGTGAGAATGCGAGTCTCAAATACAGGCAGGAGGAAAGCAGAGGAGCACACATAAAGGGTTTATCCCACTCTCTTGAGAAAGGAGGTAACAGAGTTCCAGGGAAACCAAAAAGGATTTGAGTCAAGAGGCAGTTAATTATTGCAAAGGCCTGAAAATAGAGGCCACAATGACCGACTGGATAATAGAATATAGACATTTGGATCTTGAAATTTACTTTAAACACCATGATGTTTTCTGAAATGATGCGGTAGCTGCTTCTAATAGGATGGTGAAGGGCTGGGGATTTGGCTTAGTGGTTCTGGTGCCTGCCTTGCAAGCAAAAGGACCAGAGTTCAATCCCTGGTACAACAACAATAACAACAACAACAAAAAAGGATGGTGATTTGTTTGTTGGAATTTGGATTATTGTCTCCAGAATTAACACTGCCACACCAGGATTCTATGTCCTGAAGAGAAATGCCAAAGCAATTCAAATTGACTCTCAAACTTAAAATTCAGCAAAGCACAGAAAATTTTGCCTCAGAATATAATTAAGAAAGATAAAAGGAAGAGAAGGAAAAAGGAAAAACTCGTTTAAAGTAATGATAAACATGTGCTAGAACCATAGTAGCAAAAGGACTATGTGTATTGTATGTCATTTCCAGTATGTCCCTTATTCACTGGGGGTGGAGGAATAGGGTTTTATATGAAGACATAAAGCATGAGATAGGCATAGTAGTGTGTGCCTGTAATCCCAGCTAGTAGGGATGCTGAGGCAGGAGGATCTTAAGACTGAAGCTAACCTGAGCAACATAGCCAGCATTCATCTCAAGAAATAAATGAAAAATAAAAGACACATAACACTTGCTATTTTCAATGACTAAGGCTTACTCTAGGTGGGTAAGCCCTTTAAAATGAGAAGCAACATTCAACTACTGCAAAGCAGCCAAATGTAATGGCACACACCTGTAATCCCAACACTGGGGAAGCTAAAGCAGGAGGATCAAGGTGAGTTTGAGGCCAGCCTGAGCTACATAGAGGTTCAAGGCAAGTCTGAACTACATAGTGGGACCCTGTCTCAAAAACAAACAAACAAACAAAAATCAACTACTGCAAAGCAATATTAAAACAAGTGAACACGGGAACACAATATCCCCTTAATTTTAGTATTTCATATACAGATTCATGAGTTCTCTGAGGTTATACTAGTTAAAACTTACTGAAAATCTGTATTGAGGCTGAGAATGTAACTCAGTGATAGAATGCTTGAGTAGTATATGCAAGGCTGTGGATTTAATCTTTACTGCTACAAAAAGAAATGGAAAAAATTGCATAAATATTTACATACTGTCACTTCTGCCATGACTTAATAATGGAACTCAGATATATAGATGATCAGAAATATAAAGCAAAAATACTAGTTATTTGCCTTTATTATTCATAAATAATGACAGAAGGATGACAGTAGACTATCAGCCATTGGCAGTAAATTAGAACCACCGAGTCAACAATATAGCACATGCTGGTAATCCCAGCACTCTGGAGGCTGAGGCAGGAAGATCACCCTGAGTTCTAGGTTAGTGCACACTACATAGTGAGTTCAAGGCCAGCCTGAACTACACAAGGGAGGCTTTGTCTCAAAACAACAAACAACAGAGAAAAATATTTGGATAACTTTGATATTTCAGGTGAAAAATGCAGCAAACATTCAGTGGTGTGTGCTTTCTAGAAAATGATGAAAGTTCTAAAATAAAACCTGAACTCTCCTTTCCTGTCCTTTGTTTTTTGTTTTCTGTAATGGGGATTGAATCTACTTCACACTGAGCTACATCCTAAGTCCTCAGCCCTTTTATTTTTCATCCTCAGCCCTTTTATTTTTCATTTTGAGACAGGGTCTTGGGGTGCAGGTGGGCTTGAATTTGTAATCCTTTTGTCTTGGTCTCTCAGAGAGCTGGGATTAAAGATATGTACATCATGACTGTTCCTGTCATTTTTTTCCTCCCACAATTATTTGCTGAGAAATAAAACATGTCTTTAGTAAAAAAGAATAACAGATTAGAAACGTAAATATTATATTAAAGTTTGAATAAAACTATTTCAAAGTGTTTTTTGCTTGACCATTTTTAGAATAGCAACGTTGGAAAAGTATTACCTTTTGTCTATAAAGAAGGGCTATATGTATTTTTGTAATCTAATGTATATGTGTCTAATGCTGGTAGAAAAAAAGGCCCACTGTGAAATGAATTTAAAAATATGCCTAGTACATGATGCCTCAGTAATATAATTTTTGTTTTTATTTACCAGTTAGAAATAAAAATAATAAACTTTAAAATATGCTAAAGCAGCTTTGTGTCCTTTTAGGTAGTGTTCAGATTTGGACCCAAACTACTCAAGCCCAGATGGCATGCTCCAGATGGGCATGGTGTAAGGGTACAGTATATGCAGACTAGGCCCAGTTGATAGTTGGGCAAAGAGGAAACTATCATAAAGAGGAAGTAAACTGTAAGGCACCTCCTTTGAATTACAAAAGAAGACAATTGCTAATCAAACTTTAAATGGGGTTGACTGGTACTATGGAAAAACGTTTAAAAAAGAAAAGAGGGAAAGAGAAAATGAAAAAGACAAAGATGGTAAAAAGGGAGGAAGAAAGTGGAAAAGGAGTGAAAGGTGCAGAAGGCAATTTTGGTGAACAATGATCCTTTGGTTTGGCAGTTCCCATTTATCTTTGTGAGGTTCTTAGGTCTGAAATGGCCATAAACCTTGTGCAAATGAAACATCTGTTTCCTTTGGTATAAGAATATGGAATTGATCTCATTTATGCCTAACGGCCACCTACCACAAACACCCAAGAGAAAACCAAGTAATACAAAGGTTTACAAAGGCCCATAAGTTATATTAAGGGGGAAATTCTTGATCCACATAAGTGGCACATGATTGGTAGTTTTGAAAGAGCAATTATTAAACAATACAAATGAAACTTGGAATTCAACTCCATTTCCTTTAGAATGAAGCATAATGCAGAACTTTTGATTATGGAGTTAATGTAGAGAGGGAATGAAGGTCAGAAGTAGACAGCACAGAATTCCAGAAAATCATACCATGCTGAATTAGGAAGCCAAGAGCCTGTAAAATGGGGATAATACTACCTGATTATATTACAGTAATCTTAAGAACTAAAGTTTTAAAAATGCATGTAAAAGTGGCTTAAAAATTGCTATAAAAGATAATATGTTATTAGTAAGTAAAAGCTTCTTCACCTATAAAGGTAAAACAGGACTATCACATTACAAATAATGAACTTATTTTAAATATTTATGAAATCTATGAATAGGAGAGAAAATTGGGAAAATTTCTAGTTTTTATATTGTTTATTTCTTAAGAACCAGAGAACCAGAGGGTTGGGGATATAGCTCAGCAGCAAAGAGCTTGCCTGGCAAGCATGAGGCCCTGAGTTCCATTCCTGGTACCCAGAAACAAAACAAAACAAAACATAAAACGCCACAGATTGTCTTTCTTTATTCTTTTTTCTTGTTACCCATCCACATCTACTATCTAGCCTTTGCTTTCCATTTTATGTCTTTATTTTACAAACAAAGCAATCTTTTTTCAGATACTCTTCTTTTATTCCACATATGTTCTTTAGGATTCTTTTTTCATTTTAAAAAAAGTTAGAAAAAAACCAAAACGTCAGAAACAGGTATGACAGTTTATATTTGTAATCCTAGCACTCTGGGAGTTGAGGCCAGAGGACTGCAACAGTGTTCAAGGTCAGCATGGGTGACTTAGTGAAACTGTCTTGATATAAAAAAAAAAAAAAAAAAAAAA
>NW_022900924.1:11447610-11480301 GCF_012274545.1 Fukomys damarensis | reverse complement strand
ATTCCTCTAAAAAAAAAAAAAAAAAATCACTACCGGAAATTTCAGTAGCTCTAAATTTATGGTACTTCTTTTTTAGTATAAGATTGTAGCTAGACCAGAATACATAAAGGAGATTTAACTTTTGGGGGGAAGTGTCTTCTTTCGTTGGGATGCATGAAAGTAACTATGCTGCTGCCCGCCATCAGTCAGTTAGCCATTCCCAACTGCTGGATGATATAATTTTCCAAAAACAGAAGTGCAAGTGTAGGCACACACAAGCATTGCCTCTTACATAATGGGTGTGGAAAGGAGGTAGAATGAGATCATGTACTCAACTTAAAACGATTTCTCTACTTAAAATAACCAGTTGAAATTGTGCAAAAGTATACTAAATTTTCATTTGAATGATTCCATATAAGCAGAAAATAATATTTTTAAAAATTGAATTCTACTTTTAGAAATCTAAGGTAAATACTATATAAACTGATATTATACAGATTTTTATTACTTAATTACAAATTCAACTGAAGCTCCAGCTCTGTGCTATACGCAAAAAATGAGCCTGGGGGGGTTATGTTGGGAGGGGCCTCATGTCTGGAGCACCTCAAACTTCCATGAGAGCTGCAATCCTGGCCAGCCTGTTCCCACTCAACTTGGGGAGGACTGGGAGGCTTGAGAAACCCCAAGTTTATTTTAATGAAAACTGGGGAAATCTTAGGGGAAGAAAAATCTGTTTGGTGAACTCGCCATTTTCTAAGCTGTTTGTAAAAAAGAAAATCCAAACAAACAAACAAAAAACCTGAAAACACAAACTCTATTTATTTGTTTTGGTGTTTCTGAAACAGGTTCTTGCTATATAGTTCAGGCTGGTTCTGAACTCACTATGTAGCCCAGGCTGGCAATGCAGGGATTACAGGAATGTGTTATCACACCGGGCTACAAACTTTGCAATCTAAATCTTCCTTTGTATATGTTTACTTTAATAAGGTTCTTCTGGTTCAAAGACATTCATAATGACTACATAGATTCCCACAAAATCCTGGATCAACAGATATACTATTAGAACCTCAGTTATATTTAGTATTGTTTCATTTATTAGTATTTCTCTTCTTTAAAAATCCACATAATTTTATGGACCCAGGACAAGATAGCTTATATCTCCCTGATTCCTCCTCTAAACCTAACTAAATATCCTGGAAATAATTCAACAGACACTCATAGAAGAATTCCGAATGGCACTGTCAAGGAAACTAGCCAGGGGAACTTAGGCCTTACAAGAATGCCTTGACAGTCCCTTACAGTATTATCTCCTTTATATCCTGGAACAGCATTAAAAAAGATGTGCATTTCTCAACCACCAAGACACACAAAACTGGGGTGAGGGGGGAGAATCAGGTCTCTGTAGTCCGAAGACGGGGAAGAGACACAGCAGTGTCCCAGCAGGGAGACCCATAGTCCAGCAGCAGCAGAACGCAGCAGGCTTACCCACTCTGGCCCTATATCAGGTGGCAGCAGGTAAGCCCCCTCCACATTCTGCTCATGCCTGGATGCCTGATATCTGCCCAGGTTCTGCTTGCCCATGGCTGTACCAAGTGCTTACCTGGTGACTTTGGGCTTATTATTTCCTATAAAATAGGGATAATACTATCTGACCTTATGGAAATCTTGAGGACTCTCGTGTCTTCAAGCTAGTAGCAGAAAACCACTTCAAACTGGTGATTCTTGGCCATCTATTTAGTGGCAAAAGATAATTCATGCCAGGCATCTCCCAGCTCTTGCCCATCAATGAAGGCGTATCAGGTTCAGGGTTGCCTGCTTCTACCCAGGAGCAGTTCCCTGGGCTCTGGGCCTTTCACCAGCGGCAGAGTTCCAGGTCAGAATGTCCTTCTCCCAGTAGCACCATCATAGACAGAACAGAAATATGCTTCAACCTGGGAACCAGCATTTCACATCCTTTACCTAACCACAATGGGAAGTCCAGGGAGGCCCAAGCAAGTGCCATGGACTTAGTAGGGACTCCCTGGGGAGATCAAGCAGAGGCAGAGAAAAGAAGCAGAACAAAATCACATTGAAAAGAAGACAAAAAATGAATTGCCGTTGAGCCTACCACCCACAAATGTAAGGCAGAACCTACACATTAAACATAAACAGGGCAGGGGTGGGGATTTAGCTTGGTGTTGCCACCACCTGCTTCACAAGCACAAGGTCCTGAGTTTGATCCCCAGAACCAAAAAACAAACTAACAAAAGGGCCAGGGATTTAGCTCAGTGGTTCTGCCACCTGCCACGCAAGGGCCCCTAGTCTGATCCCCAGTACCGAAACAAACAAACTAATTAACTAACACCATAAAACAGGGCACCTGCCCATTAAAGTAGAAGACTTAAAATAAGAGCAATGTTGCAAATATAATATTAGCAATGTTTAGAATATAATAACAATAATGAAATCACTTGTCACACTGAGAACCAGGGAAACTATACCTTGAATGTGAAAAGATATTCAATTGATACCAATATCAAGATGAATCATGATGGAGCTGCCTGACAAAGGTTTTAAACCAGCTACCGTAAAAAACAGAGAGTGGCAGAGTGAGTAAAAATACGTGTACATGATGAACTATGAGAAACTCAGTTCAAATACAGCATTAAAGTAGGATGATCACATGGTTCCACTGCCTGCCTCGCAAGTGCAAGGAGCCTAGTTCAATACCCAGTACCAAAAAAAAAAAAAAAGTAGGATGAACACAAAACCATGGAAAAAAAGACATATAATGCAAACTTGAATTTAAAAAAGGATAATTAGCTTTAGTAATATCAGATTATTAAAGGCAGACTTCAGGAAAAGAAAATTACTAGTGACAAAGAAAGATGCTACACAGTGATAAAATGATCAATCCACTAAGAAGACAGAGGAACCCTAAACAGGCATATATCAAATAGTATCCTCAAAATACACAAAACAAAAACTAACCAAGCTAAAAGGAAAAATAATGAAACCAATAGATATACTTGGGAGATTTAACACCTCCTTATTAGCAATTGATAGACTCACTAGAAAAAATTTGGCAAAGACAAAAGAATTAAACATCACTGTCAACCAGCAGGTTTAATAGGCATTTGTAGAACAGTGCTCCCTACAATAGAATACATGATCTTGTGTTGAGAAACTTTCACTAAGATGACAGAAAATTAACTTCAACCACTCTAAAATAACTAAAAATCATATGGAATATTTTTTTCATAATAGTGAAATCAAAAACAGAAAGACAACAGGGAAATCTTCAAGTATTTGGAAATGAAACAACACACTTCTAAACAATGCATAGATTAAAGAGGAAGTCACAAAGGAAATAAAAAATCTATAGACCTGCATAAAAATGATTAATATAGTTTACCAAAATTTGAGGGGGTATAATTAAGGTAGTGCTAAGAGGAATATGAATACTATTAAACACTTCCATTAAGAAAGAAGAAAGGCCTCACACTAATAATCTATTTCTATCTTAAGAACCAAGAAAAGAATAGCAAAATAATTCTAAGAGTGAGAAGGGCAGGTGAGCATGGTGGCAAATTCCTGTAATTCCAGGATTTAAGAGGCTAAAGCAGGAAGATCGCTATGAATTTGAGATTGGACTGTTCTACATAGTGAGTTCAAGGCCAGTCTGGAACACAGAGCTCCTGTCTCAAAAACCCCCAAACCAAACCAAACCAAAACACAGAAGAAAAGTGAGAAGTAAACCCATAAAAAAGAAAGAAAAGAAAACAATGAAAATAAAAAGTGATTCTTTGGAGCAGGATGATGAAAAAAATCGATAAACCTCTAGCAAGACTGACAAAATAGGCTGGTCATGATAGCAGCACATGCCTGTAATTCCAGCTGAGAGGCTAAGGCAGGAAGATCACAAGTTTGAGGTCTGCCTGAACCACTTAGCATGACCCTGTCTCAAAAAATAAAATAAAAAGGCCCAGGGATTCAGCTCAGTGGTAGAGGCTTTGCCTAGCTTCAATACCCTGTACCAAAAAAAAAAATTTTTTCTTTTCCTCAAAAAATTAAAAATAAAACCATATGATTCAGCAATTCACTTCTGAATGCGTCTCCAAAAAACTGAAATTAGGATGTTGAAGAGATATTATCACTCCCATGATCTTTGCAGCACTATTCACAATGGCTAAGGTGTGAAAAACATATAATGTACATCTCTTGATTAATGAATAAAAAAATGAAATATGCACACACACACACACACACACACACACACACACACCTGGAATATCACTTAAATTTTTTTTAAAAGGATACTTGGCGGGCTGGGGATTTATCTCAGCAGTTCGGTGGCCTGCCTTGCAAGCGCAAGGACCTGAGTTCAATCCCCTGTACCAAAAAAAAAAAAAAAAAAGGATACTTGGCAGTATGCACCATGTTGGGTAAACTCTGAGGACATTATATTAAGTGAGATAAGCCAGTCACAGGTCAAACATTACAAAATTCCCCTTTTATATGAGGTATAAAAAATGACCAAATGCACAGGAGCAGTAAGATAGTCAAACTCATAGATGCAAAGTATGCCAGAGCTAAGGAAGGAGAAGAGGGGAAACGGGGAGTTGCCAATCAACAGGTACAAAACTTCATTTATGTAAGATGAACAAACTCTAGAGGATCTGCTGTATCACACTGTACATATTTTTAAATGTACAATCTTAAAAAGTTTGTTTAAAAGGTCTTATGTTAAGAATTCTTATAACAAAGTAAGATAAAATAGAGGATATAAATCACTAAAAGCAGAGATGAGACAGGAAATATCATTAAATATCCTGTAACCATTAAAAGGATAATAAAGGGATATTAGGAACAACTTTGACAAATTTGGTAACTCAGCTCATGAATTTGACAACTTAGAAGAAATGGGCCAATTTTTTTTTCCTTATTGAGTATTGGTACATTTTAGGTTTACAGTACAGTTACATTCATTATTGGGATCTTGTACCTTTACATGACAGGTCTTGGTTCTCATTTTTTCCCCTTGTCCCTGCCCTCCCTTTAGCCCCTCCTCCCCTCCCCATTTACTAACACTTTATTTCCATTTTTTCATTTTCTCATTTTTTTTTCTTTTCCCTTATTACCTTTCTGATTTCTTTAAAACCACTATTTAAAAAAATATACTCACACGAAATAGACACTTTGGATAGTCCTGTAATCATAAAGCAAAGTCAGTTTGCAATGAAGAGGCTCCTGAAAAAGAAGCCCATGTGGCGGAGCATGCTTGTAATTCCAGCACTTAGGAAACTGAGGCAGGATGATCGCTGTGAGTTTGAGGCTAGACTAGGCTACAGAGTGAGTTCAAGACTAGCCTGAACTACACAGTGAGACCTTGTCTCAAAATACCAAAAATAAATAAATAAAAAAGAAATCTACATGTCCAGCTGGATTCATTGGGAAATTTGACCAAATATTTAAAGAAAATCAACACCACTTCTACACAATCTTTTTGAGAAAACAGAGGAAGAAGGAACATTTCCAAACTCATTTAATGAGGCCAGTAACGCCATGAAACCAAAACTGGACAAAAAGAGTACCAAACCCCCCCAAAACTATAGGCTAAATATCTCTCATTAATTTATACACAAAAGTCCTCAATAAATGCTGGGCTGGAAATGTTTCTCAATGGTAGAGTGCATGCCTAGTATACAAGAGGTCACAGGGGTTCAATGCACAATACTTCAAAAAACACAAAACAAATGAAAGTTAATCCCTCAACAAAACATCAGCAAATTAAACTCAACACTGTATAAAAAAATTGTGGTCTATGATCAAGAAGAATTTATTTAGGGTGTGCAAGGGTGACTTGACATGTGAAAAATCAATCAACGCAATCCATCTCTTGGATAAGACTAAAAACCAGATCATATGATCATTTACATTGATACAGAAAAAGCAAAATTCAACGTCCATTCTGATTAAAAAACAAAAATCCACACACAAACTCTTGGTAAGATGAATAGAGGGAAACTACCTCAACTTGAAAAGAGCATCTACAAAAAAAGAAAAAAAGATAACAAACAATACACTTAATGTTACAATCACAGTACTTGATGGTGAAAAAATAGATGCTTTCCCCCAGAGCAAGCAAAGACAAGAAAGAGTGTCTGCTCTTGACTCTTACTTTCAACAAGTGAATAATAAATAAAACAAAAATGAAAAATAAGGAACAGGCATAAAGTTTGGAAAGCAATGTATAAAACTATCCCTATTTGCAGATAACATGATTGTCTACACAGAAAATTCCAAAGAATCTACAAAAACACGGGCACCATAGTTGGGCAGATCAAAAGCCTCAACATAAAAAAGTAGTCAATTAACCTTCAATTGATTTATAGTTTTTAAGCATTTCCTATCACAATCCTCACCAAGAGTTCTGTGCACAAAGGCAAGCTTAACCTAAAATTTGTATGGAAAAGCACAGAACTAGAAAGGGCTAGGAAATCTTGAGATGGAAGAATAAATACCAGGAATCACTTTACCCAATATGAAGGCTTACTATGTAGCTATAGTTATCAAGACAGTTTGGTGCTGCTGGAGAGAGTAGAATAAAATAGAGAATACAAAAACAGACACACACAAATATGTCCTACAGCCTTTGACAAAAGGGCACCAAGTGGAGGAAGGTTATTCATGCAACATACATTGCTGAATCACTGGACATTCATAAGTAAAACATAAATCTTAATCTAAACCCCACACCTCATAAAAATTAGCTCAAAGTAGATTACATATTTAAATGTAAACATAAAACTATAAAATGTTTTGAAAAAATGGGACAAAATTTTTGGGATTTACTAATAGACAGTTTTAAGTCTTAACACCGAAAGAATGATCCCACTAAAGAAAAAAAAAAACAACTGGTAAACTGTACCTAATCAAAGTTTAAACCATTTCTTTGCTTTAAATGGATGAAAATACAAACTACAGATAAAGAGAAAATATTTGCAAACTATATATATATATATGTGTGTGTGTATATGTATATATGTGTGTGTATATTTATATATATGTGTGCATATATATATGCACACACACATTATGTATGTTTGTTTTTTGACATAGGGTATTGCTATGCAGTCGGGCTGGCTTTGAACTTACTATGTAGCCCAGGCTGGCCTCAAACTTGCAGTAATCCTCCTGACTCAGCCTCCCCAGTGCTGGCATTGCAGGTGTGTGCCACCACACCCGGCATTTACAAACCATATTATGGAGTAGTACACAGAATATATGAAGAGCTCATAAAACTCAACAGTACATAAAACCAAAAAATTCAATTAGAAACTAGGCAAAAGACAAACAAATTTCACTGAAGAGGACACATAAATAGTAAATAAGCATGTGAAAAGATGCCCAACTTCATTAACCATTAGAGAACTGTAAGGTACAATCACAATGAGATATTATTATACATTTACCAGAATGGCTAAAATAGGAAGAACACCAAATACTGTTGAAGAAATAGAGAAGCTGGATCTTTCTTGTATTTCTCTTTTATAGGTAAGATGCTGTAGCCACTCTGGAATTCAATGTGATAATTTCTTATAAAACTAAGCACACAATTGCCGTATGATCAAAAATCTGAATTCCTGGGCATTTATCCCAGAAAACTGGAAATCTATGTTTGCATAAAAACGTGTACATGAATGTTCATAGCACTTTTATTCATCATAGCCAAAAAAGTAGAAATAACCCAGATGTTCTTCAATGGAGAAATGATTAAATAACTGTAGTATATTCCTACCATGGAATACCACTCAGCAGTGCAAAGACATAACTATTAATATACACAATAACTTGGATGACTCTCCACAGAATTCTCCACAGAATTATTATGAGTGAAAAAATGTCAATTTCAAAAGGCTAATTATAGTTTTCTACTTGTATCACATTTTTGAAATGACAAAACAATAGATATGGGGCAGAGATTAGAGGTTGCGAGGTTGAGGATAAGGCAGGGTAGGGGCAGAGAAAGTAGATGTGGTAATATAATTTTGTGATGGGATTGTCTTCTAATTTTGACTATGGCGGTGCACACCTACATATAAGAAAAACTGCAGAGACCTAAATACACACACATGCAAGTACAAAACCAAAGAAATCTGTAAAAGATTGGAGAACTGTAACATCAATATCCTGGTTGTGATATCATATTACAGTAAGATGTTATTGTTGGTAAAAGGCAAATGGTACACGGGATCTCTCTACTATTTCTTAACAACTGTGTGTGGATACACAATTATGTAAAGAGTTTAATCTAAAAACAATTCACATGCTTCACGTATGATTATATATTCAGAATTCACTGTTAGCATTTATCGAGTTGCTTCTGTGTGTGAGACATGAGCTTCTGTGCTGCTGGGATGGGGTTGGGAGACAAGAAGGTGGGTAACACAAAGGGTAGTGAGTAGAGATCCCACTTTCGCAGATGCTATGATGGCAATTATATAGATCTTTTTGCTTCCCCCCGCCCCCGAAACAGAATTGCACTATGGTACCCAGCCTGGTCTCACATTCTAGATCCTCTCACTTCTGCCTCCTGAGTTGCCGGGACTACAGGGATAATACCACTGCACCTTCTTGCCATTTTTTGTATTTAACATATGTACATCTGACCTTCACTAAAGAGGGCAGAACTAATGACCATTTTAATTACTACTCTATATCCAGTAAGAAGCACAATGTTTAGATCAGTGATGGTGAACCTCCTGGGGCTTTCAATGATAACAAATAGCCCACTGTGGCATGAGTGACATAGCCATGCCACCACTGGTTTAGAGGAATATTGTAGCTTTTCAAGTAATACCTCATAAATGAACGAATGACTGAATCAATCAATCAATAGAAGGAATGATAAACAAATGCTTAGAATACAGCACAAAAAGTACTGACGATGATGTCTGTCAAGCAGAGGAAGGAATAACTAGCCGTGTCTGGGGGAACTGGGGAGGCTTCAAAGATGTGAGCTTTCTGCAGGGTCATACAAGATGACACAGGAAAGGGGAATAACCATCGCAAGCAGAGAGAACAGAGGATTTGAAACCACAGTGGTGGAAGAAAAGCACAGCATTCCCCAGGACCAGCAAAGAGTCTGGTGTGCTCTGGGCTACAGTTCACAACTGGGAGAGGATCACTGTAGAAGTCTGACTCCGGGTGCTACACTAAGGCAATTTGGACTTTCACATGAACTATGCAGTGACACTGGAGTTTCTGAAGTCAGTGAATGATGATCAGAATCGTCTTTCAGAAAGTTAACTCTGAAGGCCTTGAAAAGAGGCACAGCAGGGAGGAGAGAGAGAGAAGCTGAGGAACCAAGACAAGAGCTTGAAGTGAATGAACATTTTGTTCTTCATAATATTAAATTTTCCAGAAAACTCCATTCCCAAATGTACTGCACTAGAGGAAGTTAAGTCTTCATAAGTACTGGCCTGAATGGTTTATAACACTGTTATCTTTAAATCTGTGTAATGAATCATATCATAGGGCTGTGAAGTACAGATACTTATTGAACATTTAGGTGCTCTTTTCTACACTTTCTTCCAATACAAATATAGTGCTTCATAGTTTTTAATTTGAATTTTCTTTCTCCAATTTTTAACAATTTAAAATTTTGAAATAATAAACCACTCTTCATACTTCAGCAAGCCTTACATGGTAGTGGTCAATTTACTAATACTTTGACTATCAAAATTCATCACTTTAACATACTAGTCATGACACGGAGAATTGCACTTATTTCTCTTAAAACACAAAACTACCTTAGCAATGAGTTAGACTGAATATCAGTATATTGATCTCTGGAGAGAATAAATTACAACCAGGAATATAGAGAATAACACAAGCACTTTCTATATATTTCTGTGTACATATTCACGGACTGGCTTGTGATAAAATGTAGAAGCAGTTAATAGTAATTCTACAATGTAATAATAAGTTGGCAGTATTCACTGTGTCTCTTCCCTTCAAAAACTAAAAAACCTCTGCCAGATTATAGAAGGAAGAGTAAAAATAGTTAAATATAATTCATTCTGGGTACAATAAAGTCACATGTTCTTTCCCTTGCTTTCTTTTTATACCATGTAACAATTTTATTAGCTCTTTTCTAATAGCAAAGGAAGATTCCAAAGTATGGATTATGAAGATAAAATGATGATGAAAAGAAGACTATGTGTTATTTATTTGTAGGTAATGTTTATGTTTGATTTTAGAAAGAGACATTTAAATGGTTTCTACAAACCTCATGGATAGGTATTAAATGTATTTTTTGAAAAAATTTTATTATGGAAAATGTTAAACATAAAGAAAAGCATGGAGAAGAGTAGAATGAACTGCCTTCTGCCTAGCCTTAACTATCATCACCTCATAGGCCACACACTTCTCACCTCATTTATTTAAAAATAATTCCTGAGTATATAATTTCATCCATAACTATTCACAATGTATATTTGAAAGATATGGATTGGACCTGGGCATGTAGCTCAATGGTAGAGCTCTTGCCTCCCAGCTTAAAGCCCTGGGCAGACTCCCGACATCTGCGTGCACGTACACACACACACACACACACACACACACACACACAACTAGATAGGAACTATTTTTTTAAAAAATAACTATGCCTTAAACACACCTAAACATTTAACAATAATTCTTTACGATTGTCACATATAAGATCAAAATAACATTTCCCAGATAGTCTCATAAGTATTTATTTTATATATTTCTATGAGTCAAAATTGGGCCTAAATATTAGTTGATCTCCCCAAAATTAATTTAATAGTAATAACTGAATACATTTAAAACTTTAATGTAGAAGTTTTAATGAACCTAATGTAAAAGGCGTGAATAACTAGATGAAGTCATCCTAGAAAGGCAGTGCTGATCGAGTGTACTATAAATGTGTGATGGTCAAACTAAGATAATTCAAGGGGAAAAGAGAGGAGGTCAAGGATAGATTTCATCTTTGTTTCTTTTTTTCAAAGCACTTCTTTTTACACTTACAGGTTTTAATATTATTTTTATCAAAACAGTCTACAAAAGCAGGCTAACAAATTCTTTCCTAATCTGTCATATGATTGCTTAATATTTTCACTGTTTTGTTTTTGGCCAAATACTTGCTTCTTCAACTGAAATTAGCTTCAATTCACAGGCATTCAGATTTGGAAGGAATCATGTGGCTTCCTCATCATAGACAGAAGGCAGCTTTGATATTAGGGGAATACTGGCACTCCCAATGAGAAAGATACCATGAGGGTTCAGTCGGCTGACAGACACAGACCCTGTTCTAATATGTTAACAGATACTATTATATAAATACAATAAGGAACAAAATGACTCTGAATCTGATCCTTTTACAAAGGTTGACAAATTTGATATTTCCTTTGACATGGTGGAAAGATCTTGTTATACAAGTAATATAGTAGTACATTTGGTTCAAGATTTGAAAAAATAACGGTTAGAAAATTACTATTCACAGAAGGATGTGAAAATCAACAGTAAAAAAAACTGGCCTTCCTACTCAGATAACACTCTAACAAAGGGTTATAGACTTGTGTATTATCAACAACTAAGATATGCTGCATCAAATATTTGATATTACTCTGTTGTAAGATGTTTTAAATCCCGGTTAGATATTAATAAGTCTTCTGAAATGTGCAGATTAAGTTCAGACAGTATTTCTTAAGCTTCAAAAAATTACATAGTGGTTCCTTCCACCTCGATTGGTACATTCTAGGTAGCACTTCACAGTGGAGTAAACTGACTAAGCAAAGCAAACAGTTTTGCTTTTTGAGAGGCTCAGTGTATTACATATGTGATGATTTATATTAAAGCTAGAAATCAGAAAGCAATTTAAAAATATTTATTTGATATGTGTAGGCACCTATATTAGGTACATTTGCACATCATAGAATAAAGTATCAAACAAAATATCACCAATGTCTGCCCTGCAAGCACAAGGTCCTGAGTTTGACCTTCCGAAAAAAAAAGAATTAAAATAACACCAAAATAAACCATTAAAATCATTACTTTAAAGGAAATATTTAAAGGCCACAATTCAGAGATGGGAATTTTTAAGACGAAATTTTTTTAAAAACTCAGTCTTATAAAAAGTCATTGGAATTTGTTCTAAGCTCTACAAAAACAAACAAAAACATAAACTTGTGTAGACTTTACAAATTAAGTAAGTCCATCAGTGATTGTCTGACTTTAATCTATTCTTTTTTTTTTTTTTTTTTTTTGAGACAGGGTCTCACTATGTAGTTGAGACTGACCTGGAACTCACTACTGTAGCCCAGGCTGGTCTCAAACTCATAGTGATCCTCCTGCCTCAGTCTCCCGAGGGCTGGGATTACAGGCATGCACCACCACACCCGGGTTATCTATTATTTTTTCATTTTTTTGAGACAGGGTCTTGCTATGTAACCCCAACTAGCCTTAACTTCATGGTGATCCACCTACCTCAGCCTCTCAAGCACTAGGATTACAAATATACACCACCATGTCCAGCTCAAGCTGTTCATTTTTATTGATTAGATTGACTTTACTCATTTCTTCTCAGAATAAATCATGTGTTAGTTACCCATTACCCTATTCTGTAAATTGTTTTTTTATTTTCCAAAATACAAAAATACAAACTCTTGATTCTTTTAAAATAAGGGAAAACATGTATCAGAGAAAATATTATCCACTAGATCGCAGGAAGGCAAATTACAGAGTTGTTTACTCAGTTATTATATAAAATCACAGGTGTAAATTGGAATACCACATTTTAACACATCCATCCATCTTTCTTGGTTCACAAGTGAGAAGCAGTGCTCACATCAACAATAGTGATTCAGCCTTTCACAGTGATGGAAATATGGTACCATTGTTATCACTTTACAATATGCTCAATAACATGAAAGATTCATGGAAATTAGAACTTTTTGAACTTTGAGTTCTGTTTTTACCACTTGTACAGTCCTGTCATAATTCATATTTGAAACTAATGCAAAGAATTTTCCAAAAAAAGAGGTTTCCTCTGAACTGAAAAATGAACCATGATCAAGTGATATGAGCACTATTAATAGATTATGACTTTTAAAATAATAGTACTTTACTTTCCCATACTTAAGACTATCTGTGTCTCTTGCTTGTCATGCTCTTTTCTTTTTTTTCTGGTCTGTAGCCCTCCTGCTACATTTCTACTTTATTTTTTTAGTCCTTTATTAAACCATGCCACATATGTCTTCAGTCATTTTACTCTTCCTAATAGCCATCCACCCTTTCACCTTGTCAAGGATAATTAGACTGCTAAGCTGTTTTTCCCAGGTGTTATCCAGTTAAGGATCGCTAACAAATTTTGTAAGCTTAGTATATTCAATCACCTAGTTGTCAAATATTTTAAAAAAAACCAACCTTACTGAGCCATATCTACTTTTTTGAAGCAACTTCTACTAAATATGACAATGAAAATATCCATAGTTTACGGTCAGATAAGGACAGAAACTTAAAAACTAAGGCACTAAATTAAATAAGGGGTCTGAAATATAGCCATTAGAGTAATGCACAAAACTTGGATGTGGTGGTACACACCTGTAATCCCAGCTACCTGGGAGGCTGAGGTGGGAAGCTGGCAAGATGGAGGCCAGCTTGGGCAACTTAGTGAGACCCTGACTCAAAATCAAATTTAGAAAGAGGTGGAGTCGGAGCTCAGTGGTAGAGTGCTTGCCTGGTTGGCACAAAGCCCTGGGTTCAAACTCCAATAATGCCAATAATAAAGGACAAGAAATATTCATTAATTGACCGTAGTAATTGGTTACTTTGCACAAACCCAAAATTTTTCTAGTTCTGAGTGCAAAACTGGAACAATAATAACAAATGTTCAGATAAGCAGGACTGTAAAAAGAAAGAGACCAAAATGTAAGACCTGAAACTTTGAAACTGCTAGAATACACAGGGGAAACACTTCAAGACACAGAAACAGGCACAGACTTCCTGGATAGGACTCCAATAGCTCAGGAAATAAGAAGAACGCACAAATACAACTGCATCAAATTAAAAAGCTTCTGCACAGCAAAGAATCAACACAGTGAAGAAAGCCTACAGGATGGGGCAAAATCTTTGCCAGAGGATTAATATCCAGAATACATAAAGAACTCAAAAAACTTAACACCAAAAGAATTCCATCTCATTCCACTTAGAATGGCCATCATCAAGAATACAAAATAAAATAAATGCTGGCAAGGATGGGGCGGGGGTTGGGGGAGAACCTCTCTATACTCCTGGTAGGAATGTAAATGAGCACCGTCTCTACAGAAATTAGTATGGAGTTTCTTCCAAAAAGTAAAAATATAACTAGCATATCACCCAGCAATACCACTCCTTGGTAAATACAGTATCTGAGCATAACTGTGTACCCATGTTTATTATGGCACGATTCACAATAGCCAAGATAAGGAGCCAGGGGCCTATGAACAGATGAATGGACAAAGAAAATGTGGAATGCACACATAATGGGGAAAAATACAATCATGTCACTTGAAGGGAAATGGATGGAACTGGAGAACATCATTTAAGATAAATAATCCAGACTCAGGAAAAAAGTATCATATGATTTATATGTGGAATCCGGGTGGGGGGATCTGAAACTAAAAGGAAGACTATTAGAGAAGAGGAAGATCAAAAAGAGGAGGGGAGGGGAAAGAAAAAAATGGGAGGATGGATATGAACAAAATATGTTATATGCATGTATTAAAATGTCACAATGAAGGCTGACGTTCTGTATAATCAATATGCGCTGATTTAAAAAAAGGAAGGAAGGAAAGAAGGAAGGCTGGTAATAATCTAAGGGAAGAAGGGATCTGGATGGGAGTCAACAAAGACCAAGGAAAGAATAGCATGTTTCAGGAGATCAGTATGCTTTCTTTCTAGCCCTTGCTGCTTGACAGAACCGTCAGACCTTAGTGCTTTTGTTTCCGGTGAGTGGAAAAAAAGAGACAGTGTCAGGTAATGAATGCCTTTGTCAGAATACACAGTGCAATAATGTAATAATAATTATTAAAAAATATGTAAGAAGAGCTGTCTTGGGTCAGAGATTTCCCACCATCATGTTGGAAAGAGGAAAAAGTTAAAGGAAATGAAGGAAATCTTAGCCTCTACATCTATTCATTTGCCAAGTTTTCATATTGGGAACCCTCAGTTTCAGAACTGATAAATAATTGGTTTTTATAACACCTGAAAAAAAGGAAATTTAAATTTCAAAGTGACATATATGTTCATCACTACTTTTTTTTTCTTTTTATTGAGTTTATTGGTACATTTTAGATATACAGTACAGTTACATTCATTATTGGGATCTTGTACCTTTACATGATAGGTCTTGGTTCTCATTTATCATGCTATACTATAGAACAGATTACTGACAGATTAATATCCTATAGAAAATACAAAAAATTATTTGGGGGCATCTTTTAGGAAGAATAAAATATCTGCATAAAAATTTTAAGCTGAGAATTATAAACTAATTTTTAAACAAAGTACTGTACTTTATTTCCCACTATTACTAGCACTCAAAATACACAGCTTGAATAATTACAAGAAATGGGGATTCAACAGGCCTACCTAGTACTCTATATAATTACATCATGTAGCTATGCTTTTAGGAGGTGAATGCATTTAAAAGCATAAGCAAGGATATGTTCAATACATAGCTAAAAGAAAGAACCATTTGAAGGGGCTGGGGATTTAGCTCAGTGGTTCTACTGCCTACCTTGCAAGGGCAAGATCCTCAGTTCAATCCCCGGTACCAAAAAAGAAAGAAAGAACCATTTATTCAGGATGGGATGGCAGTTTAATCTTTCTACATATGCTTGAGGTAACTCAAGGTGTTTTCTAATTCTAATTTACTTATCTGTAGTACTGCTACTAATAAATAATAATATTATAAATTCGAAATTGAAGCCATTTTTATAAGCTTCCTCAACTTCTCTCCATTTCACTTTGAAATTTCTCTATACTCACTTGTTTTCATTGCCCAGTCTTTTCAGGTTAACCACCTCAGCCCAACAACAAATAGTCTCTTAATTCTTTATTGGATGACCTTCTCATTTTCTTCATTCTTCTTTCTTTTCTTAAATCTTTAGTTGCTTTCTCTTTACCAACTCTTGTTTTAGTCCTGTAGTATGCTCAAGGGATCATTTATTAAGAGATGAAGGGACGGCGACAGCAAGATGCTCTGGGGCCAATGAGTTCACTAGATTCAACTTGCTCATCTCCAGATCCAGCAGGAGTCTTCTCAGGCCACAATGTCCATAACAGCTGGGCAGCATCTCCTCGCAAGACCCTTGCTTCTTTGTTTGTGTGGCACTATCCGCTATGAGTTCCTTCCCAACCACCTCAGTTGGCTTGTCCCCCCCGACTTCTTCACTTACACATCTGCCCTGGGCTCTTCTCTCTATACTTCCTCTTATTCATCTGATACACTCTGGTGCTTTCACTCCCTCTACCAAGCTGTTAATGCCCTTGATAAATCTCTCACAAGCTGCTTTTCTTCTTTTCCATTAAAGCTGCCCTAGTTCCAGAACCTCACTGTCAGTCCAAGTTCTCATTCCCAATGTCTTTTCTTCTTTAAGTCATGCTACAAACTATGGATGGAGTAGTCTTTCAAAGGCTCTGATTGCATCAGTCTCTTCTATTCAAATACCTTAAATGGCTCCCCACTATCTACTGTTCAAAGTGCTGCGAACGTCTTGGTATGTGATTCAAAGGCCTTTGATTTGCTACTGTCCCTAAGTATCTGACACTTTGTTCACAATGTCTGAACTAGGCTAAAAATACACTGATTATGTCTCACCACACAGACTAAAAAGTTAGTATTCAAGGCTTAGTTAAAATTCCATCTAGAAGGTTCATGATCTTCATGGTGCAGAAACAATCTCCTCCTCCGTGTATAGAAAAGTACTGGGGGATTCTTATCGAATTGATGCCCTTATGCCTTGCTTTTATTTATTTTTATTTTTTTTTTGAGACAGGGTCTCACTATGTAGTCCATCTTGGCCCTGAACTTGCCATATAGCCAGACTGGCCTTGGTCTTATGATCCTTCTGCCTCAGCAGCCTCCCAAGTACTGCGGTCACAGGTATGAGCCATATACCCAGGTATGCCTTGCTTTTAAAGGATATGAACATTTCTTAATTTCACTAATTGAATATGACTAGCAGAAAGTCTTCATTATTGGTTCTCCATAGCACCTTTCAAGGTAGTAGGCAATGTTAAATTCACATTATTCATTTCAAATTAAAGATTACTTATCAGAATCTAAACTTAAATTTGCCTCTGCTTTATTTCTGAAGAAAAGATCTGGGAAACATATTAGCTAAATAAACAATACCTTATTTTTGTATTTTATGTATACATGTATGTAGGGAGTGATGATGAATAACTCAAAAATCATTTTCATCCAAATTACTCTACAACATTAACTGTGAGTAATTTTACTCCTAAACAGGTACTGAAGAGAATTGAAAACATATATCCATACAAAAACCTGTACATGGATATTCACAGCAGCATTATTCATAAATACCGAAAAGGAGAAATAAGTCAAATGTTCATAAACTGGGAAATATACAGAAAATAGTATACTTATACAAGGAATATTACTTAGCCACAAAAAGGAATGAAGTATGGATACATATTACAACATGGCAGAATCTTGAAAATATTATTCTAAGTGAAGAAGTCAGACACCAACAGCCCCATATTGTCTCATTCCATTGATATAAAAATGCTCAGAATAGGCAAATCCACAGAGACAGTAAATTAGTAGTCACAAGGGACTAGAATAATTGGGAGTGCCTGTAAACAGGTACAGGGTTTCTTTTAGAAGCAATGGAAATGTTGCAGAATTAGGATCATGTTAATGATTGCAACAACATCGTGGATACACTAAAAAACCAAACTACATACTTTAAAATGGTGAGTTTTATGTTATGTGACTTTTATTTCAAATTTCAAAATAAGACAAATAGCCAAAGGGAGAACAATAATACCTCACAAAGTTCCTATGGCGCTATGGAATAATGTGTAATGATTAATTCAAATGAGAAAATCTTATTTATATTTTGTATACTTAGTGATTTTTAAAAAAAATCCTAAATTGCATTGAAAAAAAATCCATAATTTCATGTCCATAATCTTTTATCATTCATGTGTTACCTAACCAGCTTTTCTTGTCATATGTGAATAGTATCTTGGATTTATCCTGCATGTAGCACTAACAGAACAGTACTTCACAGAGTTATTTAATTGCTATCTTCATTAAGAGAGGTAGCATAGCACGACAGTCATCAACACAGGCACAGAGCTGAGTTTAGGTCTAGGTTCTGCTACAGACATTGGGCAAACATCTAACTTCCCTGAACATCAGGAACAATCCAAGTAAAAGGCACATAAAAGAACTGATAAAGGGTGAAATATTCACAAAGCATATATTGCAATACATAGCACTACCTAGCAAGCACTTCATAATCAGCAATTATTATTACTGTCCTGTGGAGTAACAGGCTGAAATGTCTAGTCTTAGGTTACAACACATAGCTGAGGCATTCCTAGGAATAAACATTAGGTAGTTTGTAGTATTAGATTAAAGAATTAGAAATAAGAAAATATTTACTGAACTTTCTACATGTTTTTCTAGATCCTTACACCACTGGTTTAGCCAAATAATTTTCTGCTTATTAGATAAGGAAAAGACGGTTCTATTCAGAACTAGCACAAGCCCTGATACGAGTAGATACTAAGTATTAGTCAAATAAACGAACAAAGAGTATGGCATAACTGGGTATATCTAAGCACCAATACAGACTAAAGCATTTGACAGATGTTCTAAAATGATACAGATATTCTTAAACTCCCCTTCAGTATCACTAGGGTTATTGACTTGACTTTTGGTCAACATGATGCAACAGATTTACATTTTTTTCTTTCTGTTCAAATTGAAGTCAGGTACCACAGTATTATGGAATTGTGAAGGACTTAACTGTAAGGGTCCTTGTATTCAAAATGTTTGGTGAAGAAAGAACAGCAAATGGTATAAAACATTACACATTTTTGTTCATTTTCTTGCTAAATTAAAAATTATGTGCTGATGCAGGCCTGTAATCCCAGCCACTTGTGAGGCGGAAGCAGGAGGATCCAGAGTTAGAGGCCAGCCTGGCAATTCAGTGAGATCCTGAATTTTAAAAACTGGGCTGGGATCTAGCTCAGTGGTAGAGCCCTTCCTAGCAAACACTGAGCCCTGAGTTCCATTACTGGGATTAGGGTGAGGGAAAAGTCACCTGGGAGTCTGCAGAAAAAGGAAAAGTTTCACACACAGAGTAAACTCGACCCAACATTTAGAAGGAAAGGTAAAATCTAGGTCAGCAGAGAAAAGCTCTGGAGGAGGGATTTTTCGGTGAGGTAAAGAAATAAGTTCCAAAGGCCCAGACTGGATTGAGTAGGGTGTGTTTGACAGACTGACTTCAAAAGAACTGAAAAGATGGGCCCAAGAACACAGGAGATGAAACTGGATAAATGGTGGAAGAAAGATTAGAAAGGGTGTTGAAAGTCAGGCAGAGTGAGATGTAATGCAGTAGAAAATGGAACTACTGAAGCTCTCTGTAAACGAGGCACAACATGCTAGAAACAGCATTTTGTGAAGGTTATTCGGGATGCATTAGAAAGGAGACTGGAATGGAGGGAGACAATTGTGGCAATCCAGGAAGGAGGCCACGGGTACAGATAGTGTATTTTTGCAGCAATGTTGAGAATATAAAATTAGAGGTTACCAGAAACAAGGAAGAGACATAGAGTAGTCTAGGGGCTGGCTACTAGGCAAAGGGCTTATTCTATGGATTAAGACCTAGACATTTTAAACAATAAAAGTATGTCCATAAAGGCTAAATATTTTTCAAGAATAAATAGCTTCAATTGCCAGGGGTGGTGGGAGGCTGAGGCAGGAGGATCGCCACGAGTTCAAGGCCAACTTGAACTACTTAGTGAAAGCCTGTCTCAAAAAAAAAAAAAAAAGTTTCATTATTTGTTTTAGTTTATTGAAGGTGCTCTCCCACATTTCACAGGTGCTTTGTTAATATCTTCCATGAAAATCTGCTTATGTAAGAATCAGTGATAATACTTTCAGTTTAAGAACAAAGTTAACTGATCCAATACAGGATGGGAATCCCAAGAAGTAGAAGCAAAGAAACATTTTTCTTTATACTCAAATATATGTTGTCTATTGGCTGGTTCCACCACAAAAACAACAAAACCAAAACCAAAAATCTTTACGTTTTAGGCTATCTAAAATCTTAAATCACAGTCCTAACTTTACCTGCTAATAGTCCACTCAGATGAAAACACACACATTCTATTCAGAAAACAAATTTTAAAAATCAACACTTTGCCATGCTGCTTTCCTGAACTGTTCTATCAAATTGGAAGGAAATTCTCTGCAGTGAAACAAAAAAAAATATTACCAAAGCTAAATTCATCAGACTATATAATCATTTTGACTAATACTTACTGAATTTACTCTACTCCAGCACAGTATTTCCTTCCATCCCCTTAGAATGCTTAGCATACGAAATGGTATGAGGAAACTGGGCATGGCAGCACATGCCTATAATCCCAACACTATGGGAGGCTGAGGTATAAGGTTCACAAACTGAGGCCAGTGTAGGCAATTTAGTGACCTAGTGAGACCCTGTCTCAAAATAGAAATAAAAATGGTCTGTGGATGTGGATCAATGTGAAGGCTCTGGGTTCAATCCCCAGTAGCACCAGAAGGAAAAAAAGCGGGGGGGATAAATAAGATCAATATATTTCATTCATGTGCTCATATTTTTTTCTAAGTCTATTATTATAATACTTATTGTATGATGATTTCATGTGTTGTTCTATCTCTTCCTGTGATCATTTTTGATGGGGTGCTTAATGAAAATTAGCATACCCCAAAATAGCAAAAATGAGCATAATTATCAGCCTCTGAGTTCATCTTTTACAATGTGTGGCCAGCCTTGTGATTTTCACACACTGTCTTATTTAATCCTCACAACAACACTGTGAAGTAAGGATTATAATTAATTCCCATTCTATAGTTGAAGAAACTGAGGTTTCAGGGAGATTAAAGGGATTTGTGCAAGGCCACAAAAACTAGCAGATGGCAGAAATTTTCATCTGCCATTCTCTAGATGCAAATCATTAGATTCTACTGACACCTCCAAATATTTGTGAACAAAACCAAAAGTAATTATAAGGAAGCTGGATGTGCACTCACTGTGTAAGAGTGACTCCCTGAACTCAAAACATTATATTCTGTTCCTAAAGGACAGTGGGACACTATTGTGAATTGGATTTCTGCTGTCCCCTCTTTCAGGATGGCTTACATTACTATTTGAATATAGTGATGGGATCTCAGTATCTTTTTTAATTTGGTCAGTGTTTTTTTTAAAGTGCTGCTACTTAGATGGGCCAGTTTAAGGCTTAACTAGGCTGACTGGTGACATCAAGATACTTTAAAAAGTATTCTTAGACTATCCAGTGACCTCAGCAACTTGTGTAACTCCTAGCAGTGAAATTAACCTTTCAAATATACTTCTTAGTACAAAAAATATATTCATAAGACACTTCTAAAAATAACCCTTCCACTGTAATTCCCTCCTTATGTATCTGGGCACAGATGTCATATTTCCTCCACAAAGGCTTCCTTTTATGTTGCAACAGTAAGAATCTCAACTGTGAGCTGAACTAGAACAATCTAGAAGTACAAACTCCTTCTTAATAGGTGATCTTTTAAAAAAATTTTTAATAGTTTATATAAACAGCCTAAATGTGATGAGACAACATCCATACATGTTAATTTTGCAATCCTCTTAACTTGAAAATATCGTTAAGTTATAGCTTAAAGTTCTTCCTCCCTCCCCCCTCTTTTTTCCTGCTAATGTGTGGCCTTCCACAAAAGGGTCAGTGTGATCTCTGCAGACTAGAGATAAGGAGTATGATCACAGGAAACCAGAAAATAGAAAGTTTGGCACATGTGTGGCCATTCTGAAGGGTAAAAGTTGTCATCTGAGCATGAAACCGGCAAACTATTAGAAATGGTTAAATAAACATGCACAAGTTAACGGTGTGCAGTTAGCAACTTCCACTTTTCCCTTTGACTAGTGCTGTTTTGGCAGGCAGCCATATAATCTGCAATAATCTGTCACTGTGAAGCACCACCCACTTCCTGTCCTACCCCCATTCAAACCATGATTGGGATACTTTTGAGCAGCCAATGTAACATTCAGATAATCAGAAAAATCCTTTTTATTTATGAAAGCTGAAATTCATACAATTTGTACTTTTAAGTCTTTAATATTTATGAATCTTAAGGACAAAAGCATATGTCATACAGCATCAAATTTCAAAGATTATTTGAAAGTTTATATTTCCTTTTTTTATGCAGTGGATACAATCCTCCCCCACAGTGAGTAATACCCTCAAAAATGTTCTTACATGAAAAACGCATCCTATATGTAAGATGTAATTTATACATAAAACATGTTTTGGCTATCAGGGTTACACGTTAGCCTATATATTTCATTTGGGCCATGTTCTAAGAGCCTAAGGAAGTTGGTTAAAAAAAAACTATTAAAGTAGCTATTACAGTTTATAAAATGTTTTGCATTAACTTTAACATATAAATCATGAGATGTCAAATTAAAAAGTATCTACTTGCCTATTTCATAAAATTTCAGTTTATGAACCAGAGTAGTCCCATGTTATTAATTACCTCATAGCTATCTTATTTTCCTACTTTAATAAGTAACTAATCTCATGTACTGAAATGATAAAAAAATTACAAAACAGTAAATGTGACCAGATAGTTTGATCTTTCTGTTTCTAAATTTGGTATTACATTCAAGAAATTCCTCTTCTTTCTATCCTATTTTCTCTCTGTTAAAAAAAAAAAAAAAAAGGAAGCATGATATTTTTAGAGATCTGTAGGATGAATATTTGCCATTTTGGACCACTTAACTTTGAAATGTTGTTTTATAGTAATAATATCGCCCATTACCATATAAGCTACATCATTTAATAAAGATGATCTTTAGTATATTTAAATTTTTGTTGTTTCAGAGACTCTTTTGCCAAGGTTGTGATAATTTATTGGCAGCTGAGCATTTACTTTACTTATCCAAAAGAAAGGAAAATAAACAAGCCCAAGTTTTGAAAAATCAACCCTAATACTTATTTGTAGAATATCAAACTACAAATTAAAATAAACAGAGCATATGAATCCAGTGACTTTTGAGGCTGACTACTCTCAGCTGGACTTTGAGCGAAAGCATAAACATTCACATGAAATTCAACAAAGTTTAAATTACTCCTATTCATTAACAATGTTTGGACAGAAACCCTAATAAAACATTAAACCATATTTATAATGAAATAAATGCTAAGTAAGCTTACTCACAGTAGATTGTTTCAAATATATGTCTTATATTTTCATTCCAACATGCCAAGGGCTTTAAAAATTCTTTATTTAGCTATAGCAATCAATAAATTTACCCCAGAGATGGCTTTCTTTAAAGAGCTGCCTCTTACTCACAGGAAGGATAAAACTGAACTGAAGCTGTAAGAACACTACCCGGCTTATCAAGAACCTTCATCCCAAGAAAGGAAGTTATTATAGACACTTAGTTTTGTAAGTGAGGCTTAAATGGAGTACTTCCTGGTCAGACAGTTAACGTCAACAGCATTTTACACAGCTTTACAGTTTGACATTTTGGACAGAATTTTCTGCAAAAATTTCCAAGATTCGTCCCCCAGTCTGTACAAAAAAGGAAAACTTGCTCAAGCTAAACACATATTACATAAAAATCTAGGCTAGTCTATCAATGTTTACTGTGAAGGCAGCATGTAAATATCAGAACAAAGTATTGTTACTGGCAATACTATCAACTTAAGTTTTCATCATTTTACATTTATTTATCCTCCACCCCCCACCCCACATGTAGAGTAAGGTTCCACAGGGCAAAGAATTAAAAAGAAAAGAAAGAACTTAAAACAACTCACCAATTCCTTGTTAATGAAGAAAAGGCAAATAACCATTCACATCTTAATTTTCAAATCTAAACTTAATTTTCTTGCAAGCGCAAGCGCAAGCGCGCACACACACACACACACACACATCTCCTGGAAACCTTGTATTATCTTAATAAGGCACTGCAGATAAAAAGAGTATGATCTAGGTGCCGTACATTACTATCAGTACTTCAAGCTGAAGTATTTCCTGTTACAACTCCCATTGGTTCTCACATGTGCTAGTGCCTCTGGGTGGTGCCAGTCTACCCTTCCTTTTGTAAGTGATCCATGAGAGGAGGGCTGAGGCTGGCACAACCAATGTTAGGAACATTTAGGACAGAACTACTTTGGGCTAATGCTGGGAGCCTCCCAAACTAAGGTAATTATGAAGTGATTACCTAATTTGAAAGGGTTGGAGAAAATTTATTTCAACAGACTTTCATGGTTTTTCTGAGATGCACTATTACTAAGAATGTGACTTCACTCAACAAATACTTATTAATCGCCTTCTCTGTGCAAAGCACTGTTCCAGGCACTGGAATACAATAATGAACAAAACAAAATATGAACAAAACAAAGTCTGGTGGGGCCGGGCATTTAGCTCATTGCTTCTGGTGCCTGCCTCACAAGCTCAAGGACTCGAGTTTGATCCCCAGTACCAAAAAACAAACAAAGAAACAAACAAAAAACAAAAAAAACAAACAAAGTCTGGTGGTCCAGGGGACTTTTGAGGATTTTGTATATAATGAGAAAATCCATACAGAGGCAGAGAATAAATAAAACTTGTATGGAAATCTGCAAAGTCAATTGTAATTATTACTCACTACTAAAAAGCACTGAAATTAAGGTCACTACTTTAAGCCTCAAATAGCTTTTCTAAAACCTGGTACACAAAAATAAGGATTTTTAGGTTTTCAATGTTTCAAAAGTGCATGCTGGAGGCAATGGCATTCACTCTAGCAGTGAAAAGGAAAAATTTCTCACCATGATTCACCAGTGGCTAAGTCCTTTTAATTCAGGCTTAAAACACATTTCAAACTCAATTACTTGTACATACAAGAAAAGTGATAACAACCCCAAATTAACACCATAAGCTTGATTTGGCCAATTTTTTGGGTCAGTATCAGCATCTAAGAAAAACAAACTAAGTGTTTTTAAGGGGCTAATGTTCTTATGCTGAATTTTATTATGATTCTGGTTTTAGTCTCTAATGCCTAAGGCCACGTTAGCACGCTTCTATTAGACTCTGTTACAATGAACAGTCTTTTTAGGGTTTAGCCAGTCTGAGACACAATCGTTTGATATGTATGGTGTAGTGGTAGGAATGGCTTTTATTCACATTCAACAAAACAAAAATAGAGTAAATTCAAGACTGCTCAAAGAAAAATTTAAAAAGCCAGAGAATAAAATGTGTAAACTCCACTATTCTAATCTATACTTTACTGCCTTAGGATTTTACTTCCTTATGTTTAAAATAACAAAGCCTTTTGGGACAACAAACTAGAGGAATTATAGAAGTCAAATCTCTCTAGTTAGTCACTCAATAAAACGAGCAATTATCCCATGCTAGGTAAATTCTATCAGTTGAGGTTACAGCAATTATTAAAATAAAAATCTCTGCATTTAGGAATAGTGATGTAGCTCAGTGACAGAGTACTTGCCTAGCATATGTGAGATCGAGGCTGGATCTGTAACACTACAAAAACAACCACTTCTGCCTTCATGCACCCTCAATTCTAGTGTGGGGATTTAAGAAAAAATATTTGGGATGCCAGAAGGTGGCACATGCTATGGAGAATATAAAAGATAGGGACAATAAGTTTATTTGTGCACAGTTGCAAATTGCTTCTATCACAAAGTTGTTTGGCTTTACAGGACCAAAGTACTAAGCTTTCCCAGACACTGACTCAAGAAAACTACCACATTCTGTTGCAAATAACAGGATATTATTTGTTACAAATATCTAGAAAAAGGAATACAAAGTTCCAAAGATCAATCTAATAAAAAACACCACCTAAGGAAGTAAAATAACAAATCCAAAACACTAAGCATCAAAGTGTACTTTGGGATGATTATCAATGTTAAAATTGAAGGTATGAGTTTCCATATACTTACTAGCACTAGCTACAAATTTACTGTGAGGGTCAGAAGTGAATTCACCCTTAGGAATTATGCCTTCTACTTCTCTGACAGCAACACTGATATTTTATAATTATCCTCAGATATTTCTTTGAACCTAAAATAAATATTTAAATTGAATACAGTTCAACAATTAAAAGGCATTAGTTGCAAGTCACTTAGTTAAGATGTGTAAGACGTGGTACTTTTAAAATCAAGGACATGGAAAGGGCCAGGGATTTAGCTCAGTGGTTCTGCTACCTGCCTCGCAAGCGCAAGGTCTTGAGTTTGATCCCCGGGACAAATAAATAAATAAATGAATGAATGAATGAATGAATGAGAACAGATGTATTACTTATACAAATAAATAAATAAATAAATAAATAAGAACAGATGTGTTACTTTTGGGCCGGGGACTGAGCTCAGCAGTTCGGTGGCCTGCTTTGCAAGTGCAAGGACCCGAGTTCAATAACCGCAAAAAAAAAAAAAAGAAAATCAAGGACATGGACTAAATAGGAAGAATAAGACAAATACAAACTTTGAATGTAGTATGAGATAATATTATCTAATACGAAAAGGTATAAATCAGAGGGCCATGGATGTAGCTCAGTGGCAGAGTGCTTGCCTACCATGCACAACATGGGTTTGATCTCCAGTACTGCAAAAAAAGAAGAAAAAAAGTTTAAATCAAATATTTAGGTAAGTCAAAGGAGAGAGCAGCAATGAGATGATCAGAGAAGGCTTCATAAAAGATGGCATTGGAGGAAAGTCTAGAAAATGAGGAACATTAGATATCTAGGCAAAAGGAAAGGGAAGGAACAAAGGCCTCATGGCAGAAAAAGTACTTGATCAGTAACCAGTCCAGTCTGGTTGGGACATGGCTGAGTGTGCCTGTGTGTGTGTGTGTGTGTGTGTGTGTGTGTGTGTGTGTGTTATTAGGAACCTAACAATAGTTGATAAATCTGTGCTGAACTAAATAGGTCATGAGAAATTATTAGATGTTTTGAACATGTAAATGATAAAACCAGAGCTGTTTAGGCAGAAGAAGAGGAAAGATGAAAAAGGGGACTGGATGATTGACATAGCAGTCCCTTTTGAGCCTTGTGTTGAGAAACCAGATCTTGGGCAGGGATGTAGCTAAGGGGTACAGCACTTGCCTAACATGTGCCAGGCCTTGGGTTCGATCACCAGCTCTGCAAATTAATCAAACCCCCAGATCTAGGTCACATCGGTCAGTTTACCACAGCCATTTCTACATGACCCTGGGAAGTCATTTACCTTCTCCGATTCTCAATAAACTTATGTGTGTATTACTTTTTTTTTTTGTCATGAACCATGGGATTCAGCAAATGATTACATACTGAGAGTAGAGCAAAAACAGCAATAAAAGATCATTTCAAGTGATTAAAATAAGTAGCTTTCATTTAATAAGCAATTACTATGTGTTTGTTACTGTACTTGGAACTTTACATAAATCATTTCATTTATTCCAAGAATCCTAAGAGGTTATCTATTCTCATTTTACAGATGACAGGATTGAGAGTTTTAAGCTTTAAGTAACTTACTTGGGGTGAGGTAGCTGACAGAGTAACCGAGACCAAAAAAAGGTACACAGGTCTTCCTGAGTCTAAGGCTCTTTTTCTTTCCACTGCACCATGCTGTTTTTATGTGGTAGATGAATTGTACTAACATTTATTCTTGTATTGCAAAGGAATCACGATCTCTCTTAACACTCCTCTGGTGAACTAAATGCCTTCAAAGGGGATTAGAAACAATGTGTGCACAGTACAGTCTATTAATTTGCTGATTCATTTACTTGTTCAATTCACATTTATTGAGCACCCTTCATATGTTGTGCTTGGTATTATATTATAATTGACATGTGGGATGCATGGATGATAAGTTCCATCTCTGTCCTCAACATAAACTCTTGCTAGTAAATACCAAACATGTAAATGACCTGGCATATGACACTGAAGAGAATTGTGAATAAGAGACAATGAAGGCATCAAGGTATGGAAAGCCTATTACTATAATTTTGTATCTCTATGAAATCATGGCCTTGATCATTTAAAAATGATGCTTATATGCTTTTAAAACATTTGTTATTTATGTGGAGTTTTCAAAAAATACAGGCTAAATTCACAACAGAATGGAAAATTGGCCATGGAGCTATCATTTCGTTTAGTAAAGCTTCAGGTTATTAGTGTATTTAAGAAAGCATTCTGGAGGGCTGGGGATTTACCTCAATGGCACTGTGCCTGCCTCATAAACTCAAGGTCCTGAGTTCAATCCCTGATACCAAAAAAGAAAGCATTCTGGAGCCGGGTGTGATGGTGTATACCTGTAATCCCAGCACTCGGGAGGCTGAGGCAGGAAGACTGCTGCAAGCTCAAGGCCTGCATGGGCTACATAGTGAGTCCAGGCCCAGCATGAAGTACAAAGCAAGATCCTGCCTTAAAAAAAGGCATTCTGTTTGATTAGTATCAACTATTTTAATGGGCAAATAAAATGTATCTGAATTATCATAATCCTTGATTGGTATGGACATGAACCAATGTCAGACAGAAAGTAAAACATAAAAATAAATATATACACACGGAATCCCAGTTTGATCTGGAAATAAGAAGGTTCTGCCCTTCAAAAATAGTGCAAGATGCTGGGGATTTAGCTCAGTGGCACTGCGCCTGCCTCAGAAGTGCAAGGTCCTGAGTTTGATCCCTGATACCTCCCCAAAAAAATAAAAATAAATTTTTAAAAATTGTGAAAGAAAATAAAACTGAGCTTTTCTAACAAGTACTCTGATAACTGACAATATTAAAATAAAACCTATAGCCAGGAATTTAGCTCAGTGGTTCTACCGCCTGCCTTCCAAGTGCAGGGACTGCAGTTCCATCCCTGGTATAAGAAAAAACAAATTATAATGGGGGATTGATTTTGCTACTCATTTCACTAAGGCCATAAGTGACATGAAAGGGCCCAAAATGGTTGACTGGAGTATGTTAAATCCTCTTATTAGAGGCGAATGCTAAATGGACCACATCTTTCTGCTTAGTGGAAGTAGATTTTGCTAGGTGTAAAATGTTTATTCTGGGGTATCTTCCTTCTCTTACTCTCTAGGGATGAAAAATGTTTATTTGTGAGACAGCTGACAATGGTCAGGAGTGACATATGTGCCACAACAAAAGCCCCAAATTAGCCCCTAAATCATTCTGCTGCCAAGAATTAACCCTTTATCTTGTACAATAGAAATAATTCAGAAAGACTTTAAATATACTTTAATATATCTCATAAATATCAAGTTGGACAGAACAATATACATTAGGCTGATTTATAAAGTATTTGGGTCAGGAGGATCACTGTGCATTCGAGGCCAGCCTGGGCTACATAGTTCAAGGCCAGCCTGAAGTACATAGTGAGATCCTGTCTCAAACAACAAACAAAGAAAAAATTTTGGTAACAGCTGAAACAATAAAATGTATCATCTTCTGATCATCATAAAATTTTAAAATAGTTTTTTTATTTTTAAAATTTTGGTGCCTCTAGCTTGGAATTGAGTTAGATCACATTTTGGGTCATAAATTCACCATAACTAATATCAGTTAATAGATACCTAGCATGTTTATTAAGCTCAGTCTAAGAAAGACTAAAACTTTTGATATATCCTCACAAATAGTAAAGCAACCTATTACATTGTGATTAGGCTAACTAAAAACAAGTTAAGCTAAAATGCAATTGTATCACACAACTAAAAAAAAAAAATTCAAAAACCATCTACTCTGACAGGGATTTCTCATTGAATGGAAATAGAAAGGGATCATCTCTTTGGAGAGTCACAAAACACTTTTAGATGCAATCTTGCCTGCCTTTTCTTTTTCCTTCTCTATTTCTTTTGTGTCTGTCTTCTTTTTCAAGGGGAGCATAGAAATAAAGACTGTGGAAAAAATACAGTGCAAAGAAAAGGGCTTTTTAGCTAAAATCATATAGAAAAAAGTATCAATAGTTTACATTAATTCATTCATTCTATTGTACTGACTAGTGAATATAAATACTAGCAAAAAGTAAGAACACTTATGCTGGTTGGTTTAAACATTAAACCGATTTAGTTATCAAGGTAGTCTCTGGGATTACAATGACTTGACTGTATAGGATATAAGTGGTAAAGCAAGTGTAAAATGGGTTATTGCATTTATTGGACAGCCCTTGTATCCTGTTAAACTAAAACTGAAACTAGTTAAGAGTCCAAAAGAAATTGGACTCTCATTCTGTGGTTGCCATAACCATTCATATGGAAGTGTGAGGCTCTATCTTAATCTGTTCTTTTGATTATATTTCAAAATAGAAAATAAAGTTTACATGAACAAAGGTATAACATAATGATTTCACACACTTAGTATTTTGTAGTGTAGTTTTATTTTTTAAAATAAATGTAAGATAGTTCTCACAGAATTCCTACCCTCCTCATGACCCTGCCTCCAAGGAATAAAAACATTATAGGCCCTTTCTGTCACTGAAAATTCTATTCCAATGAATCTCTTTCATCATCATCTTTGGATCAATAGCATAATGTAATGCGGTTGAAATGTTGACTTTAGTAATCACTCATGGGAGTATCAGAGCACTTTCTTTCCTTATAAAGAAATAAATTTAATATTTTGTTTTTGAAAGTGATCATTTGTTCCAATCAGAAATGAGCTAATAAGACAGTTAAAGAATCTATCCACTCAAATAGTTCTTTTCCTTTGTAATTATTGGTACTAGATTACCGATCCTTACATAGACCGTTTCATACATTCTGTGCACTATATCATGAATATTTGCTTTTTCTAAGTAACCTCATTTAATTGGTTTTATTTGTACTTGAGTTCTACCTAATAAATTTAATGTAAAAAGTTACATCCAATACATCTTTAAGTGTCTTTTATTTTAAATGTGTTTGCTGCTGTTGTTCCTCTAAACTGCATAACTTCTGTTTCATAGGGGAGGACTTCTATTAATGGAATTTTCATAATCACATCAAGTTATACAGTCTGTGAAGCCAAGTAAGAACTGTTCTGCAGCAAGTAAAGTCAAATAAAGCACCTAAACTGAGTATGCCCTCTAGTTACTATAACCATGATGAAAAAGGCCTTCGGTGATTTCTGGATTGGATGTAATTTAGCAGATCTAGGGTGTGGGGGCATACCTCCACCGTAGGGCATTTGCCTAGCATGCATGAGGCTCTGGGTTCAATCCTCAGCACCTAAAGAAGTGGATGGATCTACGTTACATCCCTGGGAAATAATACAGCATTCCTTTCTCTCTACTAGTTGAAGCGGCCCATTACTAAACACTGGCGAAAGATTCCTAATAAGACACATTCTAAATTGAAACAAGAACTATTTAAATAACTGTGAAATGATACAGTAGTTACATTCTCCATTATTTTTCTAAAACCGCCATGTTCTGAGTCTGCCTTTAAAAAGCAGCCAGCGAAAAAGTGAGGAGAAGCAACAGACACATTGAAGAAAAAGATTTTTAAAAATTCAAACAGAAAACTGAGAGAACATCTGAAGGATAGCTGGCGCGGCATTAACATATCCTAGGTAAACAGTTTGTTCATTAGTTTAATTTTCACATCTGTCAAACTAGGAGGCCGCTTCCCAATTGCCACTCCTACTGCTCCCCGCTATTTCAGCGTTTGAATTGCCACACATTCGTTTCCTACCAAGATACACAATGTTTGGGATAAATAGGCTCCCCTGGCCCTCACTCTGTCCTGGAATTTCGCCTACAGCTCAGTCCCGGTAGCTCTGGGGATCTAACTGGAAAGTGCTAGTAGTTTAGTAACTCCAGTATCTCCTTTTAAAACTTAGTTTGACCTTCCGACTACGTTGGGCTCATCAGTTAACCTCAGTTCCAAACCTAGGGTACAGGACAGTCCCTTGAAATGTGCGCTGTAAACATTGATACTGATGCGCTGCCAAATCTAAAAAAGTTTCTTAACTCTTTGTTGAGTTAAAAAAAAAAAAAAGTCCAAACCCAGCAGTCCAGAAAAACACAAAGATGAAAATAAACGTGGTAATTAATCCAAAATGCGGATCTCCGGAGAGATCCCTTCTCCCTTCAACTTCTTGAAGTGGGCTGAAGAAGCTCTCTCCCATCTTTCTACCCAACCTTTCCCACTAAGGTCAGGAATCCCCCACTTTCAAGGCATCCACGTCAAACTCTGACAACTGAATCGCAAGCCAGCGGGCGGGAGAGAAGAGGTCGGGGCAGCACAACCCCGGCTTTCCCAGGCTCCTTCCGCCAGCCCCTCCAGCCCCGGCGCCAGGGTCCCCAGATGTTCTCTTACATAACCCGCTCCGCGGAGTCCCCCGACTCTACCCTCCAGAAGACCGCGGGTCCCCCCGCCTGGGAGCAGCGCCTGCGTCCCCTGCTCAGTGCTGCGGGCCGGTCCCGTCCCACTCTCCCACGCCGCAACCCCAGCCAGGG
>NW_022900924.1:11447129-11447554 GCF_012274545.1 Fukomys damarensis | reverse complement strand
TCCTCCGCCGTCTCGGAGCACCCCCGCCCCGGCCCTTCCGGGGTCCCCTGCACCGGTCTCTCAGGGACCCTCGCCCCGACCCGCTGTCCAGGTCCCTCGCCCTCGTCCCACCGTCCTGGTTCCTGTCGGGGTGCCCTCCCCTCAGCCCGCTTTCCTCAGCCTTCCTGGGGTTCCTCTCCGGTGTCCCACTGTCCTGGGCCCTCTCGGGTCCCCCGTCCCTGACTCCCGCTCTCAGCCCCTCTCGGGGTCCTCTCCCCTCACTCTGCCGTCCCGTTCCCTCAGGGGTCCCCGTCTCTCACCTGGCCGTCCCGGTCCCTTTCGGGGTGCCCTCTCCATCCCGCCGTCCTGCTTCCTCTCACTCCGCTGTCCCAGCCTCCGTCCAGGTTCCTCTCGGGGTGCCCTGCCCTCGGCCCTGCGGTCCCAGC
>NW_022900924.1:11442825-11446675 GCF_012274545.1 Fukomys damarensis | reverse complement strand
AGGTGCGGTTCCTGCCAGGGGTGGCCAATCGCACCGGACTGCGCCGAGCGTGCTCCGCCCCTCCGTCTCGGTCCGCCCGCCCCCTACTTTGGCCGCGCCCCCAGCTCTGCTCCGATAGGCTCTCTACTGACCTTCCCTGAACGCAGAACCCTGGACCGAGGCCGGATATAGGCATTTGATTGGGCGTGCCTCGGAAGCCGAGAGGTCGATGGTGCCTGAGGATTGGCAGAGTTGATGGTGGGCGGGACAGGCAGGGGCGGGGCTTCCTCAGACGCGGAAGACTTTGCAACTTCAGTTACTGTAGGTCCCGCCTGGGGTGCGGTCAGTCTTGTATGTGCTTTGGGGGTCAAAGTTCAGGGGGTCCGAAGACCAGGGACTTCCCACGCCTTTACTTTTTTGGGGAGCCCCCCCAGGCAAGAGATTTTGAGGGAGGATCCTGCTTTCTCGCTGGATGTAATTCTTAACTTTTTTAGTAATTCTGTCGTAAATTAATTCTGTCCTAGTACTTGGACAAATTTCCTGGATCTCTGGCAGGGGAGTTGCCTTTTTTCCCATTGAGTTCAACAGATGTCAGTTTAATACTGAAAAAAAAAACAAAACAACTATGTAGTAGGTGCATTCTCTGTACATCTACATTTGGAATATTTTTAACAGGCCCAAGAACAGAATTTAAATATTCATTTTGGGGGGTTTTATGACAGAACAAGAGCTGTGGTAGGAGAATTCCTGTTAGCGTTAACAAGGTTCTGGGAGATCATTCAGTATAACCTTTTCCAGTCTCACAGGTTTCAAGGGTTCATTGTGAACTAATGGCCAAAGGCCACTGAGCTTTGACCCAAAGGAAACCTGTGATATCTTGACCCAAGCTGAAAGATCGTATCTGCTAGGGTTTAAATGCGTCATGTTACTCAGGGCCATTGAAAAAATTTTTGTATATTGCGTATGTTATTAAATCAACAATGCAAAGTGAAAACTGCTGTGCTGTCCTTTAAACCCTAAAGTTTATAGACTTTGACAATGTAGCCGTTTATGAAGAAATTGTTTCATTTCATGAACATCATTCCCTATTTATTTTATTTATTTATTTATTGTTTGGTTTTTTGAGACAGGGTCTCACTATGTAGTTGAGACTGACCTGGAACTCACTGTGTAGCCCAGGCTGGTCTCAAACTTGCAGCGATCCTCCTGTCTCAGCCTCCCGAGTGCTGGGATTACAGGCGTGAGCTGCCACGCCCGGCTCATTCCCTATTTAAAAAACTCTTGCTGGTGAAATTTGTGTTCAAAACATTTCTGGTACTATTTAAAAATTGTGCCGCTTTCCAATTCCAAAGCTCCAACAGTTAAACGTGAGTGTTAGGGAAAGTAGAAATGCCTGGAGCGCACAAAAAGCTGTTAAAACAAGGTGGACAGTACTTGGGTTTAGGTCGAGTCCTGCAGTAGGTGTCTCATTAGCAGTGTGGCGGAATACCATTTTGAGAAGAGGTGCAAAGGAAGATTTCATCTGGTAAAAGTTTCGAGGGAGCTTGATTGTTACAAACTTGAAAAGGCTGTGCCAAGTCATATTAAGCAACAATAAAGGATGGGTAAGACTAAAGCCATGATAGAATTTTTTTATTCATTGTTTATTGGTACATTTCAGGTATACAACATGATAACTGACATTCATCATTGGAAACTTGTACCTTTACACAATATAGCTTGGCTATTTTTCCCTCAATCTCATCCCTTCCCTTCACCCCCTCCATCCTTCTCTATTTACAAATACTTTGTTTCCGTTTTTTTCCTTTTCTCATATTTTTTCCTTTCCCTTCCCCCACCCCTCCCACTTCCCCTTCTCCTTTGGACCTTTTCTTCCTATTTCACATAATCTATTATACATTCTGATGCTAATTTACACTGTCAGTTTCTCACACCAGAGAAACTATTTGGTACTTACACATGTATCCTATTTATTTCTCTTAAGAGTATACCATGACAGAATTTTTGTTTTGTTTTGGTACCAGGGATCAAACTCAGGATCTTGTGCTTGTGAGGCAGGCAGCAGAACCATTGAGCTAAATCCCCAGCCCAACAGAATATTTTTTAAAGCAGGTTTCTCCATGTATTAGTTAAGAGCTTATCTTACCAATTCTTTGGATTGAAAACATAGAGTAAATTTTCACCACCTAAGTGTGAAATTAATTTATCTCTATTATATATAAAAACTGGCCGCTAAGAAATGCAATAAAAAAGAAATGAAAGCATAAGACAAAACTCCATTGTCTTGAAACCATATAGCAATGAAATCAACTTTTTTGATTCATTATATTAATGAACTTTGATTTCTAAATGTTATTGGTTCTTTTTGTACTATGAATATTGCTACTGATAAATTCAAGCTGCTCAATGCTGTTGATTACAAATAATTTAGATGTGATTCAACTGCACAAAAATAGAAAATGACTTCATCCTTTGGCTAGGAGACAATTCTGAAATGCTACTTTAAACATAGATGGCCGATGTACAGTGAGCCCTGAGAGTCTTTTTATTCAGAAGAAACTTCAGAAGATCTCTAAACTCCTGGAAAGACATTTGTAGCATTTCATTTTGCAAATTGTTGTGTTTTTGTTGGGAAGAAATAACCCTTACAAAGAGAGCCATTATTTTAATTAAAACAAGGTAGTAAATGAGAAATGTCAAAACAAGTCGGATGAGAATAAGGATTTTCATTTTTAGAAGACACCTTGGGGGCCAGTTGCAAGATAAATTTGATCACAAAGGGCCTGAGAATCAGAGTACGTGTGGTTTCATCTTTGCCTCCACATCTGTGTTCAGTTTACTGCTTCTACAGCATCTTGGGTGCAACAGAGTGGGATTATTTTGCACAAGCCACTGAACACCTCTGGGCCCTTTTCCTTAATCCTTGTTCTTGCTACACACAACTCGACAGGACTGTTCTCACTGAAAGTGCACCCTAAATTTGTGAAGCAAAGTTTACAACACTGTGACCCCCCCTGTATTCAGAGGGAATCAAATTCATGCGGATATTGCTTCTTGTTTTCTCAGTTTTAGCCCAGTTACTTACTATAGGCAAACGCTTCACTTGCTAAGCTGAGAGTTGGTTAGCAAACTTTTGGATTAGACAAAAATTTTAAAAATTAATATTCAAAGAAATATGGGGCAATTGTTGTGTGGAGAGCCTGGGTCTGGAAGTCTTAAACCAAGCAGACTGGACAGTAGCATGTTTTAAAAGGCAGATGAGAAGTCTTTTGTCATCTGTAAAATCCTGAGCACACCTTGTCGAGTAAACCGTACAACAGAAAAGATGCCCAAGAAGTGGGAAAACACGGTTTTGCTGACCTGATGATGGAACATCAGTATCCTAGTCTTTTAGCTCTTGACAAAGGTCCAATGGGGGGAGGAGCCAGGATTCCTTTTGGGGGGGCATCATCACGCACACTGTGGCTGTCTGGGTTTCCCGACCTATTAAGGGACGGTTCAAGTCATTCACTTGCTCATATTAGAGATCAGTCAGTTCCATTTGCCAAGGGCGCTGCCAACCTCCCGCCCCTCGGGTCGCCTGCAGACCGAGGTTGATTTCTGGCCCTGGGCGCCGCCTGGTGGCTATTTCTGGAATGTCCTCGGAGGTTCGGGGTCCTGACCGTGGCTTGGGCTGTCCAAAGATTTGCCTAACTCCAGGGAGCCTGCCTCCGGCCCTCCCCACCTTCACTCACTGAGAATACTAAGAAGTTGATGCAGAGTCTAGAGAGCTGGAGAAAAGGGGAGTCTGGCGTTCTCTCATCTTTCCAGGTTGGCGGGGTCAGGCCGTCGTCGGGCAGCTCGCGACCCGGAAGTCGCCCGCATCCCGAGG
>NW_022900924.1:11437205-11442450 GCF_012274545.1 Fukomys damarensis | reverse complement strand
CTCGGGCTCGCGGGGGCGCGGGGAAGGACAGCGAGGGGCGAGCCCTCGTCGGAGCTTGGGGGTCTGAGGCTTCGCCGCGACCCCAGCTGGGCGTGGTTGAACCCGGGGTTTTCTGTAGCTGGAATGGGCCAGTCTTTGGGTTCCTCGAGTACTAAGTAGTCCTATTTTGTTGTTCTTTTTACGGAGAGGGCCAGAGCAAAGCCCAGTCTCCTTCCTCTGAAACGCTTAAGTCAGCTGCGCTTCGCGCGGAGCAGTGCGTGATTGGGAATAGAGCCGGTTGGTTGGAAGAAGAACCCTAAATCTTTGGCTCAGTCCCTTCGTAACGTTAGAGAACGTAAGCCTTCCAGCCTTGGTGTACTCAGCTGTAGTAGAGCTCCTAACGGTGCCTGCTTCTTGAGGCAGGTGGACTGGATGAGACGTACCAGTACGGTGTCTGGTCCTCAGCTTTGATCACGTGGGAGGTAGTGATTTGCCTAATGGTACACAGATGTTGTGTTTTCACTCAGACTCATGCTTTTGAAATTCGGAGCCTTGCTCCTTACCCTTTGGTGTGAGGAACATAGTTTTGGAGGGATTGAAGAAGGAGCTGGCTGGAGGAAGAGGTAGGTGAAGAAATACGGAAAGACAAAGGAGAAGAAAGAGTACGGAGGCCTTTCTCTGGGGGGAGTAATTTAGCCCAAAAGTAGGACCCTAAAGCCGGAGCTATAGACCAGCCACCTGGGGTGATTAGTGTTGTCTCAGCCTCCCAGGTTCTAAGTGCGGGCTCCCCAGCAAACGGCAGGACCTCACTGAAGGTCTCTTCCGTTGCGGGAGGGAGAAGGGATTGTGGAAATTGGATCTGCAACAGCTTTTCAGAAGGCAGCTGCCTGTGTGGGACATAAAGTTGGATCTAATTGCATTTGGCACAGCTACTTGAAGACAAGCACTTGCATTGCCTTTAATGGCCACGAGGAGGCGTGGTAAAACCAAAATTGATATTTTCCCCCCTGCAAGTACTGTACTGTACAAGGACCATTGAAATTAGTACACTTCAGCCATTTGCTTGTTGTAAGAACAGTGTTGCAAGTGTTTTAAACAGTTTTTGTTTGAGAATCTTGCCCCCGCTTCGTTGTAACTTTGAAAATAGTTGTTACTAGAATTTGATTTGTTGTAGGGAATTCTCCTTTTTTATTGTATGCACAGAATGTAAAATGTGTCACGGTGTCCAGGACAAGCCTGTGTCACTGAGTAGGCTTGACTGCCTGCCACGTCCAGCCTCAGTGCCTACAATGTGTGTCCTCAGCTCACTGGTGGTTTCATGCAAGTCTGCATTGAATAGAAATTCACTTTACAGGGCCGGGGACTTAGCTCAGTGATTCCGCTGCCTGCCTTGCAGGTCCCCAGTACCAAAAAAGAAAAAAAATTCACTTTACAGAAGTTTATTAAGTACTTAGTCCTGTGTCAGGTGATACCGTGTCTAGGGATTATGATTTTAATTCTCCCTTTTCCTCTAATTTTTCTCAGACACTGAGGATGCTAGTGAAACTGACCTGGCAAAGCATGATGAAGATTATGTAGAGATGAAGGAACAGTAAGTATGATTTTTGTATTTGTTTTCTGGTATATGGAATTGACAAAATCTTTATAATGATGGTGTATATAATGACTATGTTTTATTCATACTGTGTGTGCAAACCTCACCCCCTACTACCTTTTTTGTAGTGCTGGGAAATTGAACCCAGGGAGCATTGAGTTACATCCCTATCCCTTTAGGTTTCTTTTTTTTGTGTTTTTTTTGGTACCAGGGATTCAACTAGGGACCTTTCCCTAGCAAGGCAGGTGGCGGAACCACTGAGCTAAATCCTCAACCCCTCTGTTTTGTTTTTGAGACAGACTCCTGCTGAGTTCCCCAGGCTGCCCTCTTGCACTCCTGACCAGCCTCTCCTTACTCCACTTTAAGTTAGTCTCATTTAATCAGTCTTCAAGACTCTTGAGTGTAGGCCGGGAAGAATCTTGGTGGAAATGATCACGAGGCTGGGAGTAAGGCCCTGTAATGGGTGAACCTTTTCCATGTTTTTATTATTTTGGAATGTGAAAACCAGTGCCAGAGAGGGTGAGTGGTGCTGTGAAGCAGTTGGGTTCTCAGATAGGCGTGAACCCCCTGAGCACTGACTCCTTCCTGCACAGCGTGGTGGTGCTCAGAGAGCTCCAGGACTGGGGAGTAGGCAGTCCGCACTCACAGGTCTTCACACAGCGGCAGCTACACTAGCCAGGGGAACAAAACCCTACTCTTTTCTGTGCCTCCCTCCCTCTTCTCCCCGCTGCTCCCCTCCCTTCCTCCTTCCTTCTCTCTCTTTTTCTCTTCCCTCCCCTTTGTTTGAACTGAGATCTTTCTATGTTGTCTAGGCTGACCTTGGACCCTAGCTGTCTTCCCAGCACTGTAGCTGGGACTACAAGTGCTGCCATTTCCCCCTCCCATTTTTAATCATACACCCAGATAGAAGACAGCACGTAACATATGTTTAATAAGTATTTATTGAGTGCATTTTGAGGATCTTGATTTGACCTTTTAAATTCTTTTAAAGTAGATGATCCACAGTCTCTCCCTTCTAGGTTCTATTCACAAATGTTTATAGCCATTCTGTGGATTCTGTCATCATTTTCAACCTTAGGAACCCAAAGGGGTAATTTTGCTAAGTCTGACCAATGGTGAATGAAGGATTACTTATAATAAAATTATGTGATCTTTATCACAGTTTCATCTTTGCAAGCTTTGTATTGATTCCCCTTGACCTCTTTAGGATACATTCTCACACACCGGTTCTTTTCCCTGTACGTGACCTAAGTGAGTCTTAAGTTTTTCGTTTCTTTCTTCAATCTGTCATTTCCTTTCGAAGTCTCAGTTACGGGAATTGGCCGGCACTGTCAAGGTGGAAAAGTTAATGTCCTGGATTCCAGATACTGACTTGTGCGTGGTCCTTGCATCTCCCCCCTTTCCTGTACTTGATATATCTAAGCATCATTTTCAGAGATCATCTTTTGATTGAATGTACTCCCTTAATGAGAAAATAATTTTGATTAAAATTGAATGCCTTGTGTGATTCAAGGTGAGCATGGGGAGTTGATCAGGATTTATCCTAAAAGAAGCAGCCCTCTGGTGGGACTCCCAGATTCTGCCTGCTCTTTCCCCCAGCTGCAGAATGTTGGGTTGTGCATGTCAGACATATTTGAGCAATCAGAAGACTATTGTGGATATCACATGTTGGACAGTGTTATTTTAGGTCGCAAATCCTGCTTGCTTTTTGGTACCGGGAACTAAACCCAGAGTGTTCACAATGAGCTATATCCCAAGGCCTTTTTTGTTTTTGAGACAGGGCCCTGTTAAGTTGCTAAATTGTCCAGGCTGGGCTCCAACTTGTGATCCTCCTGCCTCAGCCTCCCAGAGTGCTGGGATCACAGACTGCAAAACCTGTTTTGCCACTGAGAGATTGTTGATGTTTTCAGATAGAACTCAAAATATTGTGGAAATGTGATTTACATATAGAATCCACCATTTGAATGGATTTGCCAGTGTGTAATTGCCACAAATCCGTATATTTATCAACCGATGAATGAGTAAACAAAAGATAATACTTATACTTAATGGAGAACTAGTTTGTCATAAAGAGGGATACGTTTGAGTCATCTGTAGGAAAGCAAATGCTTCTTGAGGCCATAATATTAAGTGAAATAAATCAAGACACACAAGCTTAACTACTGTATTTATTTGTATGAGAAATCCAAAGTATCAAAAATTAGGAAAAGGAAATAGGGACATCTTTTATCAGTGGGAAGGGGATCTAGAGACAAAGAGGGAGGGAGGAGAAGGGAAAAGGAGTTAAAAAGAATTAAGACACATTAAGTGCATGTGTTTGCTCTGCAAATGTATGCCAATAAAAAAGTAATGTGCCGTGGTCTTTTCCTTTGTGTGTCCGGTGTGTTCTTATCTAGCTGGGGCTATAAATGAATTTTCCATTTTAATTTTTGTTCTGAATTACTATTTTTCTGCTCCTGAAAGAGTAGTGCTTTTAAAAGTGATGTGAAGAATTATTGACTTATTGCTTATTCAGCTGTGGTGTTTTTTCAAAAAACATGCCCAGGACATAATCTCATTCCTTTGGAATTTATAATCTAGTTGTAGAGTTGAAATTAGAGTTATTTTTAATATGTTACTTATACTTTTAAGTCCAGAAGAAAACGGCATCATACTTTGAATTTTTCTTTTTATGTTTATGTTTGTATGTTTACTCATTATCATTGATATTTATTAAAATCTGTCTTCATATTTGTACATTTTAGACTGATTCTCTAAAGGTGGAGTAACAGAAGAATAAGAAATTAAGATATAATTCAAGAATATGCAACCCTTGTCCTTTTCTCTTTTTTTGAGATGGGATTTCACTATGGTGGTCTCAAACTGGTAGGCTCAAGTGATTGTCGTGCCTTGGCCTCCCAACGAGCTGGAACTTACAAACATTTACCACTATGCCTGGTTCCTGTCCCTTTCTAACCGCTCTTGCTAGTACGTTGTAAACCTCTCTTCCCTAAAGAACATTGGTGTCATCCCCCTAACAGACTCAGTAACTCCTGTGTAGAGGTTGTTATAGAGTTGGGGACTGAATGCTTTTGTCTTTCAGTGTGATTTTTCTTTTACAGGATGTATCAGGACAAACTGGCTTCTCTCAAGAGGCAGCTGCAACAACTGCAGGAAGGTTGGTGTGTGATTGACTCCGTTTCTAAGTATTTTCTTAATGTTAAGCATGAAGTCTGTTTTACTTCTCTGTGGGAACAATTGAAAATTTACTGTAAGTGATTTTATGTATCCAGTACATATTTTACTATCTTTGATCAAAAAAGTAATTTTCAAACTCTTATTTTGTATTTATTTTCAATATGTCGCAAATTCTGTAAGTGAAATCATGTTTGGGGCCTTCCAAAGCTAGTTATTTTTAGGAGAGATGTTACTACTGAATAGTAAAATCTTACCTTTTTTTTTAGCTTTGTGTGTGATACTGAGGGTTGAATCCAGTGTCTTGTGCTCAACTGCATCTCCAGCCTTTTTAAAAATTTCTTTTGAGACAGGGTCTTGCTAAGTACCAAAGTTGCCCAGGCTCGCCTTGAACTTGGGATCCTCCTGCCTCAACCTCCCAGAATGCTGAGCTTGTACGCCACCACATCCAGTTTATTTTTCTTTTTCTTTTTTTTTTTTTTTTAATCTTATTTTTCT
>NW_022900924.1:11418323-11436214 GCF_012274545.1 Fukomys damarensis | reverse complement strand
TTTTTTTTTTTTTTTTTTTTTTTTTTTTTTTTAATCTTATTTTTCTTTCTACAACTAATGTTAATGGACTGTGGATTATCCACATTATTTTCTATTTTGTGTTTGGCACAACATAAGTGATGGTTTTTGTCAAGTGCTTTTGGCCCCTAAAGGCAGTGCAGCATGGAGTTTTAAGAGCCCAGGTCCTCAAGTTCCATGGCAGAGGGGGAACCTGTTTTCACTTTCTTGTGTATGACCCGAGCACATCACTTTCTCTTGCCTAATTGGTGTTTTTAACCTGCAAAATGGAAGAAAACAGAGCATCTAGTGTAGTATTGGGCACAGTTTGAGAACCCAGGGAGGGTTAGCTGCTGCCATTAGCTCTTGAGTTCCGCAGTGTGGAGCCCTTATCAGTGACACTGCTTTCCTGCTGGGTACTTTGTGTCATTAGTGGGTAATCTGCTCTCTCGGACAGCCCATGGCAAGCACTGAACACGAAGCACTGCCCCGACAAGTTGGACCCCTTTGGGGAAGAACTGTGAAAGCAGATTTTAGAATCTAGGCCTGAGCTGTGTGGTACTGTCACTAACTGCATGTGGCTATTTGTTTTATGTAAATAGAACCAGTAGCCCAGTTGTTCAGTTGCAGTAGCTGTATTTAAGTACTAAAGCCGCCACTCGTGGCTAGTGGCTACCACATTACATAGTGCAAATAGAGAATAGTTCTGCACTGCAGAAAGCTGTGCTGGACAGCCTTGACCCAGAACTTACTGCCAGAGAGTAGGGAGGTCAGTGCTTTGGACTGTAGTAGCAAGCACTTGGAATCTCTCGGGGATGTCTGCAGCCCTGTACTCCCCTCCCGTAGAGAGTTTTGATGTGCTGAGGGGATGGGCTGTCCCTGGGCCCCAAGTGAAATCTGCTGGGTGTTTTGGTTGAGAACTGGAATCCAGTTAACTGCTCAGGTGTGGCTTTTTTGAATTTTTGTTATTCTGATGCTTATAAAACAGTCATTGTCCGCCAGAGCATGGTGGCTCACGCCTGTAATCCCAGCACTCTGGGAGGCTGAGGCAGGATTGCTATGAGTTCGAGACCAGCCTGGACTACAGTAGTGAGTTCCAGGTCAGTCTCAACTACATAGTGAGACCCTGTCTCAAAAACCAAACCAAAACCAAAAAAAAAAACAAAAAAAACAGTCATTGTCAATTGAAAATAACTTAATAACTTTAGGAAATAAAGCGCAGAGCAGTTCGATCTTCACAATAACTTTCTGTTTTGTAAATGCTCAAAATCAGGTACATTACAGGAATATCAGAAGAGAATGAAAAAGCTGGATCAACAGTACAAGGAGAGGATCCGAAATGCAGGTGAGGCTCTTTGATGTGGAAGTGAACTATCTTCAAATGTTCCACCGCATCCTCCATGTAATGTGGCTCTAAGAGCTATTTCCCAAGTTGTGTTGCAGGTACTGTCTGGAGGGGAGGGTTTTAGGGAAGAGAGATTCCAAAGGCATAAGTTAATAAAATGGGTTCATCTCCGTTCCTGCAGCCAGTGGCATTAATGGTGGCTGCTTGCCCTCAAGTTCTTCCTGGTGCCCAAGAACAGTCTTGTATATTATTGCTCACGGCTGGCTTAGTGGCCAGTCAGAGCTGCTAATGTGGAAAGGGATTGTAGATTCCTTCACACTCATTTTATAAGTTTGTTTCTTCTGAAATTCTGTGCTCTAGGGAGGGTGTCTTCTCTTTATTTCCTTCAAGTGTTGTATAATAAGCATTGAGAGAAAAAAAGCATATCTTTACTCTGTTATACCTAGTAAATGTTTTTATTTGCATATCTGTTGGACATCCGATACTTGTAAGCACTGTAAAGTCATGAACAATTGTCTTTGACTTTAGGAAACTCATGTTTCACTGATGAAAGATATGCATATGTCTGAAGTTAACATCGTGAGTTAAATGACGAATCATGAAGAAAGGAAGATGTGGCAACTGTTTAAAGTGTGTAAACAGATTCCTGAGCTTACATGGAACTGTCCATGTTAAATTTTGAAGCCACCATCAGCCAGCATTTTGAGTGCCAGCAGGGTGCCTTTGTTTCTCCTTGTCAGAGTGGAAATAGTGTTGGATTTAAAAATAAGGTCAAGGGCCAGGGATTTAGCTCAGTGCCACTGCACCTGCCTTGCATATGCAGTTTTGATCCCTGGTACAAAAAAAAAAGGTCAAGATATGTCATGTAAAGGTGCAAGATCCTAATGATGAAAGTAACTGTATTGTATACCTAAAGTATATAAATAAATTTAATGGGAAAAAAAAAGATCTGGGTGCCACTCCCCATGTTGTTTGCCTCTTGACTTTGGATACAGCAACTCTAGCTCGCTGTCCATAAAGCTCTCATCCTCTCTACCTAGGGGGTCCAGTGTGCCCAGTGTGTGCAGACAGAAAGAAGCTGAGAGGCGTGGGGCACTGGGAGGTTGCGTGTCCCTGGTGCTACCCTCTCTCCACTCTGAGCTCCCAAGGGACATCATTATAATCGTCACCCTTCTTCCTGCAGCTCCCTTCAATAAGGTCAGGGATGTGATATTGTGGAAGGCTGTGGCCTTAAGTTCAGATCCTACCTCCATCACTTTGGGTCTGTGCCTTTAATCCGAGTTTTCATTTGTGGAGCCTTAGTTTCCCCATCTGTAGGAGGGAATACCAATTCCTCAAGGAATCAGCTTAAGATGTAAATAAGGTAAGAAAATTGATGTAAGCTGTCTTTCCCTACATTAGAACTGCAGGATCAGTATTGAGTTGTTTTTCTTAATTCGCCTCACAGACACTCCATCCTGTCCTTGTGTATGGTTCCGTAAACATTTCTTCCCTCCAGGTGAAAATGAGGAAGAGTTTCTAAATTAGTCATGACTTGAGCTTTAAAAAGCCCATTCTGTGCAGAAATAATCCACCTGCTTTGGTTGTGTCTGGTGTCTCGCTGCTTTAACTGAAACAACTGCCAGCTCTAAGTGCTAATTGGTCGTTTTGTCTTGTTGATGCTTGTGTGATTTCTGCAGTGGCGCCGGATGTCAGGTGTCTGACTTGTTCTTGGATGGTACAATCTGAAGTAGGCACAGGAGTAAGCATACTGGAATGGGTGGTGCTCAAGCTCCTATGCAGGGTGATTCCCTTGACCATAAAAGACTCCCAGGCTCGAAAATGATGAGTGGCTTGTCCCTTTTTTCAGTGAATTTTTCTCATCCAGCAACTTGTTCATTGACATCTAGTCTCTTAACCAAGGGTTCTTAGAACTCCAAAGTCTTTGGAGCATGCGGAATCTGCTTTTTTCTGAGGAATGAATGCAGGGTTTATCAGGTTTGCAGCGAAGGCTTTGGTAAACTAGGGGGTACTGCAGAGTTAGTGGCTCAGCAGTAGTCTTTGCAGACCATATGCAGCTGGCCCTGCATCACTGAGGAGAGATTAGAAGCCGCAGGCCTTTTTGGTTTGATATACTGGATGTGCAGAGGGGCTCACGGCCAGTGGAGGAAGGCTTCTAGGAAAACAGTAGGAGCTAAATAACCGGCGGGAGGATACTTTAGGATGCCTAAGAGGAGCTTGCTGAGGGAATGGATGTCCAGGAAGACCTCAGGCTGGAGACTCCATTCGACCAGGAGCTTGGAGGGTGATCAGAGAGGCCTGAGTATGTGGTTGGCAGGAGCTTCAGTGTGAGCAGAGTATGGTGCCTGTGAATAAAGCCCAAGGAAGCCCAGAACCTCTGTCCTCTGGATTCTCTGGGAGCACCCATCTTATCGGGGCCCTTCTGCAATAATTTTAAAACATCAAGGCAGACTTGCTTCAGGAGTAGTTTCTGTGTCTTTCTGACCTGTCCTGTAGTCTGCAATTACAGTGGCCCCTCAAGTTTCGACCGGCCTGACACAGGAACAACTTGGGTTAATTAGGTTAGTGGAAGATTCACCTGCCTCTCGTTATCTATAGCGTGTACCCAGGGAAGCATCCAGACCGCAGCTGTACTGATTAGTTCCCCCCCCCCCCAGTGATCAAGTTCGTAAGTCAAGGGTTCACTGGATTAGAGAGTGAGGACGAGTGAAAGAAGGGATGACTTACTTTGCCATTTGGCGGCTTAGCCCACCCCCACCTCCCCAGCAGAGCTAATTCTGTTCAGGGTCAAATTTTAGCTAGACGTGAGTATCGCTTGCGTCTTTACCTTTCTCGTGTAGCAGCCCTTTACTGATGAAAAGATTTGCTTTGTGTAGCATGCTTTAAGAAAGCAGTTACAGCTTCTAAATGAACCCTAACAGCCCTGTCTAGAAAGGTGGCATGCCTAGCGAGTCTAATTGCACTTTTTATCTCTTTCAGAACTCTTCCTCCAGCTGGAAGTAAGTACCATAGACCTTTTGGGTTTGCACCGCTCTTTCTGAGACTGGAACCTTGCTTTCCGGATCTGGCGCCTTTCCTTCTGTCTCAGAGTAGTTCGGAAGCCTTTCTTCCCATTCTGTCTGACTACCTGATACTTGGGCTCAGAGCAGAGGGTCCTCCTGTTCCAGCAACGGCAAACTGTGATGCAGACAGCCTGCTGTGGTGTGCGTGCTGTCGGTTTGCCACCGTTGATCTGTTCATTTCTTGTTGGGCAGCCTGTTTATCTGAAGGGACTAGGGGATGCTCACCTCTCCCTGCGTTTTTTTTAACTTGTAGGTCAGTTAAAGCCAGTTGGAAGTATCTCTGCAGTGTTGTGGCTTAATAATTTGATAGTGCCCCTCAACAGCAGCCCCATTCTGAATGTTTTAATGTTTTTTTTCCATTCCACAGACATCTCCATGCTGCTACTGTTTCAGCTCAGCGCTGTGGCGTAGAGATTAGGGCCAGAGTCTCGATTGCAGTCCTGCTCATGGTGGTGTGCATTTGTGGGGTACTTTTTGAGAAGGTGATAGTTTATTAGAGTCCCGTTATGGGAAACCACTTAGGTGCTAAAAATCAGTTCATTGCCCATAGTGTCAGCCTGGAGGATCACATGACCCCCAGCAGTAGCTCGCCTCAGGCCCCCTTGTTCATCACTGAGTGCACTGGTGAGGTTTAAAATAATTTTTAGTTTCAGTTCAGTGTCAGTGGTGGTTACTCCAGGGTTTAGGCACTTCATGAATGATCTACTTACTGTAGTTGTCTCTCAGCGTAAGCTGTAAGTACGATGTAAGACATTGTAAGTATCAAAATAGTAACCCATCTTGTCTGGCCTAAGTGTCAATGTAATTAATTTTGACTACAGATGCTTTATTTTTTTCCTTGAAATTGGGCCTTAAGAGGGACTATTTACTATCTTGAAGGATTTGTGTTCTATGAAAGCCGTAAGACTTAAGGACTTCCTCTCCCCGATGTCTTGAGTAGCAATGTGTGCGCTCACTGGGACACCTGTTCCCAGACACCTGCTTACCGCAAGCATGTGTGAGAACAAAGTTGTCTTCCTATTTCTAGTGAAGATATTTTCCTTGCTTTTGAGGACAGAGCTGGACTTTGAATTGCAGCCCTGGCTGCCTAGGCCATATACCCCTAGCCTGTGTTTCTCTTTTGCTCAGACTGAACAAGTGGAAAGAAATTACATTAAAGAAAAGAAAGCAGCAGTGAAAGAATTTGAAGACAAGAAGGTTGAATTGAAAGAGAACCTGATTGCTGAGCTAGAAGAAAAGAAGAAAATGATTGAAAATGAAAAGCTGACCATGGAACTGACAGGAGGTATGAAGGCCTTTAGGGTGGGGTCCAGGGAGTTCGGTGGGGCTTGGTCTGCTGCTCTAGTTACTGCCTGTGTCTCACACCTCTAGAGCAGAGCGTGGAACACAGAGCGGGCTTTGACATCACAGGTCAGAGTTCCGGGTCCACCTTCTGTTGCCTGTTTCACCCTAGTCAAGTTCTTTTAACTTCTGAGTCTTTTCTCCTCTGTGAAGTTGGGCTGATCAAACCCTATCTCACAGGATTGTGGTTAGAAATATAAATGCCTAGAATACTGACCTGTGTGTAACAGGTATTCAATAAATGTAGGCCTTTAATAGCAGTTATGAGCTTAGGCTTATGCTGTATTTAATTCCAAGTCTGCTGCCATTTGTGGCTTGATCACATTCCTGAATTACCCACATCCATCTGTGATGATGGGAATCTCTCTGCTTTGCTTTTCTCAGTCTGCCTGAAAATACAGAAAAGGCGTTACCGTGTTTTGAGTTGGCTGTGGGAACAGTGGCTTTTGGCTATACATCTGTGCTGCTAGATCCCTTCCCTCGGGTGTTTCTGTGAATGTTTCAGAAAGGGCTGATGAGATCCCAACAGGATAGCGAACCTTACCTATTCCCCCATAAAGATATTGAAGTTACACACGGCTCGGAGCCAGCTCCTCCCTAGCCTTCTAGAGTTTAGTATTCTGCATACGGGAGCTCAGCAGGTTCTAGGCAAGTTTCGGGGAGAAGCAATGTGGGCCAACTCTTCTGCTGCCATATGTAGACTGATGAATCCCAGAAGGACACAGGGAATTTTAGAACCTGCCACATACTGCAAAGCAAGTCAGCAGTGAGTCTGTTACTTGGAGATGTGGGTGGAATGCCTTCTGCATGATTTCCAAAAATTAACTTTTATAATCACATTTAGAAGGTAGTGGGGCTCTGGCATGACTAATTTTAAGAGGGTTCCATAGGAAATGTAGTGTTTTTATGGAAGACCTTGGAGCTGATTTTGAAACTAAAGGTAACCAGTTAAGATCTGTACGCTCCTCCCCCACATACCTATACAGTGTCTGCTGTGAACTAGCTTGGTGGCTTTGTTGACACAGACTTCTATCTCCAGTCCAGTGATACCCAGATGAGAATGTAATTGTTCTGGCTGGGTGTGTTGGAAGGGAGGAGTCTTGACTCCTCAAAAGAAACCTCTGATATTTCTTCATTGAAAGACTTGGCAAAAAAGGAGTGAGTTCTTTGAAAGCCTCTGAGAGCATCTTGGACATTTTTATTATAGTGAGAATGGATGCTAAGATAGCATCTCCAGACAGTGCTGTCTTGTTCTTGTTGAAATGCTTTCTAGATGCTAATACTTAGGTACCTCGTCTGGTGCCACTCTACCTGTTTGTTTCTGAATCACGCAGCAGTTTACTTCATGGTGGCTGGGACTGGCAGTGATGTCTCATTGCCCTCTGCTGAGCCACTATTAGGCCAGTGGGAAATATTATTAGTTTATAGCTGCTGCCTTTCCATCTGCAGAGAAGAATAGATCACCTCATCTGTGATTGGACTTCCTAATTATTTGACAAGCAGTAGGCATTATTTGGCCAGGAGATTTCACAGCCAGAATCTTAAGTGGGACAGGAGGCATCCTTAGTGACTTGAGACAGCCTGCCAGGGTAGAAAAGACAAATAAATGCAGTGAAATCATTTGTAATGTGAAAAAAAAAATAGATTGCTGAAGTGTTTAAAGCTAGCCGTGGGTATTAAAGGTGCTGATGTCCTCCTTCAAGCCATTTGGTACTCTTGGTATGGAGAGCACTGCCACGGTAATGATAGCGTATGGAAAGAAAAGGCACTGGAGCTGGAAGGATAATTAGCATTTCCACAGATGGTGCTGCTATGGTGCTGGATTAAAGGTCTGATTTCATTCCTCCAATTGAGTGACTGACTTCACCTTTGTGTGGATTGATGCCCAGTACTGATGTTGCCCAGCTCTGCCCAGAAAAGATCTCTCTTAAAATGTCCCTTACTGAGTCAACATGAAGACCTCTTTTTAAAGTGAAAGCCGAATAAGAGGCTGATGAAAAGCTTAGTTCAGAGGACCCTTTAGAAATAAGTGTGTCTGACATGCTGGTGTGTTGTCTGAATGGAAAGCATTTGCACACCTCTGTGGGAATTAGCTGGGTGTGCTCGTCAGCACCCTCACTTCCCATGGAGAGCTGAGCTGTGCAAGGGGCTGTGTGTGCCATAGGAGAGAGGTCAGAGTTTGTGTAGCTTTCATGCCTCGGTGGGTCCCCTGGAGTCTTGATGAAAGGCAGACTGTTTCAGAGGGTCTTGGGTGAAGGCATTTCTAACCTCCTTCAGGGGTTGTGGGCCAGATCACACTTCGAGTAGGGAGGTTGTAGATAGAATTGTCTGAGTGTGATTTTTCTCTCTGTTGCTGTAGCCAATATTGTAAATAACCTAAATAATCAGTGAGAGCCTAGTGAGCTTTCAAATGTTGGGAGCTTTCTCATTAATTGATTTTCCTTGTTGCTAGAGTAGCCACCTTTTCTATTCTAGCAGCTTGCTAACTGCCACTTCATTTTCTGTTGTAAATTCTCTCTTACCAAGGGACCCTGTGGAAGCTACTCATGACCTCAATAAAGCCTGTGAGCTTCTTTTAGAAAACACTAGATTCATAGCTGGCGCTGTGGGTCATTATAATGTCAAAATAGAAGTCTGTTTCCTGAGCACTTAACATGGAACTAGGTATTGTACAAAAATATTAGTGCTCCTTCTTCAGGTGGACAGCTGGAGGAGAACCTTCGCTTGTCGTAATCTAGTTGGGGTGGATTTCCTCTTTCGGCAAGGGGATGATGGAACTACTACTAGGGACTGGTTGAGGATAAGATGGTGCAGTGCCTGTACTGAGTGTTGGAAAATGGTGTGCAGAGGAAACACTGTGGACTTGGGAAGTGTAACCCTGTTCTGCAGTTCTCCTTGATTTTGGATGTTGCTACCCTGAGTTTACAGACAGCAGAGCAGAGTCAGAGAAGCAGAGCCATTTGACCCAGGTTCCCCAATGAGTTAGGTCGTACTTATGCCAGAATGTATCTGATACTAGGCATGTTCTCTTAAACACATTATACAAAGCCTCCTGATAACACGGGGACTTGTGCCATTGTCACAGAATTAGGCTGAGGGGTAAGGTCTGTGTTCTCAAAGAGTTTGTATTTTGATATTCACAAAGTGCACATAACTTCCTTGCCTTCCCCAGTGTTGAGATAGAGGTTCCCACATGAGGGCACAGATTTGCCAGGCTTGTTAACAGTGACTTCAGAACCTCAAGGTATGTTGTGGTCATACTAGATAGGGAGCAGTGAGTCTCACATGGGGACTTAGCACATCAAGGAGGACCGTGGAGTCACAGAAATACATGGGGAGAGAGAGCGGGCAGGCTTCCCTATACTGACATTGTGGAATCCAGGCCCTTCACTGTGGTTGAGGGAAAGAGAGGAGGGCTTGATGGGTTCCTTTTGGATGCTGTCCCTTGATTGTTGGCAACTTTGGCATAATGGAGTTTGATCCTTTCATTCCTGCCCTGATTTGGCCTCCAAAGACCTCACCTTGGTTCTTGTTCCATACTCCTGCTTCCTGTTGTTTTTTTAAAGAGATTTTATTATTTTTTTTGAAGCAAAACATTTACTGGTACATTTCAGATACACAGTGCTAACACTCAGCATGGGGAGTTTGCCTCTATACGTGACACCTCACCTCTTTCCTTTTTCCATTCCTCCCGTTGGCACCCCTCCCTTCCCTACACACAAAAGCTTTGCTTCCATTTTTTCCCTTCTGTTTTCACATTTTCATCTCCCTCCTTCCTCCCTCCCTCCCTCCCTCTCTCCCTTCCTCCCTCACCCCTCCCTTGTTTCCCTTCTCATTTGAACATTTTCTTCCTGTTTTTCCATAGCTGTTGTACATTTTGGTCCTTATTTGCACTTTTGGTTTCTCAGATCAGAGAAATAATGCCATATTTAAACATGTGCCCGATTTATTTCACTTAGGAGTGTGGTCTCAAGGTGCATCCATTTAGCTAGCCGTGTCTCAAGCTCGCCCTTCTTCATTCCTGCCTTCTGTGTTTGGTCACCCTTGAAGTGTGGATTTGTGGCACCATAGGTGAGCCTGGCAGCCCACTAGAGAGGGATGTGGGATGGGGGGTGTGGGCCCTGCTGTGGTTTTCGGTCCAGCTCTGTTTTGCACTGACTCTACTTTAGAGACCTGTGGTTGCCAATCTGCTTCAGGTCTACTCTCCAGCAGATTTTCTTTTTACACGTGTCCTATTAAGGTGCTCCGCTGAAGCCAGGTGTGGTGGCACATGCCAGCACTCTGGAGGCTGAGGCAGGAGGATTGCTAATTTCAGCCCGGCTGGGCAACTTACTGACTTGTCTCAAAAAAACTAAAAAAAAAAAAAAAAAAAAAAAAAAAAAAAAAAAAAAAAAAAAAAAAAAAAAAAAAAAAAAAAAAAAAAATGCTTCTTAGAATCATTGCAAGTCTTATTTCCCAATAGCTAAGCAGTTATCAGCTTTTTAAATTTGTTTGTTTGTTTGTTTTTGGTACTGGGGATTGAACTTGGGCCCTTGCGCTTACGAGGCAGGTGGTGGAATCACTGAGCTAAATCCCCGGCCCTTAAATTTGGTTTTTAATTGACACATAATTATACATTTATGGACTACAGGGATATTTTAATACATTATCTGCTTTGTGTAGTCATTAGACTGGGCTGTTAGCATATTGATCTACTTCTGTATTTATTATTTCTTTGGGGTGATTACATTCACATTCTTATGTTCTGGTAACTGTTTTGATACACTGAACACAATACTGTTAACCACAGTCACCTTGCTGTGTAATAGAACCCCAGGACTTACACTTTCCAACCTCACTGGAACTTTGCTTTGTAACGGTTAATCTCTCCTTGTCCTATTTCTCCCCCAACTTTCCAGCCTCTGGGTGCCACTGTCTTATCCTCTATATCTTCAGGGTCAGCTTTTCTAGATTCCATGTAAGAGTGAGATTATGCTTGAGCTTATTCTAATGGTTAGAGTATATTAAAATTAAGCTTTACTTCACTTGAACCCTGTAAGCAGGTGAGCTGTTGGAGGAAGTTAAGGACTAGGCCCAAGAAAGTGGAGAACAAAGTCTTGGCAGTAATTGGTAATTGCTTGTTGATTGCAGGCAATTGATGTTGTCATGGTTCTCCTACAGGCATGTTCTCTGTTGACTGCCTAGCATTGGTTCAGCCTGCATTCCCAGTTCTTAGAGGGTAAACCAGGTGCTGCTTGGGAGTGGGCACCTGTATCTCAGGTGTCCTGGGGCCTGCACTATTACAGGACATACGTGAGGTGGTTTGGAGAGGAGCTGGAGACCTTGTCCATTGTTCTCTCACATAAACCCTCCCAAGTCTGCTGTAGTTGTTTATTCAGTGCATCTTGCAGATTGTGTCCCCGCTGAAGCAAATCTTTCAAGAGCCCTATGGGGGATGGGGGTTTAGCTCAGTGGTTCCGCCACCTGCCTTGCAAGCACAAGGACCTGAGATTGATCCCCAGTACCAAAAAAAAAAAAAAAAAGTCCTATGGTTCAGAGAGCCTAACTTAAGCCATTTAGAGGACTTTGGGATTGGTACACAACATCTGAGAGGAATGCTGACTTAATTCTGTGCTCAGGTACCTTCTCCAGGGTTGTCACACTGCAGGGTCTGAGCTTTGAATTCAGTTCTGGGAGTTTAATTTTTGTGAGTGTGTCCAGATTGAGTTCTGTGGGACTGTTAGTGGCCAAACGCACAGGAGTCGGATGTTACAAAGTCAGCAGCCTAGCTGTTGTGGACAGTGAGTGATAGAACTGTCAGGCCGACTTGGATGCAGGTGGTTAGGCTAGCCCCACCCCTCCTTGGAAAATCTGCCAACAAAGCCAGCCAGCCAAACCTGCAGTTGAAGCAAGGTGGATAATCTTAGGTACGGTGTGGTCCTGAGGCTGTGCTCAGGCTGGTCTTCCCCCTTAATCACTTCTTCCAAGGGGGCCACTGGCCAGGTTCTTTGTCTCCTAAGTGGCGGTGGAAGCTTGCTGATGTATTTTAGGAGCTTCCTCAGAGCTCTTGCTTCTACAGAAGTAGTCCTTTGGATAGAAGTCACCACGTTATTCCTGTGACCAGGCTAATAAAATGGATTGGTTTTTCACTACTTTTAAGAAAATTTGATTACATTTTCTGATTTATAAGTGTGTAGTTAGGACTTTTCAGTTTAGCAGCTTGGCTGGTTTTGGTACTCTTAGGTCCTCTCAGGCACATCTTTACTTGGCTTTCTCCCGTTATGTGCTGCCCACGTGCCCTGCCCACATGCCCATCCCCGTGTTGGCACTCAGCTGCTTCGGTGACTAGAACATTCTGCAGTGTTCATAGGGTGCTGCTGCTTCTCAGGTGCTGTCTTGGGTTAGGTAAACTCCTTTCACACTTTGGTTGCCACATTCTGTATGTTGCAATGTAGCACAGTTGATAGCAGCTGCCAAATAGGATTCAGCTTTTGCACAGCTTTTTCACCTTGTTCTTTTATAAGGATCTTTGTCTAGTGTTTTCCTCCCTGAAAGCATGAAAAGAAAAGCCAGTCTCAGTTGCGCTTTGTTAGGCCAAGCCCATGTGCCATCTCTGTAACCCTCACAGCACCCATGAGCACACTCTGAGAGATGAGGAAGCCTGAGACACAGCAATTCCAGAGCCTGCCTTAGATTACTCAGCTGCTATAGGGAGCCCGGCCTGTTGGTGTCATGCCCATGCTTACCACGCCATTAGTCCCTAGCCATTAGTGAGGGGAGAGAGTAGGGATTTCTTGTAGGGAGAAGACTTCCACCCTCTTCCCAGTGGTGTGTGTCGTCTTCTACCCTTACTTCCAAGTCACCTTTACAAATAGTCAAGTATTTATTAGGTGTGTGGTTCTTCTTTTACCTCATAGGAAAAAAAAAATCAGTATTCACGTCTGTTCTAAGAGCAACATGAGACATCGTCTTAGTTTGTGTAATGCACTTGTTATGTGCTTTTAAGATCCTGCGCGTTCTTGTGGTGGAGTCCTGCAACTCTGTCCTGCTTGCTTTGCTGCTAAGTGTGCATAATCACAAATTAAGTTTGTCTTGTGATCAGCTTGGCTTCGTCTGGCTCTTAAAAACTTTGTACTGGAGTAAGGATGCATTTCATGCTGTGGTGGAATTGCACACCCAACATCCAGTGGGGGAATGTTAAAATAGGGTGGCACTTGGTGCAGTGGAGGGTGGCACATGTGCCCTGGTTACTCAAGGTAGGATGAGCCTCTGCTGTGGCAGCTGTCACAGAAAGGGGAATATTGAGCAGACTCTCAAAAAAATCTTTTGTAGGCATTTGCTGGGCACTAAAGAGGAGGCTCGGCAGAGAGAACAGTGCACAAAGGGTTGATGACCTGAAAGTATGGTGTCTTTGGGTAACAGAAGAGCTAAAAGCTTGCACAGTGTGTGAATGAAGGAGAAGTAAGGATGAATAGAACAGAGGCTTGACTTTCCTTCTGTAGAAGGCAGTAAACCTATTGAAAAGTGAACAGTATGCAAAGTGACTTGATATCTGACTTAGGAGATCACTTTGAGGGAGGGGAGGATGTACTTGCTATGGCAGAGACCACGGATGGGCATGGCACGGTGTCATTGAAAAGGTGAGGACCCGTGGCTGAGGCAGACTTGCCATTATGTGGTGACTTTGATGCCTGGGTGAAGGAAGATGAGTCACGGGAAGGATTTCGTTCAAGCACTGAAGGGAGTCAGATTCAGTGCCCTGAGATGCAGAAGAGGCAGCTTTGGGTGGGGAGTGGTAGGAGAAGGAGAAATGAGTTTGCCAGGAGAGTGTGGATTGTCGTCCAGAGGGCTGGTAGACTGGGGAGTGGGGAGTAGACATTCAGTGGGGTACAGCCTGAGGACTGAGTGGACACCAGAGATCACCAGGAATAAGGAGCAGGTTGGCCAGAAAGGACCCCAAAGGGCAAATCAGAGATTTGCGTGGCTGTTGGAGGAGAGCCTCCAAGGTGGGGGGAGTCTGTGGCGGTGTTTGGCTGCAGAGAGAAGTCAAATGGGTGAAAAGAGGCTTTATTGTGTGTTTTCATTGTATCATTCTTGAAGTCAAGTAGCTACAAAAGGTTAGAAAGGAGTCTGAGTTTAAAATTGAAAACTCTGTGTTAAAATGTGAGCACCAAGGCCAGTGGCCTGCAAAAGAGCCTTTTGTACCAGTGGGCTTTAGGCCCCACCTCCGTGGAAACAATGGAAATTAGTCAAGTGAGATGACCGTGCAGTTCCTTTCAGTGCCAAAAGCCTGGCTTCTTAATTTGAGGTGAAGGAGGAATAGCCACTAGTTTTTAGGGTGCTGTTCTGTTATCTCCCACAGCCTTAGTCTTAGGGGGTTGGATTTCTGAGAAGGGTGTGTGGCTGCCTAGCTGAGGTGATTTGAATATTGTAAGCATAGACCCTTTCTCATCTATAATTGGCATCTGGCTTGGACTTTGTATGGACCAAACATGCCCAATAAAACAGTTTTGGTTGGGTGATGATGAAGCAGATATTCTTGCACTGTAGGAATTCTTACTCCAAGTGGGAGCTGGACAGATTTACCCATTCCATTCTTGCCACAGATTCTATGGAAGTGAAACCCATCATGACCAGAAAGTTGCGGAGGCGACCAAATGATCCTGTCCCCATCCCAGACAAGAGGAGAAAGCCTGCTCCTGATATCCATTTGTGTCATGCTTTAATCACTTTGTTTTCCTTAAGACAACCGAGTCCTTTATTGTTTGTCTGATAGGGCAGTGATGGCGAACCTTTTAGAGCTTTCGATAATAAACAGACTGCTGCAGCACGTGTCATAGGTTTGCCACCATTGTGATAGAGTGTACGTAATTATCCTACAGAAGATAGTTACATTTGATGGGAAAACATATGTAAAATATTTGTCAGTGGAACAGAGGTTGGTCATTTGTTACTGGAGTTCTCCATTGCTACTGCTTTTAGTGGGAAAATTTACAGAAAGTGGTTATTTGGAAAGTACTTTCTGTTGGACATTAGACCTTTTCAAAGTTTAGAGCAAACTCAAAAGTTGATGTGCCTTAATTTTTCCACCAGTAAAACAAAGTAATATCTGCTTTTGTGCATTTCATATACTGCATTGGAAACTGAATTGGAAACTGTTCTTAAAGCAAGTGAGATTTTAAAAGTAGCTCTTTGATAATAAAAAACAGACAGTGGGAGTGGGACACATGGAGAGATGCATCCTTCTTAGGAGATAATAAATAGCTGTTTGTTTTGAATGGTTCACTTTGTTGACCACTGGAAAAAGATACAATGTCACCTTTGTAACTGAGGATTTAAGTTGCCTTAGAAGACTAACCTTACCAGTGTGTGTGTGTGTTTGAAGTCTTCAGATCTTTGGAACAAGGCAAGGGCACTTTATAAATGCAGGGTGAAATTGTTACTTTACTATTTTCTGTGCTCTCACTATTATGATATTGTAGCTACCCGGGGAACTTCATTGTAGCAGTTTATAAGGTGGGGATTGTGAATTCTTTTATATACGTGGTCACCATGACATCTAGTTGGAGAATCAACTTTCTTACAAGCAAGTCATTATAAAAAATACCATTTAACATATTCATGCTTTGTCATTTCTAAAATATTTGTACCATTTTGTTGATTTGTGTTTCCTTGGGAACCATATTTCCAGATACATTCCTTTAACTCTCAACACCTCAGCTAAACTATTTGTTAACTGATGAGCAGATCATGGAGGATCTGAGAACATTAAATAAGGTACAGTTTGATTTTTAAAAATTGATTTGAAAGGGCAGGCTTAACATGGTTTTCTGGTTCAGTTTATGTACATGTTAACTTGTTACACCGTTGTGATACTTGTGACACCTGAAGTTGCATCTGAAATGCTTTGCTCTAAGATTTTTTGTTGTTGTTCTTTCTACAGCTTAAGTCACCCAAGAGACCAGGTAAGTGCATAATGTTGGTATTTGTGTAGTCCTTTTGTCATGTTGTTGGAAAAGCATGTGAATACCTGTCAGGGAGTTGTAATTTTCAAAAGTAAACTAAATATTCAGTTGCTTACATCATGGAAACTGAAAGGAACCTTTAATATTACTCCTGTTTTTAATTTTCTTTAAGCCCCACTATGTTATTTTTGTCTTGTTCTTAGGATTTATTGTAAAAGAGACACTTGATTGGCTGTTCAAAGTTTCCCTTTGCGCAGGCGCAAGGTTCCAGTGCATATCCAGTTTTAAAAATTAAACCACAGGATTTTTCAGTCTTACTCCCTTTCTAGAGCTAAGTGCTAGCCATTACTGTTTGCGTGGCTTTTCGTGGCCTGGCTCTGAGTCCTCACAGGCTGCTCTGAGTTCCAGTTTATAGAAGAGGCCAAGGCCATCTTGGTGTTCACAGTGGTTCCTTCCAGAGTAGCACTTGGCAGTCAGTGCTAACTGCAAACTAAAATTCCAAATTGGTAATGTCTTTTGTTATCCTGAGCCCTGGGATTACTCACACATCCCTGTACTTACTGAGTTTTGTGGAAGAAAAACAGGAATCTTCTTTCTCTAGCTAATATCCTGTGAACTGCCATAGTCCTCAGAGAAGTCCTGAGCTGATGAGGCACCATGAAGAGGAAGTATATAAATTTAATGTGAACCTACCTTAGTTCTAGCAGTGATTGCATTTTAAGAGCATTTCATAGTACTTGCCCTTTTGGGCTTTTGATGATCACTGGGGTATTAACTCTATTGTGAATGACCTTATAGATTTGTACATTTGACCTTCACCTTCCCAAGCGTCAGGTTTCTCCTCTGTTTGATGAGGTTAATCTGTGTTTTGCCTGCCTCATAGGATTGTTTGAAGATCAAGTTAGAAGAAATGTACAAGAATTTAGTAGTGTGCTATGCCAATTTGGTGTCTCTGCTAAGTTTGGCAAAACATAGCGACCTCCCAGGCGCAAGGGACCCAGCCCACACAGGCTGAGTAGTAGCCGTGCATTCCCACTGTGAGGACTGGGTGGCCGTGGTTATTGCCACGGTGTCTCAGTTGAGGCGTGTTAACGCTTGGGCTGAAGTGTCTCTTACCTTCCTCCAGCATCCCCATCTTCTCCTGAACACTTGCCTGCCACACCTGCGGAGTCTCCAGCCCAGAGACTGGAGGCTCGGATAGAAGATGGCAAGCTGTACTATGATAAAAGATGGTAAGTTATGAGGAAAGATGGCTGCTTTTAAGAGTCTGCCCAGAGCCACTTGGAAGGGGAGGGCTGGGGCTATCTAGAATTGTTATCTCAGAGTGTGGCTGCTGCTTAACTTATATTTTAAAATGAGATTTCACTTTAGTATTGTGCATCAGCCGTCATTTGATGGGTACCTTTCTTTGTTAGGCTTCTGAAAAGTGTTTCCCAGGGTGGGTTCTGTGGGTGGTGGCCCCATGCCCTCTCTGCTCCTGTCACTGTATTAGAATTTGCAGGCTGTTGTGTTTTGCGGTGCCTCTGCCCAGCAGTGCCAGGGTACATGTCCTGTACCCCCCATTAACTGTGCTCCTTTGTGCTAAAATTCATAGGTGTTCTGCAGATAAAAGGATTCAGTTTAGGGGATGGTCCTGTTAATTAAAATAAATGGCTTCCCTTCTTATAATTCTCTTTAGGTCTTCTGATATGTTGATGTGCACCATGAATTCCTAAGATGTAGTTAGGGTTTTTTTTTTATTTGACATCTCTACCCTTTTCTCCTGCATTATCCAGCTCCAAGAGTGTTCTAGGAAACTTACTTGGGGAATTATATCCTAAAACATGACTTGTTTAGATTGAGGTCTGCTTAAAATTTTTTTTTTTTTTTGTACCAGGGATCGAACTCTGGTCCTGTGCTTGCAAGGCAGGAAGTGTCACCACTGAGCTATATACCTGGCCCATTGCTTGAAATTTTTAGACTGCCAATGTTTTTCATTGGAAAAGAAATGGCAAAACAATAGGGAAAAACCTTAAAAGCTCATACATTTATTCATTCAACAAACATTTATTGCTTTGTGTGTTAGGTATTCTTCTAAGTATTAAATCACCATGGGTCCTGCCATATTTGCACAGCTCTTAATTCTGATGCACTATTTCTTTCCATTTGTAGTCCTTTACAGGCCTGCCCTTAACCTTTTTTTTTTTTTTTTTTTTTTTTTTT
>NW_022900924.1:11408537-11417813 GCF_012274545.1 Fukomys damarensis | reverse complement strand
TTTTTTTTTTTTTTTTTTTTTGTATTGCAGATGGTTTTTATTTTCCTGACATCTACATTATACAATTCTAATCATTAAATTCTTCCTCTGCAATGAAATGTGTTCTTCCTCTCACGTTGCTGGGGTCCCCTGCCCCTGGGTTTCCGTTTGCTCTGTTCTTCAGTCTTGGCTCGCTGGGACACGGTGGCTTGGCTGAGACTCGAGAGCAGTGTCTTCCCCTTCGTCTTCACTTTATGCTATGTCCTCAATTTCTTCTAGTTCAGCAATTTTCTTTTTCTTCTTTTTTTCTTTCTTCTGTTGAGGCTCACCATCTCCAAGCATATTTTTTGGACAAGCATTTAAGTTGCCTGTTTTCCCCACATTTGTAACCCAGTGATTTGTCAAAGTAGTTTCGCATTTGGATTAATTCAGCAGCTCTCCCACTGTCACTAGCAATGCTTGCCTTCATCCCTCTACCAAGCAACTGTTCACTGTTTATAGCTCTGGTGCAGTTTTGAGCATAGTCTTTATCCAAAAATAATATAAATGCAACCCCTTTACTCTTCCTTGTATCTTTGTCTTTTGTTACAGTAACCTTTACAACTTTGCCATACTTGGAAAATATCCAGTATAAATTGTTATTTGTAAGGCAGAAGGGCAAGTTGGACACATACACTCTGCTCTTACTTGGAGCCAAGCCACCACTCATTTCTTCAGGGACAGTGGCTCTAGTGGGGATTCAACCTGATTTTCTTGCCCCTTGCAGTGGCCTGGGCATCCTGCGCCTGGAGTGGCGGGGGGGGGTCGGCGCCTGCCCTTACTTTTTTCAAGTCATAGATGGACACAGATTTATGGTTTGCCTTTTTGCTTGGTTAAATTGAGAACGTTTTTCATGGTTACTGTATTGGTCTCTAATTAGCATTTTTAATGGCTATATAATAACCCTTGGAGTCTCAATACTTTTATAAGGATGGGCGCCTTTTTGGAGCATTATGTTAGTTGGCTACCTTGTAAGATTGTACAGTCATCCCACTATACAGGCGAGACTGGCTTCAGGACCACACACAGACACCCAAGTCTGCAGGTGCTCTCATCCTGTGTATAAAATGGCATCATATTTGCATATAACCTAAGGTACCCTCCTGTATGTACAGTCTGCCAAAAAAGTATATACACACTTCAACAGTTTGCTGTACTAATAAATGTCTGGAAGCGAATGGCTATCATTCTGAGCACCTCTTCTAATGGTAGAGGCCAAAGGTAACTTGTATTAATCTCATGATGTGTCAACAAATTTAGTATTAAAATATCTATACAAGTTTTGTTTTCCTGATGTATACATTGTTTTAGCAGACTCTGTGTGTATAATTTTTTTTTTTTTGAGATAGGTTCCCACTGTGTAGTTCATGCTGGTCCTGAAGCCACTATGTAGCCCAGACTGGCCTCAAACTTACTGTGATCCTCCTGCCTCAGCTTCCCAAGTGCTGGGATTACAGGTGTATGCCATCATGACTGGCTTCCTCCTATATATTTTAAATCACTTCTAGTTTATGTAAATATTGAATACAATGTAAATAGTTGTTATAACTGTATTGTTACAAGAAAGTAAGCTCATGTTCAGCACAGACACAATTTTTTCTCCAATATTTTTTATCCACAGTTGGCTAAATCCATAGATGTGAACTTATGAATCCAGAAGGCTGACTATTCTTTTAAAAAATGCTTAGAGAAGCTGGTTGTTGTGGCGCACATCTGTAATCCCAGCATTTAGAAGGCTGAGACAGGAGGATTATTGGAGGCTAGCTTGGGCTACATAGTGAGTTCATAATAAGCCTGAACTATACAGCGAAACCCTGTTCTCAAAAAAACCCAAGCAAACAAAAAAGCGTAGAGAGCTAGTCTTGCCTGAAAATAAGTCATTTCTACTTACTAAGTTATAGTGAGTTAGTTATCCAGATGGGTGAAGGAGACTTGCTTTGTCCATAAGCCTGATCTAGTGATTTCTGCCCCCTAGTTCTGGCTGTTTGGTGTTCTCCAGAGGTCAATTAGTATTTGTCCTAGCATTGCTCCTAATTTGGACATATTGCCACTAGGTGGCAGGCGCTAGCTGCTCAACACTATGGAGCAAAATAAGATGAAAAATGTTTCTAATAATGAAAACCAAATAACCTTTAAAGATCAAGCCTACATATAAGAACAGTCTTTGAAAATGATGAGATTTATCACTAACATTTTTATGGATCTGTGAGTCTTCAAGCCATGTGATATTTCAAATGATGTTCATTTTGTAATTGCATTGCTTCAGATCTTCCTTTTTCTAGACTTAATCTTTAGACTTTATGAGATGTGTCTGGTGGGTAAAAATGCAGTAAAATAAAATTCTTGTTTTTTTAAAAGAAAGGTTCCACAACGATGGGTATTTCATAAAGTAAACTAAGTGGTCAGGTGTGGTGTGTCAGAACTCCTGAGCAGTTAGAAGGAATTTTTACCATCTTTCTGATGCTAGCAGAAGACATTAGGAGAGCAACATCTCTGGAAGTATTTTGCTTTTCCGGTGAATTTGAAGTTGTGTATTCTGTTGTTAAATATATTTTGAGAGTGTTGTTTTCTTCTGTACTCTATGAGCTTTTTTTTTTTTTCTAGTTTTAGCAATCAGGGCTCGCAGCGAGGTGTTGAAAGGTGAGTCCTGTCCTCCCTGGTAACAGTTCATGGGTTCCTGAGCACCTTGCTTGAAGCTATCACTAGAGCAGGGTGAACCTCACCAGGTCCTTGATCTGACTTTGTATCTCTGTTTGGAGGCTTTAGTTTTCTTTCTTTTTCAACAGACCCAGCCTGTGGCTAAAGCCAAATCCCTTTGTTCTTCCCACAGCATGGATTTTTCCTTATAACAGTATTTTTTGTTTTGTTTTGTTTTGGTACCGGGGATTGAACTCAGGTCCTTGTGCTTGCAAGGCAGGCCACCAAACTGCTGAGCTAAATCCCTGGCATTTTTTATTTTTATAACAGTATTTTTGGTAAAAATATGTTTCATTGAGTTTTAAATGATTTCAGCAAAATGAGTGTGATCCAGGCCTCCCATCTTGGTGTGAACACTTATCAAGTACATTTCATTTTGAAAGATAAGCATCTTCCCTTTTAATGCTTTTAAGACATTTTCTATCAAGCTATAAGTTTCCCTCACATTTTGATTTGGACTAATGACCTTTCTCAGAAAACACTGTGAAAATAGCTGATACTTTAAAATAAGTAACTGATGGTGCCAATGCATTATTCAGATTTTCATTCTTTCTCGCTCCCTCCCTCCCTCTTTCCTCTTCCCCCTTCCCCCTCCCTCTGCTAAAGGGAATAAGAAATGACATCACCATTTGCTCAAGTAGTGTTAACCCTCTAGCTCTCTCTTGATGCAAAGATTTTTTTTTTTTTTTTTTTTGGTACCAGGGATTGAACTTAGGACCTTGTGCTTGTGAGGCAGGCAGTGACACCATTGAGTTATGTCCCCGGTGATACAAAGACTTTGGGGGGGGGGTACCTGGGATTGAACTTGGGACCTTGCGCTTACAAGGCAGACATGGTGCCACTGAGCTAAATCCCAGCCCTCAAAGACTCTTAAAACAATATTTCCAGTCAGAATTGAGACTTGTGAGGTTCTATAGCTGTAATATGGACTCAGTTTTGGGGAAATGGAATGTTAGCATTCCCAGCAGGATAGAACATTCAGTTACTCCCCCCTCCCTACCACCCTGCTTTTGGAGCTACCTTTTTAAAAAATTGCTTTCTTCCAAAATAGTATAGTAATTGTAGTTCATTGGGTTTAATAGTGAGGCACAGAGCTTTAAGAGCTTAATTGTAGGGATTCCCCGGTCAGAATTTTTATCAGTAATAAAGTCAATTTGACATTTAGGACTTACTCTCTGAGGCTATTTAAAAAAATAATTTTTTTCAGCAGTTGAGTTGTAGCTTGTAAAATGGGTTTAATTGTAAAAAAAGATGACACATTTTAACTAAATTGGCTCTATTGATGTTGCTTTTAAACTTAATATTTCTAAATGTGTTTTGAATTCTTTTTCCGTCTTTTAATATTCTTTAAAAATTGAAAAATGAGAGTATATGTTAAGTTTGTTTATACTTTTTCGTTTCATCTTTAAAAAAAATACCCATCTGAACACTCTAGTTTCTGAGGACTTACCTTTTCAGAGAATTCAAATAATTAACTAGGTCAGTCTGGGGATGGTGGTTCCGAAGATCATTATTTTGTATGTGAGAATCCCCTGAAGGTCTTTGGAACCCAGGGGTCAGTTGGTTCGGAAGTTGGTCACTTTGGGAAGCACGTGGTGACTGGGACCATGGTGTATATGTAGGCCGCACCCCATGTGAGAGACAGACCAGACTGCAGCCTTTACTCCTGGTGGTCCTGTGAAACCAGTCAGATGTGCTTTATTAGAAACACAGGAATATGGTAGTTTTTTTGCTCCACTTAGCTGTGTATTAGCATATTTCTGTGAGGTAGTGTACATTCACACCACACTCACGACCTTTCTTTATTATTATTTAGAAAGTAGAATCAGAGTGACTTGAGTCTAGATAGACATTGTTTTGTGTTTCTATCTCTTTAATAACTCACAGTTCCCATAGAATAACTGAGTGTTCTTTCCTTTGTATTTTTATCCTAAACATTTTTCAAGACATTGCTATTTATGTAGTATAGTTGGCTTAGACAACTTAGTGTTAGGATGTTGGTGTGAACTGATGTGACCTTCCTTTATGCATTATAAAATTTGGGCCTTGTGATGTTACCTGTTTAGCATAATGACAGTGCTCTGACCCAGTTTGCCAACTAATATGTAGTGAAAGGCAATTTTAAAGCTTGGATGTAAACAAGTCTCACTGTTCTTGTTGCATTTACTTTTTAAAAACACATTTCAGGAACTACATTGATTTGGAAAATCTGTGTTTTCAGCTCCTAAGTAGCAGGTTAAAGAGTGCTTCGCCTGTAGATTGGAGAAAGCTCACTGTGGGAGAGAAGAACGTCCTGAACTGTGGTATCTGGGCAGTAGATTATTTCATTTTAGCAGCGAAACAGCACCTGCCTCTTTCCTCCAGAGAAATGAGAAGAAGATGCAATACTTTGCTGGGAGATGTGTTTTGGCAGACTTTATATGAGTTTATGAATCTGAGTAGCTGTGTTTTTGTAGGCAGGGTCAACCGAAGGTTATGTTCTCAACTGAGCTGGGGCTGGCTCAGGCAAGGACTTTCAGCAGCAGCTTAGGTTACATTTCTGATTCTTGTAATCCAGAAGCCACTTTTTTTTTTTTTTTTTTTTTTAGTATATGTTTGCATTACATAATGATTACATTCATCTTTGGGAATTGGTACAATCTTTTTTACTCCCTACCCCATCCTCCCTTCTTTTCCAGACCCCCTTTGTATTTCCACAGAGTGGAAGCCATATGTTTAGATAGTAGAACATAAAGAGTAAATGCTTGCTTTCCTCTGGACTATGGGAATCCGCTAATAGTCTTAGTGAAGTCCTCAGACTTCTCTTAGCTGAAAAGATGAACTGTTACTGTACTTGATTCAATTATGTTTCTTCCTTGTCACTTGTCTTAATCTCTGTGGGTGGAGTAGGACTTGCCCATGACAGTGAAGCACTGAGCAGAGGCAAATCCATTTTGTATCTGGCTAAGAAGTCAGCAGCTACTCTTTCACCCTGGTGTCCCATTTCGGCTTTGCCCTTCTGTCCTTGGAAGGATGAACTTCTCTATGTTGGAAGTAGTTGTGTACTGCAAGCCAGAGAAGTGATGCAGGGGCCGAAAGGGAAACGTGTCTTGTTTCTTCTTTAAAGCAGCTTCCCCACTTCTCTAGGCCAGATCATGCCAGGTCAGAGACCCTTTGGTACATGCCATGACGTTAAGTCTTCATGTCATTAGTATCTGTTAGGTGTGAGTATTAAATGTTCCCCAATTATATTTGAAGCTCTGTGACAGCAGGGACCTTTGGCCTTGTTCAGTCTTTCACACCCTCCGGGGTAGTCAGTGATACATAGTAAGTACTTGATTATTTTTGAGTGAATGACTAAAGAAAGGGCTGAATTCAGCCTTCCTTCTTGTGGAGGACTTATTTGGATAGAAAGAAAGTAACAGAGCAATTGTTCAAGCCCACCTATTTGTTTTGTCTACATAGTTGCCTTTATGGCGGTGTGGGCAGAAAGTGGAAACAGGTTTTACTTTAAAATTTTTAACTTAGTTTTTAAACTGGGTCATGCAGTCCAAATATAAAGTAAATTATAGTTTTTCAAGTCTTTTTCTCAGTTGCTGCTTTCCTTTTGCAAAGGGACCAAGGATTGTAAGGTTCAGATCCAGAAGATTAAGAAGTCATCTCATCTGAGGATGGAAGCCTTAACGCCTCTGAAGTCCCGAATCTTGCCCACGTACACGTGATTAAGACTGTGTTAAGTATATTTGTACCTTTGTTCCTGTTTTTGCAGGTACCACAAGAGCCAGGCCATCTATCTGGAGTCAAAGGACAACCAGAAACTGAGCTGCGTGATCAGCTCAGTTGGAGCCAATGAGGTAGGGACCGAATTTCCTAAGAGCAAAGTATGCTCTGAAGTGTGGACAATATGACAAACCTGAAATAAAAGTGCCACCAAAAAACACAGGACTCATGTCCAGTATGTAGGTTAAATTTCAAAGTCAGTGCTTTGTGGCAGAAACTGCACATTAAGAGAGTCACCCTTGAAAGTCCATCTCATAGATTTGTTTGCCTCCAGTGTGTGTAGCTCTGTGTATTCCTGGTGGTATTGGTGAGTTCCCTGTGCAGTAATTGCTTTGGGAGCCGCCGAGCCAGACTTGAGGAGAGGGTAGAAGGCAAGTCTATGTGAGGTCTGTACATTCCCATCCTTGCTTCTTCAGGTTATCTATTGAGAATGGAGCTTACCTGTGGAGCATACTCCATCTTTGTTGTGTTTTTCTAGAGCTTTTATGTACACTTAAAGAGATTTGTGTCTTACTGTGAGGATGTCATGAGCACCTGGCACAAGGTCTGGCACCCAGCACCCACTCACTGAATGGGTGCACTTTCAGTTGGCATATCATGACTCCTAGGCTGCTCTCTCTCCCACCTGATGTGTCTTTTTGTGCCTCTCAGCAACAAGCTGCCAGCCTTGTGCCTGTGAGTATTGAGCCCCCACAGAATGGGGTCTGCTTTTAACAGAGTTAGACCCCAAGATGATGTGACTGCCCTACGAGTTCTCTGTCTGCTCTTCATTAGGAGGATGTCCAGCACTGTCTAACTTGCATTGTTAAGAAAGGTTTAAAACTTTAATAGCTGGGTTGGCTTGATCTTTTATCAGTCTGCAAAGAAATTGATTTTTACGTGTCTACCCTCTGTAACTTATTTGTGCCAGGGCACAGTAAATCTCATGAAACTGGATTATGAAATAACTTAAGCCTCTCATATTCTCCCAGCTTCCTGAATTGAAAATGCCCTCAAATGTGACTAGTTTGCAGAATGATTGTTTACTTGGAAGTTAGGGAGAGCCTTCCAGATAAGTGAATGTCACTCTTTGAGTTCCGTGTCTGAGTCACCTCAGGCCACCCTGGAACCAGAACCACGGATTAAGAGGAGCCTACTTTCGTGATGCACCTACCTTTAAGTGTTGCTCTGCAAAGCACATGTGGCTTCCTGCTACCTAAACCGAGCTTCAGAACAGCTGCCTTATACTCCTCTGTGGCATCTCACGAAAAATAGAAATGCCAAATTGAATTCCTCCCTACCCAGTCCTCCTGTTGAAGTTAGTTTCTTTTTGTCCCAAAAGAGTGTCTGTGAGGGGTGACGAGGAAATGGTGCTGCTGTGACATGTCTGGGAGAGGAAAGGCTTTGTAGGCCTGTGCCTGTGTGGTGATAGGGGAGCAGTCCCTTTTCTTAGAAGCTTTTCTGATTTTTTGGATGAACTCCTAACTGACACTGGAGCTGCTGGCCTTGGTGTGACTCAGCTCTGGGCAGGTTTGTTGGGTGGGTCTGAGTGTGTTAGTGACTTCCCGACTCAACCCTCTTGGGTTCAGTTTTCAGTTTAAAATGGTTCTTCATGCTTCTTTAGAGGCCTGGCTTCGTGCGAGATCTTCAACATGTTTCATTTTTAAACGAGTGTATTTGATTCTGAATTCTGTCTGTTGCTGAATAATCACGTCAAAGAAATGGAGGTGAACCTGAGAACAGGCTTTTTTAAAACCTGAAATTGAGTGGGGGAAGGAGATATATCTATAAACTTAAGAGTTGTATAGATAGGCAAAGTGCAAACCTTTCAAGAGCTTATGCTTTACACTCCATTTCACTGCATGTTACAGAGAGCTGGGTGAGAAGAAGAGTCGGGGGCTGGTAAAGGAGAAGAGCAAAGGGCCTTGATGTCAGTGCCAGGATCAATCTGGACAAGTGACCCAGCCTTTTTTGAGCTTTGGTCTCTTCTGTAAAGTGGGGCCCCCTGCAGTACTTCGTAGGCTTGTCCTGGGCAGAGGCAGCTTAGCATGACGGGCACAGTGTCTGCCGCATGGTGAGAGTGCAGGAGCCCCCTCTCACTTGCTCAGCTGCGCCTTCTCCTTCCCTGCCTGCAGGGTGTCACTAAGTGCACTGTGGGCTCTGGCAATCCCCTGCGACAAGTGTTCACTTTGCTCTACACCTGTGCCCTATAAAGCGAGCCAGGTGTGATCCCATCTGCGGGAGAGGGATGTGGTGAGGAGGGAAGACTGTGTTAAACCCTTCAGCTTTTTTGGAATCCTTACTGGGCCCCAGCTCCCCCACAGGCTGCTTCTTATTGTTAGTATTGCTTTTTCCTTTTTCCATCACAGCCATTAACCTTAGTTGGCAGAAAAAGCAAAGTATTGAAAGGCTAGATGATGTGCAAATGATCCCATCTGCGGGAGAGGGATGTGGTGAGGAGGGAAGACTGTGTTAAACCCTTCAGCTTTTTTGGAATCCTTACTGGGCCCCAGCTCCCCCACAGGCTGCTTCTTATTGTTAGTATTGCTTTTTCCTTTTTCCATCACAGCCATTAACCTTAGTTGGCAGAAAAAGCAAAGTATTGAAAGGCTAGATGATGTGCAAATTCCTTGGGGTAAGGAAAGCATTTTAATTATTAAAAAAAAAAAAAATTTTTTTTTTTTTTTTGGAATCCTTACTGGGCCCCAGCTCCCCCACAGGCTGCTTCTTATTGTTAGTATTGCTTTTTCCTTTTTCCATCACAGCCATTAACCTTAGTTGGCAGAAAAAGCAAAGTATTGAAAGGCTAGATGGTGCAAATTC
>NW_022900924.1:11386462-11408318 GCF_012274545.1 Fukomys damarensis | reverse complement strand
TTTTTTTTTTTTTTTAGGAAAGCATTTTAAAATTTGGCAGGAAGTTTATGTTCATGAGTATATGTCTGCTGCATGTTGTTAATCCTGTAATCCACCAAATTTAGAGTCTTTATGAGAAAGCCAGATATGGTGGCATACAAGTGTAATCCCAACACTCTGTGAGGCTGAGGCAGGATGATTGCAGATTTGAGTTCAGCCTGGCAAACTTAGTGAGACCCTGTCCCAAAATTTAAAAAAAAAATTTTTTAAGGGATTGGGGATGGGAATGTAGTTCAGTGTGAAGATCCTGAGTTCAATCTGTAGTACGAAGCTGAGGGTTAGGAAGGAGTCCTTGAAACCCATGCAAAAAAGGCAGCCCAAGATTGCTGTGCTGTCCATTTTCTTGTTCAGAGGTATAGGACATGTGGTGGGGAAGAATGTGTTCAGAGGTGATGGAGGCCAGCTTTTGTAACGGCCATGGTCGAGGGTGTGCTTGTGAAGCCTCAGGCATTGAGATAGCCCTTTCAAACGGCCGTGGTGGTGTTGCCTCTCCAACCTAACTCGTGCAACCGTTGTAATGCTCTGGGAGACGTGCCCTCCAGTGTTTCTCTGCCCCTCTCATCTTGCTCCCTCTCCTGTCCCTGCAGATCTGGGTGAGGAAGACAAGCGACAGCACCAAGATGAGGATCTATCTGGGCCAGCTTCAGCGTGGGCTCTTTGTAATCCGCCGGCGGTCAGCGGCTTGACTTTCTACAGCGTCCCTCTTCCCTTGACCCTTTTTCTGGAGTGGTTTTTATTTTTGTTTTGTTTTCTTCTTACTAGAAAATTTTTAACTTACCGGGAATAACTACTTGGCCTTGGAAATGGAGAGCACTGTTGTGGATCCTGCAAGGCACTTTTGTGGCTGGCCACGTCCATCTTTGTGTCCTTCTTTCCTGCCTCGACTTCTAGTCATCCGTCACGATGGACATTTACTTTCAGGAGTATTGGGGATTTGATTTATTTTATGTCTTTGTTTTTTGCTCACACTTTCTTTTTAAAACCTCCTTTGAGTTTGAAGGGACAAGCTTTTTTATGAATTATCTTTAGGTCTTTCTCCTGTGAAAAAGAGCAGGAAGGAATACACTTTGTGGTGCATTTTCCTGTTTTGAATCTGATTAGTGAATCACGTAGCTGCTTCCCTTGTCAAGCCCAATTCACTCTTTTCCCAGCAACTTGGGGCAGAGGTCCCAGCGGAAGGAGATTAATTCTCCTGGCTCGCAGCCTTCTCAGGGAAATAGATGCCTTGTGTAACATCTGGCAACTGCCACCCATTCCCCTGGCTGAACGACAGGAGACTGTGCACTGCAGTAAATGGAGCTGGGGTAGGGGACATTTCATGTTTGTAATGTGCTGAATTTACCATATTTTCAATGTTATTTAATGCTGGTGATCTAGTCAGACACACTTACTCTAGCTCAAGGTGGAACAAAAAGTGGTGATTGCAGAAGTTTTCATTTGTAATCCCTTTCTCTCTGCAGTTGCTAAGTAAATAGAAGCAGCACATGTCACAGGCTGATCATTGGATTCTCTCTCACAGGCGGGACAGCGAGATTGAGAGTGTAATAATGAGCGATCTGTGGGCTTGATGCATAATTCAGGTGTCACTCTCGGTGCTGGTATTATTATTGCACATTGGCCATTCCGCGCCTTGGAACCTTGTCACCAGGCCTTGGGCGCTCGTAGCCTGTCGGGAGACCTGGCCCCGTTGGAGACAAGGAAAGCTGTGCTGTGGCTTCGACCAAACCTGCGGTCTTCTTGATAAGTCCTGATGAAACAGCCTTCCCCATGCTCCCTGCTTCTTCGCCTCTGCCCCTTGATTGAGAAGTGATTGGTTCAATGGTAGATGGGTTTTTATATTCTAGCTGCCATCTTGAGGTTTCAAGCATTTGGGGCGAGAGCAACTGTTAGCATCTCTCTGGGAAGTCAGTAGAACTTAACACATTTTAGGAATGTTGATAAACAATCCCCTTGGTTCCTTGATCACAGTCACTTGGAGTCTCTTCATGTTGTTTCTGATCTGCATACTCTGCAGTGCTTGGGGGGCTGTGGTGACAAATCACCTCCTCAGTTCTGGCTTCTGTGGACCCCAAACAGTCCTCAGAGTAAAGACTTGTGCAGATAAATTTTTGTTTTAATTTATATCCATTTTCCTCCTTTTAAAAAAAATTGCTTTTGAAGTCTTATTTAGAAACAGGATAAGTGATGTTTATCAAAAGTTCCTCCAGTGTTCTCTTTCTGCTCTCCCCCCCGCATTCCCTCATTGTTAGGGTCTTCACTACAGTGAACCAAGGTCATAGTAAGCAATAGCTTCACCATTGGTTTGCGCTGTGAGGGACAACTTCTCTTGCTTGAATTACCAGTGGTGTGTGTCATGTAACGTATTTATCAAGTGCCCTGTAATGGAAATTTATTTAGATACATTCAGAATGCATCTGCCCTCAAAAGTCTTTAAGAAATTAAAAAAAGAAACAAAACAAAACCTGATCATCTTCCTTGTCTTCCTCAGTAGTATGCCACAGTGTCTTTTTATTGTAAGGGATTGTGTTGATAGCCCCTGAAAGCTGTGCATTGAAGCAACAAGAAGTTGCCTTGTTTCTTTCCTTTCTGGTGTTAACCTTTGTACTTTGTGAAGTAACTATTTATTTGAAGACCAGGGTATGGGCATCTTTGAGTTCTTTCCTCTGGAATGTTTGAGGATATTAGAGGCCATGTTTAAACGTGGTCTTGACCCTACTGCTGCCTTCTTCTCAGTGTCTTTACAACTCTTACTCGTGACCTTGCAAGAATGGGGGAAAATGTGAGCAGACTCAAGACACAGCATAGTAAGTTATAGTCCTAGTAGCAGATTTAATTTTTATTTAGTCACCCCCGGGGGGAAAAAGTGGTAGTTAAACCATTGTGACAGACCTCCGTGATGACCGAGGGCAGAAGTCTCTGTTAATGCATGGAGGTCCTTCAGTGACGGACAGATGCTTAATTAAAAGGGGAAGCAGACGCTTGAGATTTCTGGAGTAAGAGGGGCTGGTTGCCAACCTAGGTGGCATTCTTACTTTACAAGGTCGTTGTCTTACAGTAGACCCCAGCACACATGTTCGGCTGTGTCCTGTGAGTGACCCTTTGAAAAAGGCTGTTCCAGACAGTTCTGACCAAGACTCTGCGTGTGTGGTTTGTTAGAGACATCTTCCTCAAGTGTTCTATGCAGTGTTTGCTCGGGATGTGTCCTGATATTTATTTTACCCTCCACACGGGAGGGTTTGCGTGTCCTCCCCTCTGTGTCCCTTTCTCCCCAAACTAGTGTCCTATGGTACGATTACCAGGTAGACTTCTGTAGCCATACCAAAGGCAAAGTGTTTCCATTTATTTGGATACCAGTATTTAAGGATGTCTAACTACCTAAACTAATTTTTACTTACTTTTAACTAGGACAAGTGTATGATCCCAGAGGCCAATTTGCAAATCAAGCTACACATATTTGTATATGAGACCCTACGTTCAGGACTGGGTGGCTTTTCTAAGAGAAATAGGGAGTGGGGGGTTGAATGCATTTTATACTTAACTCTTGGGGGGGTGTCTATTTTTACAATATTTTTTTTTAAACATTTCCTTTCAGTCTTGAATTTTTACTAAATAATTTCCTCCTCATTTAAAAATTTTGTTTCTCATCTAAGAATTAGAAATCTTGGTACTTAGTATTATACCAATTTTTTTCAGAGAGCAAAACATTTTAATACCAGAACATGGTTAATCTGCAGTTGTTTCAGACAGTGGGTGGGCTTTTTATATAACATCATTAGTACCACTATATGTTCTGAGAGGTGAATGTAAAAAGATAGTTTTTTTTAATAAACTTTCGAAAAGAAAACCAACGTGTAGTCTGTTGTTATATCCATTGACTTGGTAAGTGATGGAAATGTAATTTAACTTCATTCCATTGGTGGGTAAGGAAGTTGGGGGAGGGGAAAGGACAGACTAGATAACTTGCTCATTGTCAGGGAAGAGTAAGGTATAGGATGATGTCAGGTATGAAGACAGTCTAGAGGTGTTTACCTGCAACTGTAGTGTACTCTTTCTTTGTTGGAGATGACCCTCGGATTTGAGGATATTCATGTGGTATGCGACTGAGGACATTATTTCAGTACTCGAGATCATCGCCTACTCGTGTTACCCAGTGACAGTGTTTGTGCTGCTCCCTGTGGCTCCACATGGCTGCCCTTGCTGCCACGTGGACTGACCCACTGTGCCCATGATCCTGTGTGATATACGCACTGGGAAGGGCTGCTTTATGTGTTAGATGATGTGGAGAGGCTGTTCCTGCTTTTCATGTCTTATTGTAACATAACAGGTGGAAAAATGCACAAACCTAATTGTAGCAGTCATTGAAATGCCTAGGCTTTCTCTCAGTTAGTTACTCCTCTTCCTGACTGGTTTCTTGGTTTAATTGCATTGACTTTCAAGCTCTTAGGCTTCTGTAGTTATCATAGTTTGGATCTGAAGCATTCCCCAGAAGCTCATGTTTTAGAGGATTAGTCCTGTTGGGAAGTGGTTGGCTTTAAAGGATGGAGCCTAGCAGGAAGTCTGAGGTCACTATGTGCATGTCCTTGAAGGGAATTGTGGGTTACTGGTTTCTCACTCTTTGCTTCCTGGTTGCCACAAGGTGAGCAGCTTGGTCAAACCTATGTCCTGCTGTGACCTACTGCCTTGCCCTGGGCCCAAAAGCAACTGACCGTGGGCTGAAATTACCACTATTGTAAGCCCAAGTGAGCCTTTCATCTTTTGAAGTTAATGGTCTCAGATGTTTTGTTACAGTAATGGGAAGCTAACACAGGGTCCTTCTTAAATTCTAGTAGAGCCAGGTACCTGGTATCACCCAGGTACTGACCATTGCTATGAGACCAGGCAGCAAAGGATATGGCTAACTGGGGAGAGGAACAGACTGAGATCAACCCTTTCAGCCTCCTGTTTTACCAAGACAATTGAGGCTTCCCTTCATGTGAGGTGCTCTGTATACACCAGGCACTGTACTAAGCCCTTTATGGGAGGCATTTTCTCATTTAAACTTAGAGTAATCGGGGTGAGTACTATTACTCTCAGCATGTTAATATTAAGGCAAGCCTTGGCTGAAATTCGGAGCTCAGCATTGGGCCTAGTACACAGTAAGTTTTCTAACTATTGGTTGTCACATAACGTTAATGTAAAGTGAGGTGCAAATGCAAGCTGGTAGCAACAGCTTATGACCCAGGTGCTGTGCCCTTTGCTTGCATTCTCTCATCTCAGGTGCCAAACAGTCCAAGAAGAACAGACTTACTATCCCTGGTGTTCAGAGAAGTTGAAGACTAACTCCTTTACTCTGACAGGAGGTTCAGTGACTGTTCAAGGTCACACAGGAAGTGCCAGAGCCTGGAACTTTCAGATTCCCAATCAGGTTTCCCATGACTATCATGCTTTCTAGTCTTTTTCCCCTCCTCAAGCTGGTTCTAGCTGGCATGGTGTCATGCATGCCTGTACTCTGAGCTACTCAGTATGCTGAAGTAGGAGGAATCATTTGAGCCCAAGACTTTGGAGACCAGTCTGGGTACATAAGGTCATCCAAAGGTAAATAAATAATATTCAACAATTCCACACATGCATGTGTGTGTGGTGCTGGGGATCGAATCCAAGGCCTGGCACATGTTAGTCAAGTGCTTTTACCGCTGAGATCTGATTTTGTTTTGAAATCTGCCTTTACATTTTACACAAGGGGCCAATACTAGAAGTAAAAGCAGTATTTTCTGAGGACCCCTTTCCCTGCTGCACAGCTCTGGGTTTCTCCCTTGGCTGATAACCGGACCAGTTATCAGCCAAGAGGTTGCTTTTCTTAATGCTTCCTGCATTAAGTACAGTGGTTCTAAAAAGGAGGGAGCCCTTTAGAATGTCAGCAGTTACTGGTCTTCATACAGTAAGACTTTATATGGTAACCACCTTTATACAGTAGTTAACATGAGAGCCTTTGGAGGACCTACTGAGATTTTTCCAGATCACTTTCTTCCTGCCTGCCTTATCTGTTTGTGGAGTAAGGAGGAGGGTGGGAGTCACTGAACTGTTTCTTTTTGTTTTTTGTTTTTTTTTCCCCCTTTGGTACCTGGGATCGAGCTCAGGTCCTTGTGCTTGCGAGGCAGGCAGTGGAATCACTGAGCTAAATCCCTGGCCCTGAACTGGTTTTTGAAAATGTAGATGGGCAGCTAGAATCCTATACCTCGATGCCATCCTATGTCAGGGGACCTTCTCACATCCTGTCTTCCTGTGGTGGCACTGAAATGGAAGAATGCACCGCCCATGTCACCTACTTCAGAATATCTGCTCAGCTCTAGTCAGTGACCCGCTTAGCACCCGAACTCAGTTTACAGGCAGGAATGAAACCCATTTCTGGTTCTGTTCCTCTAAGACCTGTTTTTGGTAAGGCCAGGCACCTTTCCTGCTTTTACATGGAAGGCACTTGATGGAATGAGTTAGAAATATGGCACCATTTCACTCTCTCTGTATATATGGTGAAGAATACCTTAGTTTTAAGAACTTTGTTGTTTACCAGAATAGATATTTTTCCAAATAACTGGTTATTAAGACAAAAAGATATGTATTTTTTAGGAGATTCACTAGGAGAGAGAAGCAGATAAGATACAGCATAGTGCCTAGATGCTTAATCCCTTTACCCATTTTCTCTAAGCTGTGTTTGTTAGATTACCTGAAAGATACAGATCTATATAATAACAAAATTCATTTTACTGATATGGGAAGACCCATAATTGGAATCTTAAAGAGTCTCTTCCATTTCTCAGGAGCTGGAGAATCAGTAGTATGTTTTTTTCCTTTCTGTGGGGTGGTACTCAGATCAGTTGATGTCCCCTGTCCATGCTGGTGATGTGGACAGGCAAGGGGTTAATGTAGGCATATTCCAGAGCCCCAGGTCATGGGGACAGTGACGCTGACAGGAAATTGGCAGATATTGAAGGCAGAAGTGCAGTGGTCCTAGGTTAGCAAGCCCCTGCAGATATTAAAAGTATCGCTGTATTAGCTTTGCCATTGCTGGACACCATACCCGTCACCCAGAGTTTAAGGGAGGAGAGGTTTAGTTAGCTCAAGGTTTCAGAGGATTCAGTCCATGGTCAGCAGGCTCCAAGGTAGCATTATGGTGGAAGAGTGCAGTGGAGCAAAGCTACTCAGTTCATGGTACCTGGGAAACAGAGCCGTGGAGTAGTGCTACAGAGGAATGAGAGAGGGACCATATGTTGTCCTCAAGGTCCATGCCATCATGACCTCCACCCAGATACATGCAGGAATGTGCTTTATAAATGTACTGGGTGATTCTTAATCCAGTGAAAAGTCAGGATTATTGGTTACAATCACCTATCATTTGATTTTTCTAGCAAATATATGTTGCAGTGCAGTATGGCATTGTGTCTTAGGAAAGGCCTTGGAATCAGGATTTGAATCTGGATCTCTAGCTTCACTTTCTTGACCTTAATTTTTTGGAGATGTTGAGGATTCTCACAATATTAGCACAGCATATGCTAAGTATTTTATACAGAGTAACTCACTGAATCTTTGTAAAAACTGTAGCAAGTAGGTGCTATTACAATCCTCAGTTTGCACTTGGAATAGAGAAACAGGTTAAGTAACTTGCCCAAGGTCACACAGCTAGTAAATGGCAAGCCAGGATGGCAAGCCCAGGTGATCTCTCCAGAGCTCCAGCTTTCCATATCTGTGATATGTACACAGCACAGGATTGAACCAGTGGCTGCTGAGTCTGGAGACCATCTCCACCATTACAGTTGGTGTTTCCATTTGCTACTTCCTGTTTTTGGGTATTGGTCTAAGTGCCAAATTGTAAGAGACCAGAAGAGTTTCAGGAAGTAAGTTTGATACCAACAGGCTATGAAGGCCTTGGAGATCATGCTACGCCTTAGCACCTGTGGATGGATTGTGAATGCCAAATGTGCAGAGGTGAGTGGTTCAGAAGGCCAAGTTTGAGTGCAGCAGGAAAAAGTGATCTAATTAATTTTGTCTGCTATGGACAAGGGAATCCCATTTACTTGCCGTCTTTGATTTAGTTTGGCCCTTGCTTTTGAAGATGAACGGAGGCCCAGTGACTTAACTCAGGGTCATATGGCTAATTATAGGCAGTGCCACACTAGAACACAGTTGGACAATCATTTGAAGATCTCCTTGTACCAGGCTCTGTGCTGGGAAGTGCAGTATTTAGCCCAGTCTACATCCTGGCTAATTTTCTCAGTTGGTTCATCTTTACCTCCATTGTGCCGATGGAATTTGTGAGTTCATAATCCTGACTCAGCCACTTGTTAACCATGGAGCATTTACTCAGTCTCTGTATGCCTTGGTGTTAGGGTACAGTCAACCCATTGTTTCAAGTTTTAAGATTGAAAGTCCTATATCTCAGTACTCAGAACCAGGCAAGTAGGGACAGCTGATGGCTTTACTCCTTTTCCTCTTATGTTAAAATGGAGATGAGAACTGCCCTCTTTTCATGGAGTGGTTTTGAGGGTTAGGTGATTTATTATGAATAAAGCATGTAGAGGTAGTGTTTGAGACACATTTTTGTTGTTTCTGTTGTTACCAGAGCTGGAAGGCATCCTCACACAGAATGAGTCTCTGGAGAACTTCATACCAAACAAGACAGGGACCTTTGCCATAATCATTGGGATAGTTAATCTGGAGCCAACTTGATTGGATTAAGAGACACTTAGGTGATTAGATTGTGAGGTCAGTAATCTAACTTCTCTCATTTGATTACCTGTGGCTGAACATAGGGGGCTGTTGAGAGAGGGGGCCTAGTTGGAAGAAGTCACTGGATGTCCCTTTGAAGGATATCTCTTTCCTATCTAGCTCTTTCCTTCTCGCTTTTACTGCCTGGGTACAGTGAGGTAGACAGCTTTGCTCTGCCAAGACCTTCTACCATGATGTTCTGCCTCACCTCAGACCCACAGTGGTGGAACCAGCTAGATGTGGACTGAGACCTCTGAAACCATGATCCTAAATAAAGTGTGCCTCCTTTAAGTTATGTCTGTTGGATGTTTTGTCCTGGCCACAGAAAAGTGACCAACAGTCATCTTTGATCACTTGCAACTACTTGTTTGGAATTTTTTCTTCCACTTGAAATAGTCACTAGTTTGAAGGTCACATTAGTCATTGTGTTACATTAAAATGACATTGATTGAGTTCTACTGCATGTTAGGTAGTGTTCTTGGTTCTCGTGGGAGATTCAGAGAAAGGCCATATGATGGTGTCCATGGCCAGAAATGGGAATCCCATACAGGGGAAATGACTTGAGCCGAAGCACAGGGGTGAGTGTGCAGCATAAAGTCAGATAAGAATGTATCCAAAAGTACAGCTAGATGAAGAGCTTTGAACTTTAGAATCCGTTGCTCCCCAGCCAGGATCTTTGTGTCCTTCTGCAGTGCTCACCTTCCTTTTCCTTTCGCGCCTCTCCTTTCTTTTCAGTCCTTGCCCCTCCTCCCTTTTATATCGCCAGGGCAGTGGCTCGTGGCAGCCCTGCAGTGACACTTTCCAATTTCACACTTACATGCTCCTGAAAGTATTCGCAAACTAACTTGTATGTAAAACCAATAAAGGGCAACAGCACACATCCCTGTTAGACAGTCATTTTGTTGGACTCCTTTTCTTCCACTTTGATCACTCCTCTCAAACATGGTGCTTTGACCTTACCAGAGGCTGAAAAATCTAAGCATGGTGGAGCTCTGGAAGTATATTAGTAATAGAAAAAAATAAGGACCTTCATTTATTGAGCACCGTATACCTGGGAAAGTGCTATGTCTTGTAAATTAGCTTGATGATACTCAAACATCATGTGATGGGTGTCATTACTAACAATTCCCGTGTCACAGATGAGAGTGAAGGTTGGAGGAGGGAAGAGGGTTCCCCTTGAACCACATTTTTCTTAGAGGCTCCCCCCACATCCTGAAAAATTCTATCCAAGCACAAAGGACACTTAGTTGTTATTGGAGCCAACTCCCTCCATTTTTCACATGTGGAAATAGACACCAAGAAGGAAAGAACTTGCCAGAACACACAGCTAGTTAATCATTGAGTAGGAATTAGAATTCTGGTCTTGTAATTCTCAGGCCAGTAATTAAAATGATCCCAGTCTTGACCCTGTACCCAAGAGTGGGGCTTGAATTTCAGCTCTTCTGCTTAGGTGCTGTATGACTTTAGGCAAGTCAAAGAAGTTCTCTCTGGGCTCCATTTTTTTCAGTGGGATTAATAATAACTGTGTTGGAGGGTTAAATGAAGTCGTCCAAGCAAAGCAGCAGTCGCTACCATGCTTGAAACAAGCCTCAGGTAGCGTAGGTGCTTTACAAAACATAACCCAGAGCTAGGTGTGGTGGGGCACGCCTATAGTCCCAGTGTTGTGGAAGGGGACTGCAAGTTTAAACTCAGCTTGGGCAACTTTGCAACTTAACAAGACCCTGTCTCAAAATGATAAGAAATAAAAAGCGCTGGGAATGTAGCTCAGTGTGAAGGCCTAGGATTCAGTATCCACTACTGCAATTTAATAAAATATAATGGAAAAAAAAGGGGCTGGGGATATAAACTCAGTGTGGAAGCTCTGGGTTCAATCTCCATTACTGCAAACAACAACAACAATAATAATGGGGAAAAAAGGGCTGAAGATGTAGCTCAGTTCAATCCCTCTACTGCTAAAAACAAACACAAAACAAGAAGTAACGGACTCTGCGGACTGCCGATGCAGAGTGGTCATTATCCCAGGGGTTATGAGAACTGGCACCACCTGCTCAGGTCCCATCATGCTTTGAGAGTTGAGGGTTCTACACCCAGGGGAAAGGAACCAGAAACCAGCAGTCATAGTCCTTGACACGTGAGACCAGCAGGTGTCTGGGGATCCTCTTACCTCAAAAACCTGCTCGTTTGAGAAGACTGGACCGCTGCCCCCTGGGTGGTTTGAGAAACCACTGACTGTGAGCCAGAAAGGGCAGGAACTGCCTCTTTTTTTGTTGTTGTGTTTTTCCATATCCCCTGGGGCTCTAGTATACAATTGATGCCTATTAAATGTTTGCTGAATGAATGAACGGTTGGACCCTGCCACTTCTCATTTGCTGCACGTTAATCTTTCTAAAATCCAAGTAATGCATGTGCAATTAACAAGACAAAGGGCTTCAGGAAATTGGCTACAAAGATATAATAATCCCCTATTTCCACATCCCAGACATCATCTCACTTAGTTTGGTTGATTATTTTGGTATGTAGCATCCATCTCTAGTCTTTATTATTATAGCTAGATATTTCTGTTCTGAGGGTTACCTTTTCAATTTGTCCATCTATTCTCTCTCATTATAGTTATTTCATAATTTTGATTCGGTCAATGGTGTTTACATTATTATGACTATGTAAACTCTAGTCACAGCTGAGCCATATTAGAAGCTATGATTGCTTTTTCTATCCTTTCTCTCATCTCTTCCCCCAGGAGTTAATAATTGTATTTTGTTGTTGTTTGCTTAGTATTCTGTGCACTTAGACAAGTTCAACTTCAGACTCTTTGCCAAGTATCTAAATTTCCCCGAAGACATTGTGATGCTTTAAGTGTCCTTTTAGTTTTGTCACCCCTGAAAAATCCTTCTCCCTGGGGACCCAGGCCTGTTCTGCTTCACCCTGGCTGTCCCTTCAGCCTGGCACCCAGCTGTCACCCTGGTGCCCTCCTCTACCACCATGCCAGGACTTCCTTTTATCCTTTTTTGGTTGGAAACACCCATTTCTTGTTCACTTTCTATATCTTTATCCTCCTATTTTAATAGAGCACATCTTCTGCTAGCTTCCCGAGCATGATTGAAAATACATGCATTCTGTTCTCTTACTTCATTGAGAGTTTGGCTGGTATAGCTACACTTTTAGGACCATACATTTCCAGAATTGAAAAGGCTTAGTACTTGAAGTATATTTCTCTGAGTGCCCCCTTCCTACACCTCCGTTTCTGGAAATTTCTTGTGCTAATGCATTTTTCCTTTCTCCACTGTCAGCCTTAGGATTCAGGTGTGTGTGTGTGTGTGTGTGTGTGTGTGTGTGTGTGTGTGTATTTCATCTACTTTCCAGCTTCAGAAATCTGCTTGTTTCTCCTCCAATGCTTTCCATTCTGGTTGGTTTAATTCTAACTTGCAAATCATTTTCTTTCAAGATTTGAAGTCATTCTTTATTGTTCTCTGGTTTCTAATGCTGCACTTGAGAAGTCTTGAAGCCATTCTGATTATCGATTCTTTGATCTGACTTTTTAAACTTATCTGGGAACTCATGGGCTCTTCAATGTTTGATATTTTATGATGATGTCTGTTGTGTGGGCTAATTATATGGTAAGCAAGAAGAGATTTTTCATTTCTGGAAACTTGCACCCTTAAGTTCTGGGGACACAGTCAGCCCAGGGCAGCAATGGTGAACCTTTTAGAGTTTTCAGCCCACTGTGGCATCTGTGCCATAGTTTTGTCACAACTGGCCCAGAATATCTGCAACTTCTGCATCTGCAGATTCAACCAGTCCAAGATTAAAAATGTAGTTAGGGGGCTGGGGATTTAGCTCAGTGGTGCTGCCGCCTCCCTTGCAAGCGCAAGGACCTGAGTTTGATCTCCAGTACAAAAAAAAAAAAAAGGTTAAAAAAATGTAGTTAGGGGGCTGGGGATTTAGCTCAGTGGTGCTGCCGCCTCCCTTGCAAGCGCAAGGACCTGAGTTTGATCTCCAGTACAAAAAAAAAAAAAAGGTTAAAAAAATGTAGTTAGGGGGCTGGAGATTTAGGTCAGTGGTTCCACTGCCTGCTTCACAAGCACAAGGTCCTGAGTTTGATCTCTGGTCCCCCACCCCAAAAACATAGGCCTATGATAGTTGCATATGCACTGAAAATGTACAGGCTTTTTTATACCTTATCATTGTCCTGTAAATAACACAGTGTAACAATTACTTACATATTGTTAGTTATTATAAGTAATCAAGAAATGATTTAAAGTATACAAGAGAATATGGGTAGGTTATGTGCAAATACTGTAGATTTGGTATGTGGTGTGTGTGTACGGAGGATGTCCTGGAGCCAGTAGTCAGAAGACAGTGAGGAAAATCTATGTGTATTTTGGAGATGTGATAGCCAGCCTCCAAAATGGTCCCCAGTAGCCCCTGCTTCCTGGTAGTCATCCCTTACGCAGTTTGCTCTCATATTAGACCAGTGTTGGGTTTTATGACTAGTGGCTTTCGATAGATGTAAGTGTGGGACTGGTAATGGAGCCAGTGGTAGGGAACTTGCCTTGTGTGCACATGACCTTGGGTTTGAGTCCCAGCAGTGGAAGAAAAGTGATAATTACTTATCATATCAGGATATAAGAAGTGCTATAGTTCTGTCTGGCTTTTTCTCACTCTTGGATCACTTAGTTTGGGGGATGCCAACTACCGTGTTAAATAGCCCCATAGGAGCCTCAAATGGCAAGGAACTGAGGCCTCATGCCAATATCTAGCTAGTAATGGAGGCTTCTTGTCAGTAGCCACGTGAGTGAATCACTTTGGAAGTGGGTCCTGAGCTCCAGTCAAGCCTTCAGATGACACCAAACCCCCTGCTGACAGCTTAGTGAAGCCTCATCAAGGCCCTAAGCCGTACCCAACTGTGTTGCTCCCAGGTCTCTTACCCTCATAAATGAAGTTAGACAATAAGTATCTGTTACTGTGAACTGCTGCATAACTGTAATAATTTGTTATATAGCAATAGATAGCTAATACAGTGTGTGATTTACTCTCCTTCCTCCTTCCCGCCCTTCCTCCTCTTTTCCTTCTTTTTCTCCCTTTCCTTCTCTCCTTCATGCTGAGGATACAACCCAGGGCCTTGTGCAAGCTACTGAGGTACAGTCCCAGTCCCCTTTACCTATGTTTCTAGAGGCCCTAGTATTTCTCATCCTGGGTTCTCAGCTTTATCCACTGAAATTTACTTTCAGTTTCTAGAATTTTATTTTTTCCTTCCCAATTCTCTTCACTCTGGTGAATTTGTCCTTTTTAAAAATAGCTTTATGCTTGTTTTAGTGGGATTTCATGGAAAATAGAAAATACATACATAGAGAAAAAATACACATATCTATGTGTATTTAACACTCTACCCCCCCGCCCCAACATTTTGTGGCTCATTCACCTCCTTGTTATCAAGACAGTAAAGGGGACATTAGCTTTGTCTGGCTAGTGTAGTCTTGATGTCATAGCCTATGATAATTACAGTGGAACATTGTAGATCATTCCCAAATAATCAGTACATCTTTACTTATCGCAAAGCTGCTGATTTGGACCTGAGGTCATATCAGTGGCTTTAACTATAGGCTTTGACTTCCGAGCCCAGTGTTAGAATTTAAGGGAGGGAATTTACATACACACACCTTGAAGATCCGAATGTGTGTGTCTAACACAATGCCTGTGGATTTAGATGCACATGTGACAACATACAACATCACAAAAATGAGCTTCTTGCAAACAAAACCCAGCTCTGGACTGTAGGTGAATTGAGAAGTGTGAAAAATGTTTAGCCTAAAGTATATTTAAATATTCATGACACCTTCAAAGCAAAGCTGTTGAAAAGGCTAAGCCACCTGGAACACAGCTGTGATAGAACAGTGATGCATCCTGAAAAATCAGAATCCCATGCAGGGCTGGTAGAACTACTCAGAGGTGACCTAGTCCAGCCCCCTGCTGTGCTGTGATTAAAAACCATTTTAGATTTATCATGTCTGTTATTAATGAGATTAAATTAGTATTTAGGAAGTATAGTAGGGTCTTGCCATCTTGAAGATAATCATATCTGTGTTATACAACTTAGTGAGGGTAACAAATCTCATTTGTTTACCACCTATTAAGGGGTACTTATTATTAAACAATTTAAATAACTTACCAGGGTGGCTGAGCTGGTAAATGACAGAACTAGATTCCAACTCGGTTTGGATGGAATCCAAATTTGTGACCTTTCATTAAACTTTTTCTATTTCTACTATATTCTCCTGACTTCCGGCATAGTATTCTGTGAAATAATTACCATAATGGGTCTTATATAAATATAAGTATGGTTGTTCCTTGGTATTCCCAAGAGATTTGTTCTAGGGCCCCCTTCAGATATCAAACATCTAGATTCTCAAATTTCTTATATAAAATGACATACAGCATTTGCATATAACCTGTTTGCTTCTTTCTTCATACTTGAAATCATCCCCGGATACTTGTAACACCTAATACAATATAAATAGGATGTAAGTAGTTGTCACAATGTATTGCTTGGGGAATAATGACAAGAAATAAAACTCTGTATATGTTCAGTACAGACGCAACTATGAGAGTCCTAACTGCACAGTTTTGTGGCTGGTTGATCATAAAACTAGCAGATACGCAGGGTTGACTGTATTATTTCTATGTATTCATATATCTGTATTTATGCCTATTTATCATGTATATATATTTATATGAGGCATATGTCTGTGTGTTCATTTATACTCAATGTTTGTGGGTGGTATTGGGTGCTATCTCATATCTTCCTCACAAATGGTCAAGTTAAGCCGGGTGTGGTGGCACACGCCTGTAATCCCAGCACTTGGAGGCTGAGGCAGGAGGATTGCTGTGAGTTCGAGACCACCCTGGGCTACAAAGTGATTCCAGGTCAGTCTCAACTACATAGTGAGACCCTGTCTCAAAAAACGAAAAACAAACAAAGCAAATGGTCAGGTTAGATATTGTTCCTGTTTTACAGATGCAGAACCGAGGCTGAGAGAACATCATACAGCTAGCCGTCTGCTCATTAATGTAATTCAAAGCTGCTATGATTAAAAGTGCTTTATAAAGAACTGCTAGGATGAACAACCACGATATGTCCACAAGCTGACATTTGCTCAGCAGCTTCTGCAATATACGTTTATAAAGCACTCAGCCCACACCAGGTACTACTCTCAGTCCTTCATACATTCTTTTCTGTAGTGAACTTCCTTTCCAAGTGCTTGTGCACTGTAATGATCTCGTACTCCTTTTTAATTTAGTGTACTTGGTAACAGATGTTTGGGCCTTTGCTCTCAGTTCTTCCAGTGAATTTGAAATCTTCCTTTTTGTTTTGTAGCTTCATTTTTCCATCTGTGCAGTGGGAAGGAAGATACCCACTTTCGTTCGTATCTTCTAACCCTCAAGGTGTATAAGATCTCAAGGAAAAGGGTTTGCCTCAAACAAGTTGCTAAGTTGCAGCCTGTGGGTGGGATTCAACACAGGGATATTTCTTTCGGCTTACTGTGAATTTTAAGAAATTGAATTACATACTTTAACAAGTTTAAAAGTGAGAGAGTTTTTCGTTTCTCTTGAGTTAGTAGATAACCTTGCAGGACTGGGACTTCTCTTGAGTAAGTAGACAGCCTGCTGGGCACGATGGCAGCTCAGTGGAAACCTTTCCCTTTGGACAAAGCGGTGCTCTCCTGCTAGCTGGTCTGCTCGTGTCTGTTGTCTCCTCCATCTGGAGCCATAGCAGCTGCTATTTAAAATGTCCCACTTTAGTCATTTACTTTACCCCGTGGTCCTTGTAGACATTTGAATTTGAACTTCCACATTCAAGCAGGAGAGATTTCAGCTGGGCATAAGAAAGAGTATCATCAATGAGATAAAATGTACTTTCCAGTCTTTTCAATTGAATTGATGGAAAAACCTTAATTCCCTGATTCTATGTATTTTAAAGGGACTTACCTTTAAATCAGAACAGGACATTTGAAGTAAGACTAAATGAAAGAAATGCTATGTATAACATGCACTTCCATCAGTACAGACAGTGATGACCACCTGCTTATTGCGAGCAATGTTTTACCTCTCTAAGTTTATGGAGGAGTTCTGTACAAATCCCAACTGTGCTCCCAAGAGACGCCTTTTGGTACCTTGGACAGCACCCATGAAAAATGAATTTACTCTTCAGGGGAAATACATTGAGTCACGTGTCTCTTGACAATGGCATTGCATTCTGAGAAATGCATTTTAAGGTGATTTTGCTGTTGTGTGAACATCACAGCATGTACTTAACAGAAAGCTAGATGGTGCAGGTCAATCATTCAACATGGCTTCTTGCTGCAGTCAAGAGACACAGTAGATGTGAGATGCATAAAACCACTGCTGTCATAACACAGCACAACATTTCACTGATTTCTTGATAAGGAGTACATTGTAAAATAATGATACAAAATATAGTACAATAAGGACATAAACCAGTAAAATAACAATTTGTCATTATTAAGTACTACATGCTATACATAATAATACATAATAATAATGTGTGCTAGACTTTTATGCAACTGGCAGCTCAGTAGATTGTTTACACTAGTGTCACCACAAACATGAGTAAGGCATTGTGCTATGATGCTATGATGTCACTAGGTGACAGGAATTTTTCAGTCTATTGTCATTGTACACGAGATCCATCGTTGACCAAAACATTATTACATGGTGTGTGACTGCTTTATTGGGTATACTCTTAAGTGATCGTCATTCTTATATAGAAGACTAGGAAATGGAGGAATGAGTACTTCTGCTAGAATCTTGATCCTTCAGAAATTTAAGTTACTTCTTTCATGGCCCTCTCTGGTTGATTTAACTGCCTGCTTTCAAGTACTGGACAGTAGTGGAGTTTGTGTCTTCTTCCTGAAAGCCACAGGTCATTTACTTTGCTTCCCGCCCTGCAGTATCCATAGTGGCAAGCATCACCAATGCTGCTCCAATGCACCCCACCCATGGCAATGGCACAGTTGCTCTTCTCAGTCACAGATAGGACAGGGCTAATGGGAAGCAGGGAGAGCATTTGATCTCTTTGTGGAAAGCATGTTTTGTGTGAATTCTCTGAAATAAGCTGCATCTGCTTCTCCCTGATAGCTTTGTTAACAGGAAAATGAATGAAACAAGAGAATCAAGTCTAGTACCCTCCCTCCCTCACTCCCTCTCAACACAAATACACACATACACACTGTAATTGAAAGCATATTCCCCACAAAATAAAATGCATTGTTGATGTCAGGCATCAAAGTCAGTCCTTGAGTCTAGGACCTTGCTCAAACTTCACATCTCTCAGTTGTTCTTTGGCAGCAAACTGGGCATAGTTAGATCTTGTGGGACTGAGAAGAAATCTCCTTCCTAGTTCATACACTTTGTATTAATGTAATTTCTTCTGACACTCTGTACTACGTACTTGTCAGGTAATCATGCCCACCTCTTGTTCTGTTATTAAAGTCAGGCATTTTGCTGGGCATGGTGGCCCATGCCTGTAATCTAAGCACTCAGGTGGCTGAGATAGGAGGATGGCCACCTGAGTTCAAGGCCAGTCTGGGCTACTTCGTAAACTAAAGGCCAGCCTGATGCAGTGAAAGATGCTGATTCAAAACAAAACCAGGTATTTAACCTGCAGTGTTGGTGTCTTTATCTCCCCCAGGTGACCCAAACTGAATATAAGGAAAGGTGGGTATGAAGATCGGTCTCTGTACACAATAGGTCTGTTTCTTAGTTTGGGTTAACCCCAAAGAATGCCTCAAGACAAAGTTTGGGTATAATCAATTTATTTCAGAATAATCCCACATAAGGAGAAGGAAAGTGAGACAAAAGAAAAGAGGACAAAAAAAAGGTGTGACAGAGTGAGTTGCCACCCGCTACAGTCCTGCTGGGCACCTTGTATGACTGCTGTATTCAACAGAGATAATGCAGCCCACATGTGCAAATCTAGATCATCTTGGAGCCACATCACAAAGGTAAAAAGCAAAAGGTAATATTAATATTAATAATATCTTTAATTTAGCCCAGTATATCTAAAGTGTATCCTTTCAGTGTGTAATCAGTATAAAAATTATGAGTGAGATGTACTACATTTTTTTCATTCCAAGTCTTTGAGATCGAGTTTTCATTTTGCTCTTTCCCTTGGACTAACCACAATTCAAGTGCTCAACAGTCTGACGTGGCTAATGGAAGCCTTATAGGACCAAACATCTCTCAGACAGTAGAAAATAATTCAGAATTGTCCCACAATGGTCCGTGTATTTACTGAGAGTCCCTCTTGGGAGCAGTATCTCCTGGGTACCTGTATCTAGAGAACATGTTTAGATCGAGAGACACAGGAAGCCACAACCATGCATAGGAATTGCCTATAGGTGGCCTTTTGGGATATGGGCAGGGCACCTGCAGACTCTGCTATTACCCAAACTAATTATGTGTTGGTTGATTGACATTCTCTGGATTCCTGCCATTGGCAGCCTTTTCAGTTTACGTGTTCGTCTCGGCCTTAAGTTCTACCTCACATAGCGGAATAGGTTGAACCCTGTGACTGTAGGGGGCACCACTCACCTAGAGTTCTTAGACTGCAGCACGCATGTCATCTCCTGATGTTGTGCAGTGCCCAAGCTGCCCCACTCCCCTCGTGAAGCCGTTAGCCTCTTACCTCTGACTGTGCTTGTCACTTAGGGGGAAAAGTAAAGGATTATTACTTGGCTACAGTAGTCTGTCTTTTAAGGGTCACAGAACATTTTAAGCTCCTGACACCATTTCCTTGCAAGGCAGCATCATGAGTAATCAGGAGAAGGCAGCACCTTGAGGGCCCTGCAATCAGTCTGAAGGAGCCAGCTTCACACGTGCTGCTAATTTTAGCTTGCAGTCTGCAGAAGCTACCTTTAGCCTGGCTTGGAAGTGGCTCTCCCAGGGGCTGGGAAGTGAGTAGTACAAGTATTGTCTGTAGTTCAGAGCTTCCTCCCCAGTGGTGTCTCCCTCACCCCGTCCCCTGTGCAGACCCCCTTTCTTCAATGGACTGACTGACAGTGATCACCCACCAGGTGTCTGAGCTGTGGTCAGTAAACCAGATGCCCAAATCCCGTCATGCCATCATCGAGAGCCTCATGGTGGACGTCACTCCTGTCTCCTCTGTTCCTACATGGTGGGTGACAAGTCATGCAAGTAGAATCAAATCAGTCTGCTTGATACCATCTAGAAAAAGTATCTCAAGCAGTTCACAGGAAAGAAGTAAAACTTAATTGAATATAGCATAAGAAAGCTGTTCAGAAATCAAGCATGCTGGCTGTTTCCTGTTATAGATGGAGTGGAGAATCTGAGAGGTCAAGGAGCCCATTCAGGGTCAAATGGTGGGCCAGTGGCAGAGGACTAGCATCCTCTGTGGGAGAGGTTATATCTTACTTACTTCCCCAATACACTGTGTCTGGCACATGGTTAACATTCAACAAATGTTTGTGAAATGAATTGATGCACTTTACAATGTCCAGGTTACATAGAAGCAAAAATATGTAAATTTTTTCAAGTATTTATGTAGTATCTGTTGTTGTTTTTGCAAATCCACCACCTGTTACCCTTCCTGCTTATAGTACATCCCTCCCTAAGATGAGGAGAAGAATATGATACAGCCAATCAGAATACTGTGTTCTCCTACCCTCAGTGAGTTGTCTAGCAACTGACATGTGGATTGAGCCAGAGGGATCAAAGTCAGAGAGTTCTGGGACTTGATTTTGGTCATGTCACCAACAGGGGAGAACCGTCCTGAAATTAAAGCCAATTCAGAGGAAAGAAAAACTGAGAGCTGGAGAGAGCAAGGCCACATTTTAGTGATAACATTTGACCACCAGCATTCAGGTGTATCTGAAGCCAGTGTCTATCCCTGGACTTCTCAATTATGTGAGTTGATAATATCCTCTTTTAAAATCCCAACTAGGATTTTATCATTTGTACTGAAACCAAGTGACAGGTAAACTAGCTTTAGAATACCAGTGAATGAAACTACCTCAGGTTAGCTTAGTTCCTTCAACACCTGGTATTGTTTGGTTGTTTGTCCACTCATGAGCCCAGAGAAGTTGGTACCTGTTTAGTCTCAGGATAAACTTTGATTAGCCTAACCCTGGCATGGTGATTTTATTTTCTTTACTAATGGTTTCTTTAGGCATGAGCATGTGATGCAACCTTGAATGGAATATATAAGGAAGTTTGCTGCATGGATACTGGGCTAGGTTTTTTCTCATACAAAAATGAGAGCAAACTGCTTTTTCCTACTTTTGTACATGGATGTGTGAAGGTACAATGGCTGGATCTGCAGCAATCACTGGAAACCATGAGAAACCAAGTATAAGCATAGGAGTTGGCATGTGCCAGGGTAGTAAAGCAGAGAGATGGAAAAGTTGTATTCTTGTTCTGTCTCTTGCCTGTCTCCCAATCCATGTGGGGGTTTGAACCCAAGCCCTTTGTACTGTGCCACATTGCCAGCCCACATTTCTTTTAAATTTTGAGACAGGATCTTCCTAAGTTATCCAGTCTAAGCTCAAATTTGTGATCCTCCTACCTCAGACTCCCAGAACGCTATGGTTACATGCATGTACTACAATGCTGGGCTAAGCCTGTGGGTTTTTCCCTTTTTTCTTTTTGAGACAGTATCTCACTATGTAGTTCAAGCTGGCCTTGAATTCACTGTGTAGCCCAGGCTGGCCTTGAACTCATGTTGATCCTACTGTCTCCACCTCCTGAGTGCTGAGATTATAAGTGTGCACCACCACCATGCCTGGCTAAGCCTTTGCTCTTGATGGTATCATTGAACTGCTAAACTTCATTATTTCCAGATCTAAAAAAATTTGAGATGAGTTTGAATTCTGTTATTTGCAAATTTCTTCTGGAATCCAGTGACTCTGTAGAAATTTGTTTGAAAACTAGCCTATAGGCCAGTACTGGCAAACCTATGGCAAGCATGCTGCAGTGGGCTGTTATCGTTGAAAACTCTAAAAGGTTTGCCATCACTGCTGTAGGCTGACTTTTTAACTAGAACAAG
>NW_022900924.1:11347731-11386380 GCF_012274545.1 Fukomys damarensis | reverse complement strand
GTTTTTTTTTTTTTTTTTGGCCCAGGCATCAAACTCAGGTCCTTGCGCTTGCGAGTCAGGCAGCGGCACTGCTGAGCTAAATCTGTGGCTCTAGAACAAGGCTTTTTAACCTTGGCTCTATTGATGTTTTGGGCCATAATTCATTGTTGCAGGGGACTGTTGTGCATATTTAGGAATTCAGAGTCTCCTTGGCCTGTGTGTGTATGTGTTTAACTGTAGACTCAGAAAGACCAGAGTTGCTTGGAAACGGATAACAACTTCACTTCTCCCTTATTACTGTTTAAGTAAATTCTCAGAATATGTTCTTTAATTAAAAGTTATGCATTTCAACTCCAAGCCTCAGCAGGAAACAAATTCCAGTAGTTAGAAGCAGGGGGCCCATGTCAGATAAACGCTACTTGGGTCTTTGAAAACAGACTCTCTCCTTTTCTGTGTGCCTCAGTTTACCCTTATATATCCTTGGGCAATGTGAGCACCTATTTTTGTAGGATTTGTGTGAAAGATGAATGAGGTAATCATTGAAAAGGCATTAACACGTTAGCTGGTACATGGCAGTTCTCCATGAAACCCACAACTAAAACATTGATGTCCTAGAACTCAGCAGACTCTTATCTTAATGGCCAGAAAACAGAGCTCCTAAATCCCATCTACTCCTTCCTCTGAATAGAATGTCCTGTGGCATAGCACCTCGGTAACACATTGCACCAAACACTCTAGGATGAGGGAAAAGTTAATGACTTTAACTTATGTGAGTCTTATGTTAATTTTTGTGTTGCAGTCAAATATATTTGCTGTTTTAACAATTTAAAGTATATAATTCAATGTCAGTAATTATACTGACAATGTAGTGTAACTGTCACCACTGTCTCTGGTCTTTCTGAGTCTACAGTTAAAACACACTGCACACCACACACACACACACACACACACACACACACACACACACAGAAAATGTGTTTACCTCTAAACCATGTCAATTATATCAGAGAAGTGCTTTTCCTAGGAGAAAAGCTGGAGCACAGGGATGTTTCTGTGGCCCTGGATGCCCCTGTGAGTGAATTGACAGTTCCCTACTGGGGCTGAGAGAGCTGTCTCTGAATTTTCTTGTCTATCTTTCTGCCTTATGGGGACAGGGAGGTGGATTATGGCGTTTGATGATTTAATCTGTGTAATCTCCAGACAAAACATGTCTTGACTTTGCTGCCAGGAAAATGTTAATTTATTCTGCTTCTGGAGCTACAGAGGTAAACGAAGAGATTGAAGATGCTGTGTGTGTGCGCATGCATGTGCATGTGCGCTGGTGCACACTTGTGTATGTGTGTGTGTGTGTGTGTGTGTGTGTGTGTGTGTGTGTGTGTGTGTGTGTGTGTGTGTGTGTGTGTGTTGGTATGCAGGGCTCTGTGTGAAGAGAAGCAAACAAGTCTAAAACAAGGGATTTTAAGTAGAAGGCTCAAGCATCTCCTTTAGCAAATTGTCAGTCTAATTTTGTGGTGTCTTTTACCTGGCCAATCTTTCTCTTTGAGAGTCACAGTCATTTTAGGTATATGAGATCCTTGATATTTAAGAAGCACCATTATTTGGGTACGAGTCTGGGGACAGGGAGCAGGAATGGGATTTATTATTATGCCAAGCTTGTTAAATTTGAAGCTTTAAAAATACCAAGCTGTGCTGGAGTCAACTTTGGCAAAATGAGCATAAGCTCTCAGTCTTCTTCATCCATGTCCCCCTCTTTCCAGTCCTTCTGCTCTGCCCTATGATCCTCTGCCACCTTTTGCTCTGTAGGCTTGCAACCAGCATGGGCAATGTAAAGACTAGATTTCCTTCACCTTGTGCCTGCCACATAGTGGGGATTCAATAACTGGTAGCTTAGGAGAGTACAGCTATTGGATCTCAGAAAGGATAATTTGTTCCAGGCGTAGACAAAAAGAGATTCCTGTTCTTCTTTTATAACCTAGTTTTAGGGAAGAAATAGATAAACTCAGATATTATACCAGTCAGTTGAAAACTATTTGAATATGAGTTTCTTAAACAAGTAGGCTGGGTGTGGTGGTCCGCACTTCTTAATCCCAGCTACTCAGGAGGCTGAGGCAGGAAGATCACAAGTTCAAGTCCAGCTGGCAACTTACCAGAACACTGTCTCAAAATAAAAATATACACAAAAAAGTATAATTTGCTGAGTGTTTACCACACCATGTCATGCCCCATTTGTGACCTGTGAAATGCATTATCTCTACCAGTTATCACAGAAACTTTGGGAGCTTCTGTAAAACCCATTTTGAAGGTGAGGAAATGGAGGGTTATAGAGACGAAACAGTTTGCCTAAGATCAAATAGACAGCAAGCATCAAGCATCAGGATTTGAAGCTGAGAGTAGTAATGCACACCTGTAATTCCAGTACTCTGGGAGGCTGAGACAGGAGAATTCCAAGTTTGAGACCAGCCTGGGCAGCTTAGCAACTTAATGAGACTCTGTCTCAAAATAAAAAAAAATAAAAAAAGAATTGGAGATGTAGCTCAGTGCAAAGGCCCTGCGTATCTCCAGTCATGCACACACATGCACACACACAGGATCTGAAAGCCTGCTGTTTCCATGCCAGCTCACATGAGCCTTTCATGTTCAGATTCAGTTAGGGGAAAACTTCCTGTGTGAGAAGGCACATGCAGCGGGCCACTCTGCTCCACTACATCCTTCTGCTATGTCTCTGCCTTGGAGCCAGTTGACTTTGAACTGAAACCTCTAAAACCATGAGCCAAAATGAAACCTCTACTCCCTTAAACTGGGAATGTCAGGCATTTTGTCCCAGAAACAGAAAAGCTGACCAATACCTGGAGCAAAGCTTTTCACTACTCTGGGTCTTTGTACCTGCTCTTTCTTCTACCTGGACCTCTCTTCTTGAATCCAATTCTTTGCCTTATTAACCCCTCTGTTAGATTTGTAGGGCTGCTTTAGCGCAGCACCACAGACTGAGGGAACTTAAGTAACATTGGTTAATTTTATCAGTTCCAGAGGATAGAAGTCTGAGACCAAGGTATCAGCAGGCTTGGTTTCTTTTAAGGCCTTTCTCCTGGCTTGCAGGTGGCTGTCTTCTCCCCGTGTCATGTGATCATCCCTCTGTGCATTGTTTAAATTTCCTCCTCTTATGAGGACACTGGTCATATTGAATTAGAGCTAACCTTAATGACCGTATTTTAATCAATTCTTCAAAGACTCTGTCTGCAAGTAGTCATGTTATGAGGGTTAGATCTTTAACACTTGAACTTTGTTGGAACACAGTTCAGTTCACAACTCTTTGCTTCCTCTAAGTTGCAGGCTAAATGTCCTCATGGAGTTTTCCTTTGACTTCATCCCACCCAATCCAAATTGAAGTTCCCACCATTCTCAAACACAGCACCTTGTTTTTAGTCTTCCAATATCTATTTCATTTTGTAATTTCCTGTTTGTTTATGAGTTCTCCAACTATCTCCTTTAAGTGCCATGCATTCTAGCACTGTTTCTTTTCTGGTCACTGCTTTATCCCTGGCATCTAGCACAGGTCCTGGCACATAGAAGCAGAAACTGAACAGAATCTGGCAGCTTTGCAGCTACCTAATCTGAGACCAAAACCATTGAAAAGAGAGCTGATTCTTACTCATGTTTAAAGATCTGCAGAACAAGTGATTTCACACTAACCCTCAGGACCCTGTCTCTAGTCTTTTGGCATGAAATGTGCAAACTGTAACTGGAAATTGATTCAAGCTCAAAGGGTGGCAGCTAGGGAGAACACATTTATAAAATCATTGCTGGCATTGGCTGTGACATGATAGCCCAGTGTGGCACCGCAGACCAGTGCATGACCAAAACTAATGGCATTAGGCTTTCTGTTTAAAAGCTAAAATTTAACCTTAAGCAGGGATTCAGAACAAATTTCATCCTTGTTCCATTGTTTTAGAAGATGTTTAGATTTAGATTGGATTTGAACTAGTTTTATAAGTGGATCCATTTTCAAAACTTAATATTTGGGTTGTGTTAAGGGTTAGTGCACCAGTGCAATTTTATTTTAGCTTCTGGCTCATATAGTCTGGAAGATCACTGTGAGTCTCGGCCTCAGTCTCATGTAAGATGATAAACTCCAAGAGTCCTCTTGATAGAAGTTCCTGGAGAGTTATTTTGTCCAGGCCTTTGCCTGGAAAAGGGTTGTTTGATTTGTTCAAGGAAGATTGTTCATTTATTTTTATTTATTTAGCAAACATTTATTGAGGGTTCACTTTCTGCCAAATACCACAGGTTAGCAAAGAAGAATGAGATATAGTTTGTACTTTCAAAATTGCTTTTTGAGGGTAGAGACCAAATCTTAGTCTTCTTGTTTTTTTTTTCCCCCCTTCTTCTGCCTGGCCCAATAGTTATGACAGGAGCAACTGTATAGTAACATTTATCATTTTTTTGTCTGACAGGTGAAACTGTCTTTACATAATATCTTGATGGGGGGAGAGAGGAGGGAGGAGAGGGGAAAGGGAAGTAAAAAGGATTAAGATGTGATATGTATATGTATCAGTTCCTCAGATGAATGAATTTATTATGTCTCACAAACATATTCATAGAAGGTCGGTAGAGAGGCCAGGGATGTAGCTTAGCAGCACAGTGACTGCCTGGCAAGCTCAAGACCCTGAGTTTGATTCCTGGTTTTAAAAAAAATGGATGGGATAATGGCAGGGAAAGAACTCAAAGATGAGATAATTGCCTTCCCAGAATGCTTTGCGTCACTGATGTTAACACATGACCTAAATGGGCCAATTAGGTGCATGCATGTGAGATTGTAAAATGAGAAGAGTGTTGTGTAGAAGTAGAGGCAGTGGAGGATCTATTCTGGAGGTGGTGGTAGCAGAAATGGGTTTCCAGAGGCAGCAGTGATGCCAGGAGCAGAAAGTGGTGCTCACTGCTAGCAGTGGAGTAAGGGAAGACACTCCCTCATGACCAAGCTTTTGCCTCTTCCTTTCCTCTTTTATTGAGTCTCAAAGGCAAGAAATCCTGGTCTGATTCATTATATTTGTTTTACTCTGGCCCAAGTTCCTTCAGGGTTAGGTTTTTGAAATTTAAAAGCATTTTTTCTTTTCTTTTCTTTTGGTATTGGGCCTTCACACTGAGCTACATTCACAGCCCTTTTTTATTTGGAGACAGGGTCTTGCTAAGTTGTTGAATTCCCCATTCTGTGCTTGAACTTTTGATCTTCCTGCCTCAGCCTCAAAGAGTGCTGAAATTACAGGCATGCCCCTTACATGCCTAAGTTTCTTTATATAAAAATCATGTCATCAACAACCAGAAACTATTTCACTTCATCTTTTTCTGTTTATTTTTTTCTCTTGCCTAATTGCTGTGGCCTGGACTTGCAGCACTATACTGACCAGAAGTGGTGGGAGAGAGTACCTTTTTCTTGCTCCTGAATCTGTCAATTAAAAATGAAACCTTAAAAAAGAACCTTTCTTCTACATTTAGCTACTTGTGTTCTGACCACTCAAATAGAGGAAGGTCATCAGATAACACAGCATACTTGTGGTGAGAGAAAATAATAGCAGTTCATCTTTCAAAATACTACCCTGTTTTATTCTTTCTGTGCAGGCATCAGGGCGTGTGTTTAACAGCTGTGCTCCAGGATGGCCATAAGGGTTGTTAAAACATTAAAATTCTTCTAAACTAGTCCAGTAATCCTATCATCCTGAATTCTACAAAGCTTTTGCTTTCTTCATCTTTCATATGCATATTTTTAGATACAATGAACACATTGACAAATTGTTACCACACAGTGTTAAAAAGCCAGCATTCTAAGCTCTCTATTCCCCACACAGCTCTGCCTCTCTTCTGGGACACCTCAGACCTCCAGCAAACAATAAATAAATGTGTGGAAGAGTAGGGTGCTTTCAGGAACCTGTCTTAATCTGTTCTGCTGGGACAGTGCCAAGACTTCTAGGCTGCTAGGCGCTTTAAATATCCCCATGGAGTAAACATAGGTAGCACCTGCTGCTTAAAGCCTTTCTTCATTGGCTTCCTATTTCACTCAGAATTAAGTTCTAACTGCATTAAATTAAACATTGCCTGATCCTTGGCTTCCTCATTAGTTTCTCTGTTACTTTTCTTCTCTCTTTCCTCACCTGCTTCATACCCTGTCTCCTGCTACCCATGTCCTAGCCAGACTGGACTCATTTCTTTCTTTCTTTTTTCCCCATTAAGTGTATTGGTACATTTAAAGCAAACAATACAGTTACATTTGTCATTGGGATCTTGTACCTTTACATGATATGTTTTGGTTCTTATTTTTTCCCCATTCCCCTGCCCTCCCTTCACCCTCTTAACCCTTCCCTATTTATAAAGATTTTGTTTCCATTTTTTCCTTTTCCCTCCATTCCCCTCTCCTTCCCACTTCCCCTTTAGCCATTTTTTTTCCTATTTCATACTATCAGTTATACCATTTGAACCTTATTTACACTTTTAGTTTATCATACCAGAGAAACAATTCGGTATTTACTCAAGTGTGTCCTATTTATTTCACTTAAGAGTATAGCCTCAACGTGTATCCATTTAGCTATAAATGTCTCTAGTTTCTCATTCTTTATGGCTGAGCAGTACTCCATTTCATAGAAAAACCACATCTTTATCCACAGACTAGACTCATTTATTTCTTGAAGAATTTATGCTCTTTTTAGATTATTTTTTTCAGTTTTTTTTGTTTTTTTAATGGTACCAGGGATTGAACTTGGGCCCTTGTGCTTGTGAGGCAGGCAGTGGAACCACTGAGCCAAATCCCTGGCCTTGCTCTTTTTAGATTCTGGGTCTTCTCAAATGGTTCCCTTTGCCTGGTGTTGCCACCACACCTGGCTTCTCAACTTATTTCATAGATGTTATCCAACATGTTGTACGGAGTGGCTGCTCAGACACCTGAGGAGGGGGTGTTCCACATGTGTTGTGATTGTGGGGAGTCTACTTGGAAGTCCTGTCCACCTCTGGCCAGCTAATGCACTGGTCCCTTACGGTGGAGCTAGGCCGGGCAGGGGGGTTCCAGGAGACACAGTGACTGACAAGCCAAAGTGTGGCTAAGGCATCTCTTGGAGCTACTTTTCATTTGTGCCATAATGTACAGAAGGTTTTGTTCATTTTCTCACTTATTCATTCTTCCTGGGGTCCCTTCTGCAGGGATTAAACACTTGAACTTATACAGAGCATTGATATAATATGTCAGAATAATAAATATGAAGAGAAGTATATATCAAATTAGATAGTGAACATTCCTTGTGAAGGAAGTGGCTGCCTTTTGCTTCTAGCCAACTGTCTCTCTGGGATTGATTTGTATTCCTGCTTTTAGATATGCCAGTTCCCACCCACAGTAGTCTCTGTGGGACACACACACACACAGATTTTCATCCTGTTGCCTGGCTTGGCCAATGAAATGTGTGTGGAAGAGGAATGTGCCGCTTCTGAGTGAGAGCAGGGTTTGATTGAATCGCATTCCCTTTGACCACAAAGACTGTTGATATCCCAGATGGAACTAAGGGAGATGAGTTGCAGGGACTTGACCTTTCCACAATAAGTATCGATAGAGTGAGACTACAATCTGTGATGTTGATGTTATCGTTGCTCACCTATCCTGATAGACAGATGTACTTTTTTTTTTTTTCTGGTACTGGGAATTGAACTCAAGACTTTGTACTTTCCACGCAGGTGTGGCACATCCCTGGCACTTAGATGTACTGTTTTCAATTTGAATTCATTTTTTCACCAAGAGTAGCCATGTGTTAGTTGATTTTCTGTCCAATGACAGAATAACTGAGAAAATCAACTTACAGGAGGAAAAGTTTATTTTGCCTCATGGTTTCAGAGGTTTCAGTCTGCGGTCCCTTAGCTCTGTTGTTTCTAGGCCCGTGTAAGGCAGAAACATCATGCAGAAGAGAATGGCACAGGAAAGCTCCTCACCTCATGGCAGCCAGGAAGGAGAGAGATGAAAGGAGGAAGGGAGTAGGGGAAGATATAGTTCTTAAGGACACACCCTTCTGACCCACTCTTCAACTAGGCTCTGCTTCTTGGGTTTCTATAACTTCCCTTAATGGCACCAAATTATGAATCCATGCATGGATTGATCCAATGATGAAGATGGAGCATTCATAAGATAGTCACTTTCCAGAAGCTCTACCTCTGAGCACATAGGCCTTTTGGGAGCCATTTTAGATCCAACTATAAAAAACTAGGAATCCAGAATTTTGTGAAATATATATTTCAAACTGTAGGAAAAAAGAACATGGATTTCCTACACATGGTCTAGGTACTAGGTATATTGTGATAAAACAGATAGTCATGTTCCTTACTTTGTGGAATTTATAGTTAAGTGGAGGAAAAAGTACTATAAAAACACAAAACAGTTATTGATTTATTCCTGCTCTCAGCACCACACAGAGGAGTACAGGGTACAAAGAAAGCTATTTGAAGGGTGTTAACCTATAAGAGGGCTAGAAAAGGCTTCACCAGGAGATGAGGAGGACTTAGGCAAATGAAGGGGGTAGCAGTGGGGTCGAGGGCCGGTGAGCGTGGGTCAGATGACATGACCTAAGGAGTGTGTAGGGACTCTGATCCTTACTTTAACCATGAATTGGAGGAAAAGTTCAATGTCAGGAGAACTCCACAGGCAAGCATTGAGGTTCATGTGGTAAATTGGGCCTGACAGACTATGAAGAACAGTTTGGGCTTTATTTTTTTTTCTTTTTTATTGAGTTTATGGGTACTTTTTAAGTATACAGTACAGTTACATTCATCTCTGGGATCTTGTAGCTTTACATGTCAGATCTTGGTTCTCATTTTTTCCCCATACCACTGCAGCTTGGGCTTTAGTCTAAGGGAGCCATTGAATAATTCTTAGCAGCAAAATGTTATATTCTGAATTTGGGAAAGTGACATTCATTCTTTTGAGCTTAGGACTCATTTATTCTTTTATTGATTTGTTCACTATGTCTTTGAGTGTCCACTCTGTGACAGGCATTGTATAAGCAGAGGAATTGCAAAGATAAATCCTGCCCTCGGAGAACTCATATCTTAACTTATGAAGATTAATCACACATAGATTATCTAAAAGTAAAAGTGGAAAGTGGTGTATTCCATCAGTCATTCATTCACTTATTCAACAAATATTATTTGCCAGATAATTTTATATATGTTGTTTATGTGGTAGATAAAACATTATGGATCTTACAATTCAGGTCACCTCATAAGCCCTAGTGTCTCTTTCTAAAATGGGAAAAGTGCCCATGTCAGAAAACTATTGTAGTGTTCACACAAGGCACAAAATGCTTAGCATAATATCAGGAAGATAAATGCTATATAAGAAATATTGTCCATTTACTTACTTATCACAAAGAAGCGAATAATTCCCAAGATCAGCATGACTAAAGATGTTGTCTATAGGAGTCAAGCCAGGGGAAAATGTGAGTGGATTGAAAGAGGCTCGAACTAATTAGGAGTGGCAGGTGTATGTGTGTGTATGGTAGCATACCTTGGACAATGGAAATATCAAGATTATGATTGATAGATAATATTACTTTCTCTGAGATAAGAAAGAAGGAGTATGGCAAATGAAATTGAATGGTAAAGCTGGCAAATGGAGGACTTTACAGGGAACACAGGAAATCCACATGGAGCCATTTCCTGCTTGATCCAAAATGTCTAGTCACTTGGTGTGCATAGTCATTGGCAAGATAGCCACAACCCTTTCTGTACTAATAAGACAAAAAGAAAAATAATATTCCCTTGGATTTATAATTTCTTTCCAGGCTCTGCAACGTCAAACTAAGTTGGTCAAGCAGATAAGTACAACCAGATGAGTCAAAGGTACATTCTGCATTGGAATTAAGAGCTTCAGATGACAGAGGCAGCCATTTTAGTTTGCATTGAAAAGCTGACAGCCATTTGATGTTGAGAGAATTTTTCTCAGTGTTTGGGAATAGTAGGGTGACAGAGCTATGTAAAGATGCCATAATATAAGTCAGATTATAAGTATATTGTGTGTATACATATGTGTAATGAAAAAATTCTAAAACATACAGAGCACACCATCCAATGGATACATAATGACAACTATATATATAATTTTGAATTTTGTAGTAGCTACAATATATAAAAAAGTCAAATTAATTTTAATAATGTTCTCTTTAGCTCAGTATATCCAAAATGAAGTATTATGTTTTCAACTTTTAATCAATATGAAAGTATTAATGCAACAGTCTTCATTCTTTTTTCCCATATGAGTTGGCACTGAAATACAATATGTTTTTTATACTTAACCTCTACAATCATATTTCAAGTGCTCAATAGCCAAATGTAACTCTTGGCTACTGTCTCGGACAGTACAAAATATAGAACAATGACCGTCAAATATTTTTTGCTGGTATAAGAAATATATCTTTAATCACAACTCAGCACACATGCACACACATTTATAAAGCAAAAGTTTCATGAAGCAATACAGATATTCCTCATTTAACAACCTACCTGTTTAATAACTGGACTTAAACCGAGGTGCACTGTTCAGACTTATGACCTACAACTTGGACTTACAATCCATCTTTCTTTTTTTGGTACAGTTCTATACATCTTGTTTGTAGTGCATCAATATCTTTTTTTGATACAGTATACCTTATTTATACAGTACTATAATTTTTGCTGATTGTATTGCATAGTATAGTGCTGTAGTTTTATGTTCTGTTGAACATTACAGTCCTGCATGTAAAAGCAAAGTCATCAAGTTGGAGTTGCCTTTGTCCATTTCTTTGTTCTAAATATTGTAATGTACATATTATATGCAGTTCTTCAGTTAGTGACCTATTCCAAGGAACATAACTTGAATGTTAAATGAGGAATGCCTATATTTAATCATGCTATAAATCATGTACTCTGATAATTGTCTATTCAGTTCTGTTTTATTTGGAAAAAAAACATGCAGGTCTTGATTCATTGGATTGATTTAATGACCATTCTGGGTGGAGGCCTAGAGTTCAAAAACCATTGATGTAGAAAGCTTTGTGGGGTTGTATCTCAAATGGGAGGTTAAAGGGATGGTTTGAAAAGTTAGTGCTCAAGGCAAAAACCTTATACGGTCAAAATTACTTTAAATTGCACTGGTGTTTACAAGGTCAAGAAGGCAATGAATTAATTTATTTTGATTTCCTTTGCATTTTGATTATGACCTTCCTTTCCCTACGGCTTTTGGGCCAAATTCTCCGATGATTGACATTAAGAGTGGCAGGATAGATTTTTCTCTTTCTCATAACTAAATTGAAATAAGTTAATGTGTGTGTGTTGCCAAAACACTGGAAACAGTGTTTAGTTTATATTGTGTATATATTATATTTATGTATGTGTACATATCTTCCAAAATTTATGAAATGGGGTCCCTTGGAGTGAGGGCCATGAACCACCATGAAATTTTATACAATATAAAAATGTTGTTGGTTGTCTTTCAGAGGATTTTTTTTCCAACTAATGCTAGAAATATTGGTATTGTGCATTTATAATATGACAAGGAAGGAAAAAATCCTTTCCTCTCCTCTATTGTCTTTTTTTTTTTGTGGTACCAGGGATCAAACTTGGTACGTTGACCTTGCAAAGCAGGCGGCACAACACTGCTGAGCTAAATACCCAGCCCATCTATTGTCTTAGCTTCAGAGATGGATAGACCAGGAAATAATATACCAAATATAATAGAGGACAATAACTGTAAAGTGAGAAGACAAAGGGAAGGGGTTTGGGCTCCTAAGGTTGGCAAACGGAAGGAAAATATAGGAGGAAGCTAATGGAAGATGGGTTATTTTAGTAAGGTTTGTTTCATCTCAGTGTCAACTTAATGTGTCCCACAATAATGATTGTTTTCCCCCCTGGTATGCAAGAATGAAAAGGGAAGACATTTACAAAGGGAAATTTATGTCCTACTTTTAGATAGGAAGAGAGCCATGACCTCTTTCTGAATTTCTTTCTTCTTATTGCTTCTAGCTCCAAAAATTTCTCATGACAAAATGGCATATTTTGAGTGGTATATTCTTACCCCTACTAATACACAAAAGACTATGTCACTATTTTTGCAATGTTAGGCATTTAAATCAGTCTTGAGAGTCCAACAGGAGTTAAGAAAGGTCTCTGAAGAAGCAAAATATACATGTTGAACTCTTGGGGACTCTATATTTGGAGGCTATTCTTTGAAAGCAGTATTAAAGCTGGGTGTGGTAGCGCATGCCTGTAATCCCAGCGCTTGGGAGGCTGAGGCAGGAGGACTGCTGTGAGTTCGAGACCAGCCTGGGTTAATAGTGAGTTCCAGGTCAGTCTCAACTACATAGTGAGACCCTGTCTCAACCCCACCCTCCCAAAAAGAAAGCAGTATTAAAAAGCCGGTGACCAACTTGAAGCAAAAGAGTGATAGTGGTGGGAGTAGGCTCCCTACAATGGGAGATGTCTAGGGACTACCTGAGGAAAAGAGAGGAAAAAGATGCCATAGGAGCAGGATAGTGATATCTGGCCTGGCCACACCCCTTCCTTTGAGACACTCTGGGATCCCTGGTGAGTGCATGGGACTGGGGCTCCCATACTTTCTGCAGTTACAGCCTCTGATTGATTTAGTGGCTAACACTTGATCATAGTTTAGCCAATCCGAATATTTGTTTCTTACAATTATGCATAAAGATAAAGAGAATGCTGGGGATTTAAGGACAAGAATGTGCCTGAGGGCCAGGACTGATATCATGTGAACTAAAGCTCAGGTAGAATTAATTGATGAGGAAGTAGAAAAGGTCGAAACTGCAGAGAAAGTAATTTGTAGAGCAATTTAGGAGGTGGAAAAAAAAAGGAGAGGATAGAGTGGTTGGGGACAGAGACATTCTGGGATCTGAGAGGATAGTCTGGTGGTTCTCAAAAGGAAATGATTTTGTCCCCCATGGTAAATTTGCTGAGAGCTTCCTGATTGTCATAATTGAGTAAGGGGGATATTACTGTCATCTAGTAGGCTTGCTCTTAAACACTCTACCATGTATAGAACAGCCCCTACCACAAGCGATTGTTTAGCTTACATGGATAATAGTGAAAGATGAGTGGAATGGAGAAATTACGGTTTCATCTATTGAAAAGAGCTCTCAGAGTCAGTGCAGAGTGCATTGCAACAGTGAGGGAGTAGAGACAGGGTGACCTACCAGGTGACTTTGACCTTGGCCAGAAGGAAGAGCCTTTGAGAAACTTTTCAGAGGTGGAAAGGTTTGACTCAGCCAGTGGCTGGATTTAGGGACAAGGGGGAGAGGATGCAAGAATGAAGGTAAGATCTCTGGTGGCGATTCAGTGGTTGGTGAATCTGGAAAGTAATAGAGCAGAATTAAAAACGTAACTTGAAAGCTGGACACAGCAGTATGCCTTTGAACATGGTAAATGGAGAGAAGTTCTCTAACTCTGGGAATTGAAGTCCCTAGAAGTAAACCAATTTTATTTATGTCATAAGAATATAATTTTACAAAAATGTGTGTATTAACCTTGGATCATAGTATGTACCTTTCCCTTCCTCCCTCTCTCTTCCATTTCCTTCCTGTCTCCCTCCTCCCCTCCTTCCTTCTCTTCCTTTCTCAGTGGTGGTTTTTGAACCCACAGACTTGTGCATGCCAGGCAAGTACTCTACCACTAAGCTACATCCTCATTCCTGTAAGACGCCCCCCAATATGCTACATGCATCTTTCCAGTCCAGTTCATGTACATTACAGCCTTTGTCTTAATAGCTATATAATATTCCATGCTGGATATATTAAGATTTATACAGCCAGCTATTGATAGAAATTTGGGACTTCTCCATTTATTTTTTCCTGTTATCACCAGCAAAGCAAGGAATAACTTCATATATTTTTGGATTTATGTTTTAGTGAATTTACAGGATAAAGTTTTCAGAGTAGCACTGCCGAGTCAAAGGTTAAGCACATTTAAAATTTTGATGAGTTCTAAATTGCCAGATGGTCAGATTTGTTAGGAAGGTATAAATGACTTCTGAATTTGGTCAAGTAAGATCAAGGTGCTGAAGGTCTGCAGTCTCTATTGATGCTCGCAGATCAATTAATAACAGTTTGGGATGCAGAAGAGAAGTGACAACTGGCAATGTGCCAAAATCAGAGGTATGAAAACCCGGAGCATTTTATTCATCACATTTTAAGAAAATAAATTACACTTTAAATGCAAATAAAAAATACTAGGCACATTATTAGAAACTGTTTTCATTGTAGGGTGAGAGTATGTGTACAGCACATAAAACATAATTTCGTCTTAAATTTACCATAAAACTAATATGTTAGCTATGTTACATGTTATTTATATATTCAAATAATTTTTTCTGGCCTCCTTCCATTTCAAAGTGCTTCTGGGGAATGGCCTAGATTCTCCAGATCTTTTTAAAGCATTCACAAGTGTCAGTGTCCTGCAGCTAAAGCCCCATGGGAACACACTGACAGTTAACAAGTTAGATTATTACTCATTGCAACAAGGGAGGACAAGTGCCAGGAGAAGCCTTATACCGCAGCTATCCCTCAGTAGGTTCCCAAAGTTACTATCTTACGATTGAACATTGAGTGAACCCCAGACGGTGAGCTTCTCATATTCATGTGTTGTGCTTCATTCATATCTGTATCTCAGAGTGTTTGACCGTGCTTGGCAAGGCTGGGAATGTGGCTTAGTGGTGGAGCACTTGCCTAGCATGTGCAAGGCCCTAGGTTCAATTCCTAGCGCTAAAAAACAAAACAAACAAAAGAAGTGTTTGTCACAGTAGGTACTCAATAAATATTTGCATAATGGATTCTAATGGCTTATTTTAAGTACTGCCTTGACTGGGCCACAGAATGCCCAGACAACTGTTTAGACATTATCTCTGGGTGTATCTGGTGAGATGTTTTGAATTGGTGGGCCAAGTAAAGCAAATGGCCTTCCCCAAAGATAATCTAATAATTCATTGAGGCCCTGGATAGAACAAAAAGGTAAAGAGGGAATCAGCTATGCCTGACAGCTTGGTGTGGAACATGGGTTTTCTCTCATGAGAAGTGGTGCTTCTGCCTCTTAGGCCTTCCAATCCAGACAGGAATCCACACTGCCAGTTCTTCAGCTCTCACGCCTTCAAACTAAACTACCAGCTTTCCTACATCTCCAGCACATGACAGGTTACAAACTGCTTAGTTTCCATAATCAAAAAAGCCGTTGCCTGTAATAAGTCTCTTTTTACTTACCTATATTTTTATATGTCTATGTCTGTATGTCTTCATGTATTTATATATCTATCTAGATATAAGTAGAAATGTAGAGATATGTATGCGATGCTGGTTTTGTTTCCCTGGGGAACCTAATGCATGAGGTAGTAGCCTCATTCTTTTCCATTCATTTCATTCTGTCCATAAAATCATTCCAATGACTTCAGGCATCCCAAATAATCAAATATGTTCAGTGTACATGTACTTGGTGGTAAAGACTTCAGCATGTGAAATAAGCTGAAACCCCTTTTAAAATACAAGATCTGGCCCCAATTTTTGCCTTTTCTCTCCCTCACATACCTTTTTATCTCATCAGAAGCTCTGAGCAGTCTCAGATCAAATAAAGGTCCTCAAGAAACCAGTGATGGCCATCAGAGCCCAGCACACTTTGTTGGAAAGCCATGAGCACAATTACTACATCATTAAGAACTGTAAAACAGCTTTGAGGCAACATGTGCAGAATCACCTAGTTGGCCATGAACAGAGTCCTGCACAGGCTAGTGCTTCCCTGCTGGAAGCTGCCTAGGAGAAGACAAAGGATTGTGAATCAAAATAGCTTAGTGGTAGATATGAGGAAATCTGGTAGAGAGACACAGGTTCCATTTACATTCCTAGTGCTCCTTAGCTGTTGTCTTCTTGGGCCATATGTTAACTTGAACTCTTAGAGTCTCAATTTCCTCACCTGTAAAACAAGGCATTGAGGACTGATTGCATGCATGCCCTTATTTTTTTACCCTTTGTATTTGCTAGTGCTGTCATAGCAAAATCCCACAGACTGGAGTAGGTTAGGCACCAGAAATTTTTTGACTCCCAATCCTGGAGTCTATAAGTCTGAGATAAAAGTGTGTTCCTTTCTGTAGGCCCTGAGGGAAGGATCAGTTCCAGTCTCTCTTCTGGGAGTGTAGATGGCCATCTTTCCTCTGGGTTTTCATATCGTCTTCCTCCTGTATGAGTCTGTGTCCACCTTTCCCTTACTTAAAAGAACACTAACTCATATTAGATTGGGGCCAATTCTAGTGACTTCATTTCAATTTAACTATCTCTGTGAAAACCTTATCTCAAGTAATGTCACATTCTGAGGCTCCAAGGATTAAGACTTCATCATGTGAATATTGAAAGGGACATGGTTCAACCCATAACATCCCTCCTGTGTCTTTGTAGTTCCTCTCATAAAAGAGGTTTGGTGTACTCCCCATCTTTTGAGTCTTTGTAGTCCTTTTCTTTGTCCAATTGGATATTAAGAAGATAGAGACAATCCAAGCAGAATTTGGAAAGGTTCTTGTGTATTCCTACTTTCACTCTTGTTCCCCTGCAATCCCCAAGCTAGCCTGCAAGAGGACGAGAGGCCTGTGTCATGGAGCCAAGGTGTCTGTTCATCTAATTAGAGGCCAGCCTAGATCAGCCAACCTGGAACTATAAGTGAGTGTAGCCAGAATCAGCAGAGCTGCCTGGGTAACCTGAAGTTAACTACAGACATGCGGGTGAGAGAGCAAGACCGTATAAATCCAGCCCAGGTGAGCTGAACCTCATGTAAATATCTCCTGCTCTGTGCCCTGTGGTTTTTGTGTTGCTTGTAGTGCAGCATTTTTGGAAGAAGACGTAACTGATACAAGATGAGTAATACTCATGGAACTCAAGGACCCATGAGAGAGAGAGAGCACAGCATTTTAAGTAAGCCTTACATGAATTGTTCATGGAGTTAGGGTGTTTCACAAACTCTTGAATTCTGTGTGAAAGTAAGGAATCACTCATACATATAATGTGCTATGTAATAGTGGTGCTAAAAGGATTGGAGCAAATATAAGTAACAAATTGGGTACTGGCCATTATCCATAAGTAAAAGACTACCCTCATGTACAATAAGCATTTATAATATTATATAACATCGGCTCTGTGTCAATTCTTAAGAACTACTTATGAGAAAAATGAGGCTCAGGGAATCATAGTGACTATTTCCAGGTCACAGAGGTTGAAAGTGGCCAAGACTTCTACAGAATGAGATATTTATAATTTGTCTAATATGGAAAACATGATGTTTTTCTTTTTTCCTCTTCAGAAAGCTATTGACATTTTAGTAGTGAATGAACCAGGATGATAACCTCATCTTTGGCATCTTCTCTCCTAATTTGTAGTTTGAAAAGGGCAGAATAGAAAATTGGGCATCTGTCCATTCATCCATCCATCTGTCCATTTAACAAAAACTGATTGAGGGCCTACTGTGCATAGGTAGTGTACTAGACACTCTTCTGTTTCCAATTCTATCTGCTTTATTTTTTTGCGCATTCCCATTTTCTCATCATTGCTTTTTCCATTCTCCTCTGTGAGTATTAAGAAGAGCTAAAAACCCTTACATGTCAGGATGAATCTGTGCAAGGGGTTGCTCAGGGTGTAGTACATTTAGAATGGCAACTGTGGTACTGTTCTGTGTTTTCAAAAAACCATATAGTATAGTGGTTGACAGCATGATGATAAGTCTAATCCCACCACAATTTTCCATGTGCTCAAGCCAGAAGCTAAACATCACATGTTCCTGAAGTCCAAAGTTATTTCCAACCATTGTCTGTTCATTCATCCATTTTATTTGATTTTTTTGGTATCATCCATTATGGGTCAGGCTCAGTGTGACTGCATGGATGGAGACCACTTGCTCCAGTCTCATTCATAAAGATGGTAACATATAAGGATGTCATGCTTATTGTATGCCAGTACCATTCCAAGTGGTTTACAAATATTAATTCACTTATTCTTAGTGATAACCACATCAGGTATATACTATTACTTCCTTTAGCATATAAAGAAACTGAGGCACAGACAGGGCTCATGGATGAAAAAATATGAGTGACGGAACTAAGGTTGAATCCTGGTATCTGGATCCAGGTCTGTCTTCCATGCTGCCTCTCCAAAGCCTTTCTTGGCATCACTACTGGAGGCCATATCCTCCTCTGAGCCACTTTTGGTGAGTCTGCCCAGCCTGTTGAGTGTGCCTGGTAATGACACTGATGGGGAAGGAAGAGGCATGCTTTATTCTTGATAAAACCACTACCACTGCACATCCCAGACTATAATTTGAGGAATTACTCTTTTTTTTTTTTGGTACTGGGATCAAACTCAGGACCTTGCACTTGCCAGGCAGGCACTGTGCTGCTGAGCTACATCCCTGTCCCTCCAGCCTGGAATTTGCATACAGACCCTCCACTCGTGGACTCATTTGTCAGTCATATAATCTTCCTATTCTCACCTTTTTTTCTGAAGCTGACCCATAGCAGAACACAAGTTATTGCCCATCTTTGGATAAATCAGTAGGGAGAGGAGGAGGAAAGACATTCAAAGACATTTTATTCAAGCCTCAGTTTTCTCATCTGTGACATGGAACAGGTTAAACAAATAGTGTAACATGAGGTGTTTTCATTGAACACTTTGCCTGGGACAACACTGTTAAATGCTTTGCCACTTGCCTGCTTTTAATTATTCTTAAAACAATATTGAAGTAAGGCAAGTGGAGAGCAGCTCAGCAACTTGTTCACAGTCACTCAGTTAGTAAATAGGAGGCAGAATGTGTATCCAAAGTCAGGCTTTAGACAAAGTGTCAGTTTACTCTAATACAACACCATGGTTCTCCTAGGGTCAGTACTGCCCCCTAGGAGTTCTTCCAAAAATTTGTAGGGGTGATTTTAGTAGAGTGATGGGACAGGTTTGACAATCTCATGATTTTCCTTAGAGGTGAGCTAGATATTCAGCTGTGTATGGGGAAAACCTTGCATTATGTCCTTCCTTATATTCATGTAAGTGGAAAATCATTTATAATCATCTGAGCCTATTTTACAATTAAAATGCAGTATGGTTTTTGTATAATCTGCTTTTCCTAGGCTTGTATCTTACTGCATCAAGAATGATTATAGATCATTTAAAAAAGCTGTATACATAGTTTTAGGAATCTCTCATCACCAGAGGCACTGCTGCCCACAGGAGTTGAGCCAATGCCACTGCCTGTCAGCTTGCACTTGTAGCTATTATGCAAACTGTTTTTTTGTTGAGGTGCCCATATCAGACTAGCTCACTACGCCTTTTAGCATTTCGATGTGAAACTGATTTGTGAAATCTTATATGTATGTAGGTTATATTTTTTCTGAATGTCATTTCAGCATATTCAGGGATGTGATGGTATATTTCTTGTAAAAGGGTGGATAGAATGGTTCATTGCTCCTCATACTTCATTCTTTCCTTAATGGAATTCTACATCCGCAGTCTTTGCCATGTGACTTTGCAGTACCTCCCACTGGAGAAGCTGGGGAAATATTTCCTTGCCTCATTGATGTTGAGCTTGGCCAATGAGGCTTTCATAGCCAATGGAATATGCACAGAAGGGAAGTGTGGGGGTCCAGAGCCTCACCCTCAGGATACATCATGCATTTTCTTTAGTTCTCTTGTGCTTTTGCCATCTAGTATGAGAAAAACGTGTCTCTGGGGCTTCTGGTCTAGGGAGGCCCTTGGAACAAATCTGGACCCACCATGGGTGTCAAGCATGTGGGATCCTAGATGAACTCAGCAGTAAAATAGCCAGCCATAGGTGCATGATTAAATTATTAAAATATTTATGCTCATAAGTCTTTCAGATCTGGGGATTGTTTGTTATGCATCCGCAACTGGCTGCTACAAAGGAAGATTGTATCTGATGGGACCGAGAAGTCCTGCATTGTACTATTTCTCCTGTAAAACAATTAACTGAAGTCTTGGCACATTGGAGCAAATGTTTTATAAATAGTTCTTATATTAGTGACATGGCTAAATGATATTCTGATACAATGAGAAGCATTAAAGAGGAGCATATGTATATAATTTTACATCCTTAGTTTAGGAGCTCTGCAATTACTTTTTAAAAAATTATTTTTATTGATACATTTAAGGTATACAATGTAATGACATTCATCATTGGAAATTTGCACCTTTACATAATCCATCTTGGTTCTTATTTTTTCTCCATTCCCCTGCCCTCCCTTCAACCCCTGTACCCCTCCCTATCTACAAAGACTTTGTTTCCATTTTTTCGTTTTCTGAAATTACTGTCGAACCTTCCTACCACCAGGGTAAGTACTGGTGGTCTAGGAGGTGTAAATCGCAGAGCATGCAGATCAGAGATAATTGATGAGTACTCTTCCTTAAAAGGGGATCCGGCACCATGGAAACATAAGCATGTTCAGCTTTGTGTCTTTGGATTATAATTACCAAGTTATTAACTGGAGCATTATGTGAAAGATTGATGGTTCTTGCTCAATGTAATGTATCCTTTAAATGCTAAATAATAAGTTAAATGCAAGGAATAAATAAGTTCGATGGTTTATTTATGGGGTAATTATGTGATATTTTCAGCCCGTAAACTAGGGCATCTGTAGAAACCCAATGCAATGGGGAAGAAAGAGCCCTGAATCAGAAATCAGGAGACCTGGATTCTCTGCCACCTGCCAGCTAGTGACCTTGAACGGGTTACATGATTGCTCCAAGCCCCACTTTCTTCATTTGGAAAATTAGAGGTGAGGGTCATAAAATACCCATCTCATGAAGTGGTTGTGACATGATTATATATATGGCACTGAGAATTGTGCCTGACACATAATAAGTACTTGCAAAATGTTAACTATCATTATATCCTCATATATGAAATAAGAGGTTTGACCTATCTAGTATGAGATTCCCTACTTTTATGTTTTCAGTCAATAAGTAATTGGTACAATATGCTATAGACCATCAATGCATTCTTATTTTTTTATGAAAGCACTTTTGTCGTTTTTTACTTAAAAATAACTAGAAATGGGTAAATACAGACAAGAATAAAAACAAAACTAAAAATCACCTACCTAATACTCCCATCTAAATATAAATGTTGTTAACATTTTTATATAGACTCCTACTCTGTTTTTAAACCCATGTATAGAATTTCTTTTTTGAATCTGAAATTGGAATCATGCTGTACATGCTGATTTGCCACCTGCTTTTGAGATGTTTCCAATGTCATTAAATATTCTCTGAAAACACACTTTTTAAATGGCTGCAGAGTAGGATATTCTTCAGGAACACTAAATGGAAGAGTTATTCATGGAAGCCTACTTAGCCCATTCACTTAAATTATACTTTCAGACTTTCTGAAATCTTCATTTCAAATTGGTCTTAAATGGGCCAAGGTTTGGCTTTAAGATTCCTCTCCACCTCCTCCTCCCTTCCCCAGTTGCCCCCAAGCTCTCTATCAAGTAGTTAATGATTGTACCAGGCACTTATTCACTAGGGGAGCTCTCAGTTTAAAGGGTCTCTGTGGTGAGCCATTTTGTAAAAGGAAAGAATGTCATTCAAATAACCACACTCTAATTTTTCTGCTTGGTTGAGGTCTTTTTTTTTTTCCTATCAAATGGAGTTCTTCCTTAAAGTTCATCTGCAGGTAAAAATTTTTCCTACTAGCCTTCTTAAATCACAATATTTGATGCCAACTAGTATTTTTTTTCTGGATAACAAGCAGAAATACTTTTTTCTGTTCCTTCTGCCACTGTTGGTTGGGCCTATTGGCTCCTACTGGTAATTTCTGAAATGAATTTAAGTGATTTGTATATAATCATAAAAATCAGTAGTTACATATTTATTTTAATGTGGATTGAAAATACCTATATCTACATATCTTATATATTAATATTGAAATTTCATGACTATTGTTGCTTAGGTAGAATTTAAGCACAAAATTCATTGAAACAATGTGACAGAAAATGGGAAATGGTATAGGAATTTGGGATTTGGTAAATCTGGTGATTGCCAATTTGCAAATATTATTTGATAATGTTGGGTAAATTTTTTTTTATTTACAAAAATAGATATGTCCATTAAAAGGGATAAAAATTCTTCATAGATACACAATAATTATGAGGTTACTGGAGGGATAAACATTAAACTTACTCATAATTTTATAAGTCAGAGGTGATCCCTTTTAATGTTTTGGTTCAGATCTATCCTAACTTTTTTCTATACTTGGGAGTGTATTAGTTGTATATGATGTACATAATATACATATTTTTAAAACAAAATTTGAGATCTTATATATATATTACCCTCTAGAATTCATTTTTTTCCACTTAATAGTATTTCATAGGCATTTTCCTGTTCATTAAATGGTTTTAGAAAATGTGAGTTTTAATGACTTTGCAATGTTCCATTATATGTACCTTGCGTATTTAACTTAAATAATGCCCTATTATTGGATGAACTGCATGTTTGAAAGTTTCCTACATTATAAATAATTTTGAAACAAACATCCATGTGCATAAACACAGCTCTATTAATTTGTTTCAATCATAGTTTTAATATATATTGTAATACTTATTGCTAATTTGCTTGAGGGCTTTTTTTTTTTTTTTAAAGGAGCTATTTATTTATTTATTTGGTACCGGGGATTGAACTCAGGACCTTATGCTTATGAAGTGGCGGTGGAACCACTGAGCTAAATCCCCGGCCCATTGAGGGCTTTTATTTTGAAATGTGTGCTTTTATTATTAAATGCTCACATATTCTTAAAATACTTTAAGCTTATAAGAGGGTATTAAGTAAATAGCAAAGAAATCCAACCACTCCTCTTAAAGGCAATTTCTGTTAGCAATCTTAATATATTCTTTCAGACCTTTTTCTATGTTAGCACACAACAAGCATATACCCACCCAGTCATAAAAATTTGTTGACTTTTTTCCCAACCCTAACCCTAACCTTAACCCTAAATTTAACCTTCACCCTTCCTTCTCTCTTTTCTTCCACAGCTATTTTTCAAGTGCCAGTTGTGCCAGATACAATGCCAGAACATTGAGTCAGTGATCGTGTCTGGGAATTTTCAGTAGACAGAGTTAGTATGTACTTAAAGAAGCAAAACCCATAATAAATTCATACTTCCAATTGAATCATGTCTGTAGGCTTTTTCCTTAACCTTGACCCTCATATCTGCATCTCTTTTCCCCAGTACTGAGAATCTTGGTTCCTAAAGATATGAACATGATTATTCTTCAGGTTTGTTCTGCGGTATGTCACAGCACACACGTAACAGTCTGTAAATAACACCATTGTTTACACCATCAGTGTGATTCACGAAAACAGTTGAAGGTTTTTTTCTTTATTGAGATAAAAGCCATATGATAAAATTCACCTTTTTTATTACTTGGCAGTGTACAATTCAATGGTTAAAGTCGAGTCATAATGCAGTGCCCCCATCACCACTACCTAGTTCTAAAACATTTTTATCACCCCAAATAGAGACCCTGTTTCCATTAAGCATTTATTTCCTGTTCTGCCCTCCTCTCAAGCCTCTGAAAACTGTTAGTCTTCTTTCTCTCTCTATACACATGCCTATTTTGGATGTTTTATGTAAACAGAATCATACTATGCAGAATCTTTCATGTCAGGCTTCTTTCGCTTAATATAATGTTTTGAAGTTTATCTATGTTGTAGCATCTACCAGTGTTTCATTCCTTTTCAAGGCTGAAGCCTGTTTCCTTGTATGAATGGACTGCATTTACCCATTCATGAGTTGATGGATATTTGAGCTATTTCTGCATTTTGGCATTGTGAATAATGCTGCTATAAACATTCATGTACAAATTTTGTTTGGATACTCATTTTCGACTCTTGTGAGTATATTGTCAGTTTTGCAGTTATTTTTTATTCTTGGAGTCTGAATTAAATTTTGTGTTTCAAGGACACTTGACAAATTCCCATGTAATTATAATACTAATGGAATATATATTTAGATTCACTTAGTTTATTGTTCTTTTGGGTATTTAGGGCTTACTTTTCAAGTTTAGTTTTGCTTGAAGATCAGTTTAGTTTAGAAATTCTGGGCTCATCCCTTGTTTCTTTGAGAATCCTAAATGTAATACTACATTGCCTTCTAGCATAAAGTGCTGTAATGAAAAAGTCTAAGGAGGAAGCCATGCTGTTTGCCCCTGACCGACTCTGCCCCTATGGATTCTTTGTCCTGACCATGGCCACCTGCCAACGCCAAGCCAGCTCTGCATTTTGTTTCCCCTGGCACTGGGCAGCAGAGGTGTTGACAAATTACCTGACCTGACTGTGGACAGGGCCAGTGCCTGGGGACAGAAGAGGGGATGGTCAGCAAGCCACAGCCCATGGTGGGACAGTGAAGCCCTGTGGCAGGGTGTTGCAGCAAGCTGTGGCCCAGACATCTGCCAACTCCAAGCCAGTTCTGTGTTTCGCTTCGTATTGGCACAGGGCGGCAGAGGCTCAGACTAACCAGCTAACTCGATCCTGGACTAGACCAGTGCCAGGGGGAGAAGGGAGCAACTAAATGCCGTGACTGTTGACATTAAGTCCAGCAGTCGGCGTGAACCCCTGCTCCACTGTAGATTTCTCAACACAAACATTAAAGGGCAAGAAACTTAGAATGAAGTATTTCAAGCCCTGAAAGGAACAATTTCCAACCTATACTGATATATCCTGCAAAACTATCTTTAAAAATTAATGGATAAATAAGATATTTCCCTGGTGAAGTACACCTAAAGAAATTCATGACCACTAAGCCAGCACTCCAAAAAAGATTCTCAGGGATAGCCTAGAAGAGACAATGAAGCTAACAATGACATAAGGTCTAATAGAATGAATATGATAGGCAGATTAAGCAGTTAAATAGAAGGGAAAGAAATGGAATCAGAAAAAGGAAAATAATGCAGACAGGAATAAGTCAATACCTATGTATAATAACTCAGTGTGAATGGTCTTAGTTCTCCAATCAAAAAGCATTGGCAGAATGGATAAACAAAATCCAACAGTATACTGTATACAAGAAACATATTGAACCCCAAAAGAAATTCATAACTAAAAATCAAAGGATGGGAAATAATATTCCATGCAACAGGACACCCCCAAAAAGAACAAAATCAGTACTAGTTACCCTATTTTCAGACAAAGTGGACTTCAAGCTAAAATTGAACAGAAGAGATAAAGTCACTGTATTGGTTAAGGGAACAATTCAACAGGAACAGATAGCAATTATTAACATATATGCACTGAACAATGGTGCACCCAACTTCATAAAACAAGTACTATTGGACAGGGGAGGGACAAGGGGAAAAATGAGAACCAAGACCTGTCATGTAAAGGTACAAGATCCCAGTGATGAATGTAACTGTACTGTTACCTAAAATGTAGCAATAAACTCAATGAGAGAAAAACAACAACAAAAAAGTACTACTGGACATAAAAGATCAGATAAACATAAAGAACTATAGTGTGGGATCGCAATTCCCCACTGTCACAAATGGATAGGTCAACTAGACAGCAACAAAGAAGTTTTAGAGTTGAATTAAACCTTTGAACAAATGGGCTTAGTAGATATCTACAGAGTGTTCCATCCACTGACAAGAGAATACACATTCCTATCAGTGTGGAATTTTCTCCAAAAGAGACCACATAGTAGCCAATAAAACAAGCTTAAGTAAAGGCAAAAGAATGAAAGTTATACCACATATATTATCAGATCATAGCACAAAGAAACTAGAAGTCGATTGCAAAAGAAAACAAAAATTATGCAAATTCATGAAGATTAAACAACGAATGGGTTATAATCAGTTGGCTACAGAAGAAATCAAGGAAGGAATACAATAGCTACTAGAATGAAATGGTACTGCCAGCACAACACATCAGAACTTATGGGACAAATGAAAGTAGTCCTAAGAGAGAAGTTTATAGCTGTGAATATCCACAAAAAATGTGCCTAAATAAGTAATTTAGTGATGCACCTCGAGGTCTTAGAAAAAACAAGAACAACACAAAGCCAAAGATAGTAGGAGGGAGGCCAAGGCTTTAGCTCAGTGGCCCACACCTGCCTACCAAAACTAGTAGAAAGAAGGAAATTATAAAGATCAGTGCAGAAATCAACACAATTGAGAACAAAATACAAAGAATTAATGAATCTAAGTCGGTTCTTAGAAAAATAAAATAGACAAACCCTTAACAACCTAACCAAAAAAAGGAGAGAAAAGATAAAATCAATGCAATTATAAATGAAAAAGGAAATTACTGGACACTGCCAAAGTAAAAAATATTAACTACTTTGCAAGCCTTATGCCAATAAATTGGAGAATTCAGAAGAAATGGATAGATTCCTGGATTCATATGGGTTGCCAAAATGGATCCAAGAAGATATAAAAATTCTGAATAATCCAATAACAGGCAATGAAATTGAAACAGGAATGAAAAGATTACTATGATAAAAAGCTCATGTCTGGTTGGATTCATTCTAAATTCTACGAGAACTTCAGGGAAGATCTAACACCAATACTGCTCAAGGTGTTTAATGATATTGGAAGGGAAGGAGTCTTCCCAAGTCATTCCCAGAAGCTAGCATTACCCTTACTCCAAAACCAGAGAAAGACCCAGCCAAAAACAGAACTACAGGCTAATATCTTTAATGAACATAGATGCAAAAATTCTCAGTAAGATACTGGAAACCAGAATGCAAAAGTCATCAAAAAGATCATACATCATGACCAAGTAGGCTTTATTTCAAGGATGCAAGGGTGGTTCAATATGTGTAAATCAATAAATATAATATATTACATAAACAAAAGCAAGGATAAAAATCACATGATCATCTCAATAGATATAGAAAAAGCCTTTGCCAAAATCCAACATGAATTCATTATAAAAAGCACTGAAGAAAATAGGTATAGAAGAACCTTATCTCAGACTGATAAAAGCCATGTATGATATACCTACTGCCATCATATTAAATGGGGAAAAACCGAAAGCTTTCTAACATCAGGAATAAGACAAGGATGTCCATGTTCACCACACCTATTTAACATAGTACTTGAAATATTAGCCAAAACAATTAGGCAAGAAAAAGAAACAAAAGAGATATGTAGGGGAATGAAGAAGTCAAATTAACATTATTTGCAAGTAACATGATCCTTTACATACAAAAAATTCCACCAAAGACCCCTAGAATGAATAATCAAATTCAGCAATGAAGCAGGGTATAAAACCACACAAAAATCAGTAATATTCCTGTACAGCAGTAATGAAATCACTGAGAAAGAAATTAGGAAAAAACAACATTCAGAATAGCACCAAGAAAAATTAAATACTTAGGAATTAATTTAAGCAAGATGAAAGATCTCTACAATGAAAATGATGGTATTCTGAAAAGAAATCAAAGAAGACATTAGAATTGGAAAATTGTCCTAGATATCTTTCTGCCCTGGGTAGACCAAACCAATATCGTCAAATGGCCATACTCCCAAAACTGACAGATGGATTTAACACAATCCAAATAAAAATACCAACAATATTCTTCACAGAACTAGAGAAAGTACTTCTAAACTTCAGATGGAATCAGAAGAGACCTAGAATAGCAAAAATAATCCTATCCATGTTTATAGCAGCACAATTCATAATAGCTAAATCTTGGAAACAGACTTTATGTCCATCAGTAGATGAATGGATAAAGAAAATACGATATTTACACACAACGCAGTGCTACTCTGCCATGAAGGATAAACGAGTCATTTATAGGAAAATGAATGCACCTTGGGACCATAATGTTAAGTGAAATAAGTCAGACACGCAGCTCAAAATCACCTGGTTTCTCTTCTATGAGAAACTCAAAATATAGAGAACAAAATAAAAGACCAATAATATGAAGTAGGGAGAAAGATCTTTCTCAAATGAGAAGGGGGTTAAGAGGTGGAGGGAAGGTAGCAGGAGAGGAAAGGAAGGGATAAAAAAGAATTAAGATGTGTTATGTACATGTACCAAGCACCCCACAAGGAATGTAATCATACATTGCAAATGTGTACTAATAAAAATTTTAAAAAATACACAACTGAGACAAACAAGTCTAACCACATCCTGGTTTTATTTACCTTACAAATGATTTAGTGTTTTTTGCCTGGTGCTGAAAGCATATTATTAAAGTCTAATTGTTTTTTTTTTTTGTTTTAGAATATGTTTCAATGTTAGCCATCTTGGGTTGATTTTCTTGAGTTATAGCCCTTAATATTTGTTCTAGTGCATTGTTTTGGATTTATTCTTTAGGGATGTACAGTATAAAATATTCTTTAGCTACTACTTAATTTCTTTTAGTCTGTTCTGAAATATTAGGTTATACTTTTTCTTTTCTTTCCTTTTTCATGGGCATGTATATCAGGTCTGCTCTCACTGTAAATGTTCTTTCCTCTTTTTTATAATTTTTAATAGGAGATGACAATGATGTTTTTCTGTTACTTGTTTTAGGTGAAATGAGCTTTCCTATACTACTTGTCTGTAGAAAATAAGAGTAGGATAACTTTTCAAGCTTCCTGTTTTTAGAGGCCTATCTTCAGTTGTCACCAAGTGATCTAACTTGGCTGAATGCTTTCTGCTGTGTCCTTTCTGTATTCCCATCTGCTTGTATCTGGGCTTTTTATTCCTTTTTCTTGTCCTTGCCTGTCTGGATTCTATTCTCAGCAGTTCCTCATGCAGGCCTTTGCCTTAGAAGAGAGCTTTGGTTTTCTAGACTTGAGAATGCAAGGGGCAAGAGCTCCCTGGGGTGAAGATCTCTCTTGGTGGTACCGTACACTCTCCTGGGTGCTGCTGTCTGGAGGCTCCTGCCCAGTTTGACTGATGTTCTCAAGTTCTCCTTCCTTCAGGGGCATCAGTTGGTGGTTTGGAGGGAGCATTCCAGAAGGACCTGTTTTCCTTCCCTCTTGTTTCATTCTGCAAAAGTGCTGACATGTATCCAGTAGCTGTGGATGATCTGTGCCCATCCACTCTTATTTTGAGATTTCTTGTCATCTAATTTTATTGTACTTGCTTTGCATGGTTTTCTGCTTTCTTCTCTCTGTTTTGAGTAGGTTTCTTGGCATTGGGGACTCTTGTGCATATGATCAACTAGGGGTGTGTTCTCAGAAGAAAATGAAGACAGGAAGCAGCACAAAAAGAGGAAGAGCAAGATGTGGTCTCAACAAGGGACAAGTACTGGCCTGACTCACAGGGAGTTTTTCCATCTTAAGGAAGGGGGCAACATTTTGCATCCATATCATTGGCCATGAGTTGCTCCCTGGCAGGTGTAGCATCCTGGACAAGGAGTTCCCATTTAATTGGGAGAAATTCTCCAGCAAAAGAGCAGCTGTGAGCCATTACAGTGGGAAACACATGTGTCAACTTAGGAAAGGGACCCCAGGGGGCACCAACAGCATCTAATACCACCTTCTATACTCTTCTGATTATTCTGGTTTAATGGGGAGGCTTGGTATGATTCTAGAACCACGTCACTGTCTCTGTCACTTTTCCAGAATCACAGTTATCCTCTTCCGGGGGTCTTTCTTCCTGCAGAAAACACCCAATCCCCTCTTTTTTATAGAGCCTGCCTGAGAGAAACAGAATCCTACAGTAATAAATTAAGAATTGTGTAAGGATTGCCTTGAGGTGAGACTTTGCCTTTTTAGTATGGAGTCTTCAGTGCTTCACAGAGTGCCTGTGGTGGATAAAACTTGTGAGATAGACTTGCCTTGATGGTACAAAGGGGAAAGGAGTCTGTTGTTTGTTCTTAGAAGAAATCTCTGCCAGGTCACGTAGTTTTGAGATATAAGAACCGGCCCTTTGGTAACTGCAAAGCCGGATCTGTTATCTAATTTAAATATTTTCTTTTTTCCTTTGAAGGAGAGCTGGTGTGTGTGGGGGTGTCAGAGGTAGACCTCGTGTGAGTTCTACAGCCTACTTCTATCCTTCTAGCAGTTGGTAGTGTTTGGCCCCTGAGAATAGGAGGAGGCTGGGTGGAAAAGAGAGACTGGGGAGATGCAAGGATAGCAGTGGGGAAGCTGTTAGGCAACAAGTGCAGTCACCACCTGAGATTGCTGTCCCCTGGGCAGGTGGGGGACGGTGCTGGCTCATTCTCACGGGGTGTCTCTGTGAGTTTCCTGGAGAGCCTCTCACTTGGGTCCCTTCTCAAGAGTTCCTTCTAGCCTCCTAGTTGCACTTTGGTTCCTTCACATCTCCATATGGTGCTCATGGGCAGAATACCCCTTAAGGTGACAGAAGCCAGCTGTTTTCTGTGGGAGTCATGTTAGAATCCAGAGAACTCATTCCTTTAAGCACTCTCTCCATCAGTGGAAAGACTTCTTGTGCTTAATGAAGTCTTTCTTCACTCTGCTGCTAAGCGTGGGAAACCACTCACACACATGCTTCTCATTCTGTTGAACATCTTTGAGGTTCCCACAGCCTCTGGAGGTCTCTAGACTCCAGGATGCATGTCAGGCTCTCTGAACCTCTTGGTTTGAGGTAAGGTGACATCTCCCTTCCTCTTGTGATAGGAGGTGGGGGAGCACAGCCCTGCAATAAATACTCATCATGAAATCTTCATTCTGTCCCCCTCATACCAGAACCTTGTTTTTGTTTCCAAGCATTGTGAGATAGACAAATGCCAACTGGTTCAGTTTTAGAGTGTTTTGGCATGTTCTACCCAGGTGATGTCATACCTTTAGTTAGGCTTTTGGCTTAATGCCAAGAAAAAATTATTTAAAATCTTGTTCTTCAGCCATTCAATAAATATTTGGTAGCTCTTGTACAGAATTATAGTTTTGTTTTTAATTGAGAGAAGCTAAGCTTGTTCTTTTGTTGAGGGGTATAAGGTGCAGTCTTAATTTTTTTCCTTGATACCAGGAGATATAGTCTAGGTATTGTCCTGAAATTAGTATGTTTGGAAAACTTTTTGGTCTTAACCAAGTTCACCTCCCCATTGCAGTTGGTATGTGGAACCCACTAGAGGGGAGAAGAGAGATGAATTCACAGGAGGCTTCTGGGGCTTCTTCAGAGGACAAGAATTACTGTGCTAATTTCTAGTACGTAAATAGTCAGACCTGGTGGGAAGATTTGTGGAGAACCTGACAAAACCCCAGTGATAGTAGAAGAGCTTTGGAAATCATAAATAAAGTCAAGTTGGAGAAGAGGGGCTGGATTTTGATAACCTAGGCTCAACCTGAAGCAGTTAAAATTTCTTCTGGAATTGAAAGCAGAGACTCAAAGAGATACATGTGCACCATTATTCATAGCAGCCTTAGTCACCAAAACTGAAAGGCAGAAGCAACCAAATGTGCATCCACACATGAGTGGACATGGTGTATGCATACAGTGAAGTATTTATTACCCAAGTTTTAAAAGGAAATCGGACTGGGGCCAGGGATGTAGCTCAGTGGCATTGCCCCTGCCTGGCAAACTTGAGGTCCTAAGTTTGACCCTTGATGCCAATTTAAAAAAAAAGGAAATTCTGACACATGCTATAATGAACCTTGAATGAACTCTGCAAATGTTTTGAATGAAAAAAGCCAGCCACCAAGGACAAATATGTTATTCCACTTACAGGGGATATCTAGAATAGGAAACTTTACAGAGACAAAGGTAGAATGGAGGTTACCAGGGGCTGTGGTGAGGGAGAATGAGTTATGCTTAATGGCACAGATTTTCTGTTTGCTGTGATTAAAAGCTGTATGAATGGTGGTGATGGTTACACAACATTGTGAGTGTCGTTGGTGCCATAGAATTGGACGCCTAAAAATGGGTAAAGTGGTAAGTTTGTATTATGTGTATTTACAGCAATAAAAAATTACCTTTAGACCCACCCATACAGTGTACCCTAGAAAAAACTGGTCTGAGATTCAGCAGTTGAAAGAGCACACAGGTGGTGTGATCAGCCGGATCGGCATGTGGGAAGGGTGCTAAATATTTTTAGAAGATGGTCAATGGCTTTGTCTAGAAGCCAACCCTAAAACTGGCCACTGTGGAATAGCCCATTTTACCAGGCACTCTACCGTACACCATTTTCTCTGGAATGTCAAGCATTAGTATCAACCAGCACCTACCCCATTGAGATGTGGAGGTTGGATAAGATGCTTCGAGGGACTGTTCAATGCCACTGGGTAATTTGAATAATTTAGAGGTTAGGAGAATTTCCCCTAGAGACATACTGCCTCCTCCTAATCTAGCAGGTGAAATTCTTGACTATTATTTAAAAAGAGATGATCAGGCCACAAGAGGGCAATGCTCAACACAAAGGAATGTATTGTTAATGAGGGGAGTTCAAGGAAGGATTGGGAAAATATTTTCTGGGGCTTTCCATAAATTAGTATATTTCACCAACTCTGTCTCTGAGCCATGGCAGTGTGTGTGTGTGTGTTTGTTCAAAGAAAAGCTGGGGAAAGGGGACTAAATAAAAAGAAAGCAGACCAGGCCTGTCTGTGTCCTGTCTTTAATAAGGAAGAAGGACCCAAGTGGGAATTTTATGACTGGGTGTCTTTTTGAACTCAACTGGACAGGAATCATTTTTCAAAGCCATTCTGAGTTGTCTTTAACACTCTCTCCAGAATAGCACCGGCATCAGCAGAAGCTTTGCAGGTCAGGCCAACTCTGTTTCCCTGACATTAAGATTATCCTAGCCAGACTCAGGTATTGCTTAACCAAGGTGGGTACAGAATAATTTAAAGCCTCAGCACTGTGAATTTCGAAATCAGCTGAAGGAATGACAGGCTAACGGCTGATTTATGCTTTATTTGACTTGGAAGGGTAAAAAGGAAGAATAATTGAGCATGTGGGTCTTGGAAAAAATTGGTATAAAGGCATCTTGGAGAGGATTGTTATTTTCCCTGAATCTCATGATGTTACAGGCTCTGCTCTTATCACTTGGACAGTATTTTTATATTTATTCTGGTTACTGTTAATATAAAAATTTACTCTGAGCATAAAATGCTTCATACAAGGGTGCCAGGTGCCTCTGAAGATATATTCACCCACTCATCCATCGTCCATCCACAAGTTCGCTCATCCACTCACCTACCTACTCATGTAGCCGTCTGTGTATCCATCCACCCATTCATCCACCCACCCACCCACTTACTTCATGCACTTTCTTAAAATCTCTCCAGTGTAGTAACTTCTTTCCATTCTCGTCTTCTTCACTTCTGTCTGCAATAGCCTCTTCACTGATCTTGCTTCTAGTCTTCTCCATTGCACATGTTTTGCCCACATTAAATGATCTTTCTATACTGCAGCTTCTTCATTTGAAACAGCCAAGATAATAAAATTTACTTCTCTGGATTGTTATAAATAGGATCATTATTTATCTACTCAACGCAGCTGTTTATTGAACTTTTAGTTCGTATGTCAGTCCCTGCTGTAGGATTTAGGAGCAATCAAGACAAACAGTGCCTGCCTTGTGGGACTTTCATTCAGTGAGAGGCAGGTTGTAACTACCTGCCTCTAAATTCATGGTACAATACCAAGTAGTGTTAAATGTTTAGAGAAAAGCAATGATATGCAGGAAGTATTTAACACCATGGCTGGCCTATATGTGTTTAACTAATCAGCAATTATTATTATCATGGAATTAATCTCCCCCAAACCCTTCAGTAATAATTATGATTATTGAGCATTTATTGAGCACTTAATATGAACCAATTATTATGCTAAGCATTTTAATCTCACAGTGTTATTATGCAATGAATGTAATCATCTCCTTCATTTTAGATGTGGAACCTGAGGCACAGTTTCTCATTGTCTTTAAAGAGAATGGCCAAACTCCATAATAGGGTGTCTAGGTATTTTGGGGGGAGGTGTGAGGATGGCTGTGCTTCTCTCTGACCTTATACCTTGCTGAACTCTGTGCTTATTGCCTTTTTGACTCCATTTTCCATGACTCAATTCAGGCTCTATTTTCTCCAGGGAGTTAGTTCTCTCTTTTCCTCTTTCTTTTACCCCCAAGCCCTGGAAGGGTCATGTGCTTTGCCCCCACTGCCATAACTTCCCCACTGTGGTACTCATCCATGGTGCTGTAGGCACCCTCCATACATCAGCTGCTTTGAAGAGAATGTGACTTCTCTGAGGGTCTGACTCTTGCCTCTTTCTCTCAGAACCTAGGATCCAGCCCAATGCTAGGCACATGGTAGGTGCTCAATAAATGAATGCTTTCAGATGTTCTATTTTAATCTTTTGTCTCTAGAGGAAAGGCTCTTCCTGGGTCAGGTATATAGATTGAGGAGGGGTTTCCTTGGGACTTAGGGTAAAGAATATCAGGAAGATGTTCTAATTTGGTTCCTGGGCTGTGGAAATCATAGCTAGTTACTCAACCTCTCTTTGCCTCTGCTAGATGATACAAATAGCTCAGAGTCTATTTTCAAGGCCTGCCCAGACCTCCTGACTTGCCTGTTCCCCATGGACAGTATCACTTGTGTGTATTTCCCAGGCCTTCTGGAGGCCAAGAGATAGCTGTAATGGGATATAGGCAGAGCTTAGATACTAGATATAGGCAGAGGTTGGATATAGAGCTTAGCTTGGTGGTCCACATGATATTCAAAGCCTCTGATGGTACTGGGAGGAGGCTAGGCAGGGTCTGGATATTCTGCTTATATTTGCATCAGTCTCTTCTCAGGCCACCAAAGCAAAATACAATAAATGGAATGGCTCAAACATCAGAAATGAATATTCTTACAATTCTGGAGCTAGCAGTTCAATGTCAAGATGCTGGGGGAGTTGGTTTCCCCTGAAGCATCTCTTGTGTGTAGACAGCTGCCCCTTTGCTGTGTCCTCACATGGCCTTCCCTTCTGTGCCCACCCATCCCTGGTATTTCTGCATTTTCTTTAAGGACATCAGTCTTATTGCATTAGGGTCCTCCTCTTATGACACAATCCAATCTCAATTACCTTCTTAAAAACTCTATCTCCAAGTAGCCACCTTGGGGATTAGGGTTTCTGAATATGAATTGGGGAGGGGGTACAATTCAGTCCATAACTGTATTTCTGCACTTGTTTTTTTTTTTTGTTTTTTTGGTACCAGGGATTGAACTCAGGTCCTTGCGCTTGTGAGGCAGCTGGCAGAACCAATGAGCTAAATGCCCAGCCCTGCCCTTGTATTTTTTGTTTGTTTGTTTGTTTGTTTTTGTTTTGAGACAGGGTCTCACTATATAGGAGACTGACCTTTCTGAATATGAATTGGGGAGGGGGTACAATTCAGTCCATAACTGTATTTCTGCACTTGTTTTTTTTTTTTGTTTTTTTGGTACCAGGGATTGAACTCAGGTCCTTGCGCTTGTGAGGCAGCTGGCAGAACCAATGAGCTAAATGCCCAGCCCTGCCCTTGTATTTTTTGTTTGTTTGTTTGTTTGTTTTTGTTTTGAGACAGGGTCTCACTATATAGTTGAGACTGACCTGGAACTCACTATGTAGCCCAGGCTGGTCTCTAACTCACAGCGATCCTCCTGCCTCAGCCTCCCAAGTGTTGGGATCACAGGCGTGCGCCACCACGCCCGGCTCCTGCCCTTGTATTTTTGATTGCTATGAAGTTGTCAGAATGTACCCTAATTCCTGGCATACACAGAATGGGACAATCTGTAATCTCTGTGAACATCGTCATCCCAGTTTAGCTGTGATGAGTCATTCACTGATCCCATTTACTGCTCCATTTCCTGGGGCTAGAAGGCCAAAACCAGCAGTTTTCTCTCTTGTCTTTCTTCTACTCCATCCTGGCCACATAGAATCCTTTCATTTCCTGATATACCCACACACTCTTATCTCTGCCTGAAATACTTTCCTTCTCTTCTTCTCTTTCTCTCCTATTTTGGTTAACTCAAACTAATCCTTCAAGATCAGTGTCAGAGAGGCATCAGTTACAGTGGACACTGCTTTCCTCCTGCACATCAGTTCATATTATACTTCACTGCTGGCACTTGTCTAATTATCTGCTTTCCCTCTGCTCTCTGTGAACACCCAGGGGTAGGGGATCTTCAGAACCTAGGACAGCACCTGACATCTTGTGCGCCATCAGTAATAGAGCAGAATACTAAAAATGAACAAGCAGAACATAATCCTCCAATCCAATTCTCAAACAGGAATTTTAGCTTAGCTGAAACAGCTTACCCAGAACTCATCATTTTCCCCCCTACCATGCTGGTCACATAGTGACTGGCCATCCTTTGCTAATTAACCAGCAAAATTATATCAGTCCAGTCACACAGAGTTGACAAAAAGCTTAGATACTTGATTTTGTCTGGTACTCAGCTTTCAGGACCAAAACTCTCTCCAGCATCAGTAAATCTCAACCATACCTTTTTATGTATCTCTTATGCCTGTCATTAGGATAGAGGCAGGACAATTTCCCTTCTGGTGGGGGGTCTGTGGGGTGGTCTTGGAGATCCTTAGTGGGATATGGGGGCCTAAACATATACTTTTACATATTCATGTCTAGTATCACCACGAGTTTGAATTTGTGGGACAGTGAAATTATTCTATTAGACCACCATCCTCTTTTCTTTTAAAATTGAGATTCTCACATATCATAAAATTTACCCAAAATATGCAACCATCATCAATATCTAACTCTAGAACATTTTCTTTACTCCCCAAAGAAGCCCTATGTCTGTTAGCAGTTACATACCTCATTCTTCCCTTCACAAATCTACTTTTTGTATCTGTAGATTTGCCTGTTATCGACATTTTATATGAATGGAGCTATACAGTATGTGGCCTCTTGTCACTGACTTCTTTCACTTAGCATAATGTTTTCAAGGCTCATCAAAGTGGTAGCATTAATTTTTTTTTAGAAGATCTTGCTATGTAGTCTTGAACTCACCATATAGCCCAGGCTGGTCTCAAACTCTTGGTAATCCTCCTGCCTCAGCTTCCCAAGTGCTGGTATTAAAGGCACATGTGACCACACCTGGCTTATCTTTTCTTTCTTATAGATTACTAATACTCTATTCCACTCATAGTACATTTTTGTTTACTCATTAGTTGATCCATATTTGAATTGTTCCCAATGTCATTTCCTTTTCAGAGAGAGTCAGTGATATGCCCACTGCTTTAAATGTCTCCCATTGCCCAGTTTTAAATGAATCTTACCTCTTGGTCATTCTGCACCTGGTGAGCATGGTGCCTGGGGCGGAAGGGGTTCCAGAAGCGGATATTGAATGGAAGAACAAATCCTTCAGTGCACATCTGTCATGGATGGTGCTTACTGTGTGCCAGACACTGTTCTAAGCCTTCGTTCAATCCTTACAAAAAAACATATTTTGAGTTAGGTAAAATGTTAATTTTTACATATTTCCTTGTATTCATTTTATATCAATACTAGAAACTTTAAAATTACCACAGTACACGGCTATGTAATATTTCTGTTGGACAGCTTTTTTTTTTTTTTTTTAACACGATGAGGCCCTAATTCATATGTCTCATGACCAAGTGTCTTGAACCACTGAATGGCTGTCCCATCAGGCAGATTTTTATTAATTTTATTAGTAAAAATAGCGATAAAAGTGACTAAATCCATTTATATCACCAGCGGTACAACCTGCCCAGTGAAACAATCATGCAAGTATTACCGGTGGTTCAAAGTGGTGGGACTGTGTTAAGACTGGCTTCTTTTGGGTTATGGACTGTACCTTTCCTGTCTTTATCCTTAGACTCAGCATGTTTGCCGAATACATTCACGTGAAATACATGGTTTTACTGTGATCTTGCTTCTTCTAGTGGCTTCCTTTTGGCAAAATGGGGCTGGGAAGAAATTCAACTCAAAATCATCATTGAATTGATTCTGGCTTGGCTGTTGGTCAAATAGAGATGGCCCCTCTTCCAAAGGTCACAGCATGTGGAGGCTGGATTGGAAACAGAAGCTCAGCGCTGCCATCCTCCACTCCATAAGGGCAGCTCAGAAGCCCAGATGGTAGCCTCCAGAGGGATACCTCCAGGACAGAATTGCCTCCAGGAGGCGAATGGTTCTGGCTCCAGAAAAGAGAATCTAATCCAAAGGAAGACAGAGAAAGTCGATTTTGTTCCAGGGAGGAGTGTTGCCCCAGGCACTCCCAGAAAAAAAAAGAAGCAGCAGATGGGGAATATTGGCCAGGATATGATGGTTCTCATTCAATTAAAATATCAAATAGGGAAGTAATAGGAGCAAGGCATTTAGTAGTGGGCTTCTGATAACTTAAACCAGCCTGAGTGAGCAGGAAGATCAAAGTAACATTATCACAGGTGGAAAAGAAATGGCCATGAATATTCTTCCACTTTAAAAGAAAAACTTTTTTCTTCTTAGTCTTCTTTGAGTGGTTGTTTACTTAATATTTGACAAATTCAGTAACCATTTATAGTTGCTTTTAAAAGGAGCATTTAAAATAACTATACAAAGTCAAATATTATTATTATTTTTTTATTTTTTTAATTGAGTTTATTGGTACATTTAGGGATACAGTACAGTTACATTCATTGTTGGGATCATGTACCTTTACATGGCAAGTCTTGATTCTCATTTTTTTCCCCTTACCTCTGCCCTCCCTTCACCCCCTCTCCCCTCCCCATCTACAAACACTTTATTTTCATCTTTTCATTCTCTCACATT
>NW_022900924.1:11336751-11344468 GCF_012274545.1 Fukomys damarensis | reverse complement strand
AAAATTATATTTTCCTGTGTAGGTTTCTTAGTTTTCAATCTTAAATTGTCTATCAGGCCATGGGGTCTGCCTAGTTTACTGCCAAGTGGGATAGGAATGTCTGGGTAACTAGGATTGAAAGAGAGAGAAGGAACTAGAACCCCTTTGTTCATTGTTGATTTTCTGCCTAGTAGATCTGTCAATTTGTGATAGTGGGGTATTTAAATCCCCAAAGTCAAATATTATTTTCCTGTGTAGGTTTCTTAGTTTTCAATCTTAAATTGTCTATCAGGCCATGGGGTCTGCCTAGTTTACTGCCAAGTGGGATAGGAATGTCTGGGTAACTAGGATTGAAAGAGAGAGAAGGAACTAGTCAACCCCTTTGGCAAATATTTATCATGGCCTTGAGAAAGTATATCCAGTGGGTCAGTGAATCTCAGGAATCTTTTGCTTCTAAGGAAGAGAAGCCCACTTGGGCTTGTTCATGGAAAATAATTTGTTGAGCTCACTCTGTAAAATCTCATAGGACCCCAGGGCATCATAGGATTGGATGGTGGTCGGGCAGCTATTTTTTTTTTTGTCCCTGGGGGTGCTTCTCCCTTTGTGCCTCTCCCCACCCCTCCCATGATCCTCTCTACTGAGTAATTCCCTCTGTTTCCACTGTAATTTCTTCTTCCTTGATTTCCACACGACTGGATTTCTGGAGACCCAATACCTTGTCTGCTTCTGAGATTCTGTGGGCTCGTTACTCATCACTCTCTGATAATCATTTGTGTCTGTGGTAGGAGTTGACTGAGGAGGAAAAGAATTTGTGAGATTGGGATGTTACATCGCCCACCAACTTAAACATGATATAAGGCCCAAGTTTCTAGTTTTGGTCACAGTCTTTTATGTGGAAAAAATTTTTATCAGGAAAACCCGGAAAGAGCTATGGGAGATGGGTGTGGTCTCCAGAAAGAGACTTTATGTTGGAAGTGTTTATTGTTTCTTCTTTCTCAACATTAATTTTTCTCCTTTTTCCTAACACAATTTTAATTTTATTTCCATATAATCTCTCTCCAAAGCTTTAAGGGTAGATTATGATCAAAAGTCAGCAAATAATTTCAGGAACTTTTTCAGAGAGTAAATGTATTAAGCTTTGGGTGGGAGATGGGCAGATGATCTCTCTCACAAGTTGCTGCAGTGATTACTGCCATGGTAGTGTGTAAACAGTGATAGACAATGCTTAGTGAATGAGTGCGATTGTGTTCCAGTGATGCCTTACAGTCACGTGCCCCACAAGACCATTTTAGTCAACCACGGACCATCCATATGGTAGTGGTCCTATCAGACTATATTGCTTAGGGCCAGGATTTAGCTTAGTGGCTCCACCACCTGCCTCACAAGTGTAAGGTCTTGAGTTCAATCCCTGGTACCAAAAAAAAAAAAAAAAAAAAAAAAAAAGAGAGAGAGGCTATATTGCCTAGTGATATAACTGCCTTAGTTTGTATATGTGGGCTCTGTGACATAAACACAGTGATGAAATTGCCTAACAACACATTTCAGAATGTGTCCTTGTAGTTCAACAACATAAGACTCTATTCACAAAAATAAGCCAGCTGGCTAAATTTGGCCAATTCAATCTAGATTAATCCGCCCTAGGGTTTCTTATCTTCTGTATTATTGGCTTTTTAGACAAGGTAATCTTTTGTGATAGAGGCTGTTCTGTGCATTGTAGGATATTTAGTAGGTTTCCTGACCAATAGCATCTTCACCCCCACTCCCACCTGCAAATTTTGATAAACAACGTCTTCAGATAGCGCTGAATGTCTCTAAGGGGCATTTCCTTGGTGATTATCACTGGCCCAGGTGTAGTCATAAGACCCAGACTAGTTTAGATACCCTGTCTGTCTCTCTACTCTTGGATTTAAATAAGAATGAAGTCTGCATTGTTGGTGGCAGAACAGTGGGACAGTGAGAAACTGTTGCTTGTTGAACAGCTGACTCAACCACACCTGAAATTTTCCTTGTGTATGGACTTCCTAGCATAAAGAGATGATATATTTCTATATATATATATTTTTGGGGGGGTTTGAGACAGGATCTCACTATGTGTAGTTGAGACTGATCTGGAATTCACTATGTAGCCCAGGCTGGTCTCGAACTCACAGTGATCCTCCTCCCTCAGCCTCCTGAGTGCTAGGATTATAGGTGTGCGCCACCATGCCCAGCTTCCGTATTGTTTTAGATGGAGTTTCTTCAGGGCATTCAGATGAGTAATTTATCAAAGCCAAAGTGCACAGGAGGACTTCAGTATTTTAACCTCCAGTGGGGCCGAATAATGCCTATCAGCCTAGAGACAAACAGGATGGCAGTGTCTGTGACTGGGAGAGAATTCTCTTGACCACAAAATGGTTGGGGAGGCCCAGATGGTGTATCAGGACCTATGTGATATCTGTATGGTACCTATTCAGTACAGAAGTTTGCCTTCTATCTAGCCCCATGTAAATATGATGGTACATTGCTTATTGGAGTCGGAGTCCTGTGTATCTTATTCAGGGGCATGTGCCTTTAGAGCCTGATAGGTTACCGAGTATGTTTTGAATGGTGTTACCCTAGGAAGATTTGATCAGAACACAGTGGCAATGTTTGACTTGATACCTGGCATCAGGTCTGCTTCAAAGATAACAAGAAACCAAATTCTTTTCAGTTCAAATCTCCATTTCCCTTAGGCCCATGCTTTTGCTCCTTTCAAGCTTCCTTCCCCTTATTCCTCATCTCTCCCTCCCTTTCCTGATACGGAGATGGTAAAAACACATGTAGAACAAAATCAGTATAGTGCTTTCCAAATCAAACTTTTAAGATGGTTTTCACAGCAAGACATCAAGCAGTGTTGGATGGGGTGCTGGATGAGGCCTTGGCTTTAGAACTTGGCTTGGAGCTTCAGTTAACACACATGTGGGAATGGGCAGAATGGTTTGCACCCACCTGAATGATTGTGAGCACTGAATGCGGTCATGTATGTGAGACAATTGAATGAGGCTGAGGATTGAAGGAAAGCTGTTTGGAGAGAGTAGGGGTGGAATCAGTGGTTATTTGGAGCCTGGATCCTTTTCATTTTCCTTTTTGGTGGCACTTGGTGATATTCTAATTTTTTTATGCCTTTGGGATTTTTTGATTGTGATTGAGGGTTTTTCATAGTCTGGGCTGAAGTAAGCAGGAGGTACTGAACTACAGTGTTTGCTGGATACTGGCGAGGACAAATGGCTGTAGGCAATGCTGGCAGAGCCAGATGATCAGGCCGTTTCTCAGGTCTCTTAGGCAGCCACTGACAGGGTACTAAAGACACACAATAAGAGAAGACCAATATCTGGTCGTGCAGATCTCTCCAAATGGTGAGGAGTTGGGTGGGATATGACTCTACAGTCTGTGAGTCCTGAGTTTGAACCTCTCACTGCCATTTATTAGTTTTGTGATCCTTAAGCAAGTTAGCTAGCCTCTCTGAGCTTCATGAATAAATGATACTAATAAATAAGCCTTACATTGCAGAACATTTGAGAAAACTACATGAAATATATGCCCATCACAAAATGAGCATGGAACCAGTGCTCTCTTTCAGTCTTATTCTTTGGAGGGTGGTCTTTTTTCTTTCCTAACTAAATCTCTGGTTATTTCCCCATGTCGATGGCATTCATTTTCCCAGATACAGGCACATAGAGAGTTTATCAGTCTTTCTTCACTGTAAGGGAGGGGAGAAGCCCTGCATCCTGGTGAGGTGAAATACTCTGCGAATGGAGTATCACACCGGTGAGGCAAGAGGAGGAGGACTGGGAGGTTAAGTATGTGCATGCTGGGGCCAGACTTTCTGGGTTCAAATCTCAGCTCAGCCTCCTGTCACGGTGTGCAAGCTAGTTTGACTGCATTTCCTGATTTGTCCGACAGAAATAGCATCAGTACCAGCCTATGAGGGTTAATTGAGGTGATGCTTGAGAAACCCTTGGCACAATGCCTGGCCCACTGGGTGTGCTGAGTGATGTGGCTGTGATCTTCTAATTAGCATGTGTTGAACATCTCCATTTCTGGGTGAGTTTACACCCTCCTTATTTTTCTTTTCTTTCTTTTTTTAAACTTAAGCACCATTTATTCAACTTTATATTGAGCACCTATAATATGCTCTACTCTGGGATACAAAACTGAGCTTATGGACAACCCCTTTTCTCACAGGCCTTATATTTCAGTGGGGAACAAATAATTATAGGCGGGATAAATATAATGAAAGATGACTGAGTGCAAGGGGAGCAAATTTCAAGGGGAACAAAACGTGTGTGTGTGTGTGTGTGTTCAGAGAATTCCTACCCAAGAATGTAGATCTAAGCTCAGTGTGAAGCTGAAGGTAGAGTAAGCTCCATCCAGCAGGTGGAATAGATCGTGGGGATGACGAGGAGCAAGAGAACTAGAGGGGACAGTTTGTGTGAAGACCAGAGGCTGCAGAGAACACTTATATCCACGACTAATATGTACAAATGTGCACATAGCTGGAAGATCTGGCTATGAAAAATAATTACTTTTTAAAAAATCTCCCCAAAGTAGACCTGGTGATTAAGATTTAAATGCACCCGTTTTATGTAGGAGATGATCCCTAATAGCCACGGAGGGCAGGGCAGCAAGACAGGGAGAGGACAGGACTGGGAAAGGGAGCTCTGGGGCCAGTGTTAGCAGTTACCTCACTTGCCCCATCCAAAGGGTGATGGAGCTGGCATGCTTATCCTCCAACCTCTATCTTTTCGGAGGCCTGCTCCTGGAGCAGGGGAGCGTCAGTTCCTTGGTACTCCCATTCTGCCAAAAGCTGTCTAGTTGCCAACTACAGTCCTTGAAATGGAAGCAGGTGCTGTCTTTGGAATTTGGTCCACTGTGGTAAAGGGAAGGGAGTCATGCTGGGGACCACTGCCTCTGCCACTCCCCCCAGGCCTCTGTGATGCGCGAAGCTACTGAGCTGAGCTAGAATCAACTTGTGAGCCTTTAGGAGCTGTTACAAGAGACTTGGGGTGGGGATGGGGGACGCTGGTGGCTTTTAAGCAGAAAAGTGAGGCAAAAATCAGACTCGCAATATAGAAAAGATTACTTTGGTCACTGGGTGGAGAATAAACAGTTGTGGTCAAAGAGTAAATGCAGACAGAGCATTTTGGAGGCGGCTGCAGCTCTCTGGGCAAGAGATGATGGTGGCTTAGAGCTGGTGGGTGGGGATGGAGGGGAGTGAATAACTTGGAGAGAGGTTTAGGAGAGAGCAAAGATAGATTTAGTGAGAGTCTGCATCTGGGGATGGTGGCAGTCCTTTTCTGTAAAAACCTTCTTATGCTAAATTAGATGCAGGTGTCCCTGCTCTTCATGGTACCTTCCAGGCTGCTGGGACCAGCATAAAATAAATTGCCCCTACTTCTCGCCTTGCCAGCTTTCCTTCTGCCTTGCCCACCCTGCTGTGCCTAGTGAGGGCTGGCTCCAAGTTCTAGCTTCTGAACCAGCATTATTGTCAAGGAATGTGGTAGCAGCTGGGCCAGGGAGCAAGGGGCGGGGATGAGCATTCCATTTGCCATCTGTGGCTCAAGCAAGAGCTGTGCTGACGAGAGCCAGAACCATCTCTGTGTGATGCAGAAAAGTGAATTTCAGTTGAGCTGGCACTGGGAAGTCAGCTGTAGGTTTACATTTGTGTCCTACAGAGCCACTGTCTTTGACAGTAGGCCGGGATGCCAAGTTTTGAGGTGAGGGGTTGATGGTGAAGGGTGCAGATCTGTCTTTTCCCCAGATCCAGCTTTTCTGCTGAGCTTTGCTGGACACAGAATGCTGTCATTCCTGGGGTCTGTAGCTGAAGAATGGTCCTAGCTGTGGCTAAAAATGTCATTATTTTTAAAAAAAATCACACTATTAGTCAATTTCAAACATAGACACTATCTGGAGTTCAGATTTTTAAGATTATCAGAATTTGAAGGGATTGATCACAAATACTTATTTCTGGAAAATCCTTCCTTTCTTTGAATAAAACCAACCTCCACCACATTCCAGCACTCTAATTATGGGACACTAAAAAATATGTTGTCACTTCTCAGATTCCACCTTTGGCCTTAGATGATTGGTACAGAAATGGACTCAAGACCCAAGGTGGATGGACCTATTAGAATCCCTCCTTGAGAATCTGGGCTTAGAATTGAGAAAGGGAAGTTACCAAGTTTCTGGTGCCTGAAGTTGTAATATGTGGAAGATGATAGGTGAGTTTTTTCATTCCATGATGATGGAAGCAAGGCAGGGAGAGGGGAGGAATGGGGGAGAGGGAAAGTAAAAGAGGGAGACAGACAGAGGGACAAGAAGGTAGGCAACAGGAACAGGGGAGAGAAGAAAGAGAGAAAAGAAGAGGGGAGCTGGGGATTTAGCTTGGTGGCGCCGCACGTGCAAAATACCTTACTAAGGTCCAGCTATTTCTATTTTTTAGCTCCTTAAAACACTATAATATTCTTTCATAAATTTGCCCTTTTTTTTGGCTTATTCTTGGTCAAAGTGCGTGTCTTTTATTTGGATGGAGGAGAGAAAAATATCTGTATTCATAGATTACTAAGGTTTTAAATCCCTTTGAAGGGTTAAAGGGAGAGTTTTTCTCAGCCCCTGATCCTGGAGTGTTTGTAGACTCACCCTGCAGGAGGTGCCCCTGGGAAGTGTTGGCTGGGTGGTTAGTGATAATTATTACAGGGAGGCCTGGGGGTAGAACAGTAGAATTCTCAGTGGATAATATTGGCCATTCAGATTCAGAACTCACTACATAGGCTGTATTTTTGGGGAGTAAAGGACATTTCCCTTCTTTTTCCATTCTCTAGATGTTTGGGTGTCCTCAGGCCAGCCTTAGGATTCCTCATTTTCTCTGCCCATACTAACTAGTGGTTTTTATCCAGTGTTCTCGCTAAATTCCATTGTCTGCTCATGACTGATGTCCAGACTGTTAAACGCAACCAGGATTTCTCCCCTCATCTCCAGACTCCCACACCCCATGACCTACTCAGCCTTTCTACTTGTATGTCTGATGGGCATCTCACATTCAGCATGACCCAAACAAATTCTTTTTATTAATTCACATGTCGCATACAAAAAGGCATATAGGAAATGGGCTGGGGTTGTAGGAGAAAATAAAACCTAGGTTTGCTCATGTCACCTGACTTGCATCTGGGATCAGGGGTCTGCTAGCACCAGGTGGAACATCTGACCTGTTGGGTGGTCATTTGCAGACACAGCCCTGGCACACTGGCGCAGCCCATGGGGCAGCAGGAGCGGCAGCTCTCCCTGCAGGAGGTGCATTTATAGTCCTTGCATTATTGCTGTATGAGGCAGGTGCCACGGATGATGCAGCATTTGGACCATGGCACAAAGGTGTGATAGGACTGGGGGAAGGCACTGTGTCCAAGCAGAGCTCTTGATTTGCCTGCCACCTAGTGTTCTCTCTTTCAGCAAGGGGTAACCCTCTTCACATAGTTGTTCATGTCCATTCTTTGCTTCTCTACTTGACTCACAACACATACTCAACTCATGCACAAATTATTTCTGCTACAGCTTCAAGAGAGATCTCAGATTCTGCCACTAGTCACTGTCCTAACTGCTCACACCCTCGTCAGGCAACCACTACCTCTGTGAACTCCTACAGTAGCCACCTAGCTTGTCCCTTTGCCTTTCCCATTACCTCTCTGCAGTCTGTTCTCTGCTTTTTTTTTTTTTTTTTTTTTTT
>NW_022900924.1:11324818-11336643 GCF_012274545.1 Fukomys damarensis | reverse complement strand
TTTTTTTTTTTTTTTTTTTTTTTTTTTTTTTTTTTTGGTACCAGTGAATTGAACTCGGGTCCTTGTGCTTGCCAAGCAGGCAGCCAACCACTGAGCCAAATCCCTGGCCCCTCTCTTCTGCTATTTTTAAATCAGGTTGACCTTGCTCAATTCCTTGTCCCAAACAGTGCCAGCACTTCAGCCAGAGACTCCAGCATGCATAAGTTTGTTTTTTCTTGAAGACCATGATGACACCAGCCTGAATATATCGGTCAACCAAACAAACTCACAGAGCCAATTAGTTATATTGATGAGCAATGTTTATGAGTTCCTACAGATCGATTTGTAAATATTATAAATTGGAACAATTTCTAAATAATGCCCTGTGACTAATGGCTCTGGTTGTAGTGCATTTTACCACTTTGTTGAGTACCTAATTTTCCTCAGCCTCACTGAATGTTTTTGTGACCCCCACAAACACCATGGTGACTCAGATTACAAACAGCTTCAAAGTCAAAGAGTCAGAACTTCTAGCTTCAGTACCAGGCATCCTGGTATTTATCTTCAGAAGCTAACTAATGGCTTAGGTGAGTTTTGTTTTTGTTTTTTATTTGTTTGGTAGTGAAGATCTGTCCTCGACTGTTTTAAGAAATGCCAGGTACTCTGGCTTCTACCTGTGGCTTTTAGAAGCCAGTCCATTCATTCACTTAATAAACATTTATTGAGCACTCTCTGTGTGCTCAGCTCTGTTGCATACTGGAAATGTAGTGATGTATTGGTCAGGATATGTGAGGTTGTGCTGCAGTAATACGTTGACTGAAACCCCAGAAGCTTGACAAAGTTTTATTCTTCCTCATACATGCTACACGTCCTGTGTGGATCAACAGAGGGCGTCCCGCCATATAATCACTCAGGGACCCAGGCTGCCCCAACATTGTCTAACGCTGCCATAGGGAATTGGTAACTAGGGAGTTACCATGCCAGCTTTTCAATGCTTCAGCTTAGAAGTGACATGTATGAGCCCACGAGAGAGAATTAGTGACATGGCCCCAATTAACTGCTGTCCTTGGAGAGCTTGCATTATAGTGTGTATTATAAAAGTCAGAGATCAAATTATTGCTCTCTAGTGTGAATAAACTATAATAGTACATAAGATTCTAATGAGATAACTGACATTGTGAAATGGGAAGAAAAGGTCTAAAGGTGTAGGGAAAGCAGGAAGGGTAGGGGAAAGGTAATAAGGGAAAAGAAAGGAATGTGAGAAAATGAAAAGATGGAAATAAAGTGTTTGTAAATGGGGAGGGGAGGAGAGGGTGAAGGGAGGGCAGGGACAAGGGGAAAAAATGAGAACCAAAACCTGTCATGTAAAGGTACAAGATCCCAATAAGGAATGTAACTACTGTATATCTAAAATGTACCAATAAACTCAATTTTAAAAAAGTAAAAAAAATTATTGCATAAATAATTATTTAGTAATTGGGATGATGGCTACAAAGAGAACTTGGGGTCTTATGAGATATAAAACAAAGGACCCAGTGCCTTCTAGGCATTCTGGGATATCTTCTCTTGGGAAGGATTATTTCAGGAGAGACATGACAGATATACAGAAACTAGGCAGGTAAAGAAAGACACCTCGTATCACAAAGATAGCTCACATCAGGCTTTACTTTCAAAGAATTTACATTGCAGCTTGAGAGATAAGAAATGTACAATAATAATAATTCCAGTTAGTGATGCAGCCTCTTTGAGCATGTGTTGTGCTAAGAACTTTCTGTGCATTATCTCATTTAATCTGATCTCTCAACAGATGTAGAAGTATATTGTCCAGCAAGTGCCTGGTTAGGACTTGAATTTATGTGGGCACCTGGATTTCATGCCCTTGATTAACATGTGCTACTCCTGCTGGAGTGATTGCCCAGTGACTGACCAGCATAACTCAGGGACTCGGTAGTCATCAGCTATAAGAGAATGACACTTTCTTTTAGGTTGATCTTCCTCTCTTTTGGTGAATCAGAATCTCCCTGGCCCCAAGTTCGTCATTAAAATGAGAGCATTTGGCTGATTAGAGCTTTTTGGAAAAGTTGTAATGTAGTGGAATCTTTTTTTAAAAAGATACAACCTAATATGTAAAGTAGATAGAAGTGCTTAGTGGCCTTGGGAGGATTCTTAAATGTCACCATCCTTTTTAGCAGTACCTGGGGGTTGTCTGGTGAGCCTGGCATATGGTGAATTCTCAAATACTGAACCAGCTAAAATGACTTTAAGGCCTCAAATATGCCAGGTCTTACCTGTATAATGACTGGCTATGGCTATTGGATGTTAAAGATGGTCTCCTTTCTTAGCTCTTGTGGTAGGTAGAACGATGCCCTGCCCCCAAGAGGTCCACATTGTAACCCTTGAAACTTGTGCATATCTTACCTTACATGGCAAAAGGGACTTTGTCGATAAGACAAAATTAAGGATCTTGAGCTGGGAGGATTATAATAGATGATCTGGATAGGCCCATTGTAATCTCAAGGGTCCTCATGGGAGGGCTAGGTGAGAAGATGTGGAGAGTGAGGGAGGGAGTGCGGGGGGAAGAGGACTCTGCTGGTTGAGAAGACGGCGAAGAGATGGAAGGCGGTCACTAGAGAAGGAATGTGGGAAGTCTGTAGAAGATGGAAGAGGCAAGAAAATAGATTCTTCCCAGCATCTCCAGAAGGAACATAGCTCTGCTGATACTTTGATTTTAGCCCTGTATGATTCATTTTGGATGCATGACCTCCAGAAATGTAGAACTGGAAGATAATAAATTTGAGGTTTATTTCCAGCAGTGGAGATTGAGTCCAGGACCTCTCATATGCTAGGCAAGTGCTCTACCACTGTGGTATACCCCAGTCTCAAATTTGAGGACTTTTTTAAAGCCACAGAGTTTGTAGTAATTTGTTATACCAGCAAGAAGAAATTCAGACATCTCTCTGGAACAAGAATCTACTGACACTACAAGTTGCCAATGTCCCTGTCTAATGACTAGACCATCAAGGTAGCAACTCCTCATGGAGGGACACCATGTGTCAGCCACTGTGTGTCACTGTTTCCTTTATCTCATTTGACAATGTAGACAGCCCTGTGGGTAGAGACTGTTGTGTTCACGTAGTGACAATTAGGGAACTAGTCCCTAAAGGTTACTTCACCAGCTCAAGTTTACACAGGTAGAATGTGTGCGGTAGATAAGGGCTTTGGAGAAAGTCCAAATGTGTATGCTGTTTTACCTTTAGAAGAGACCACAGGCAGAGTGAGGTGGAAAGTCATCCTGACCTTAAGCTCACAAATGGCTTCTTTTGCAAAGTTAGTCTCCAAATTCACCTTTGCTGGTTTGGGACGTCTGTGTCTTTATGGGTGTATGGGCATGTGTGGAAGGAGAGGGGAGTTTTGCACCATGTTTAATTTCATCTGGGTGGCTTGTTCATTGGAAGTGCAATTTTCTTCCCTGAAAATAGAGACAAACTTCCCCACTGCTTCTTAAATTTCTTCTGGGACAATTAAATTGCCTGTTTGATGTGCATGGTTCTCCATTTGAAAGGAGACCAAGGGAAAAGAGCGACTGCTCCTCGCTAGAACATAGAACCAGGCTTATTAGGAAACACAGCAGACAGTTCTGGCTCTTGCAAGTATGGGGTCCTGCTTTGTGAATGTTCATGGGGTTTGGAAAATCATCAATTGAATGAACAAATATAATCAAAATACACTGAAATCAAAAGTCACCATGCCTTTTTCTAAGGTACTTTGTTTATTTGTTTGGGTAAGTGGAGCTTATGATCATTTTTAATATTTATTAATTACAAAATCACAGATGCTCATTTTGGAAATGTTGGAAAAATACATAAAAAATACTAAGAAGGGCAGTCACTTGAAATTCCACTGGCCAGACCAAATTAATGGTCAGTGTTTTAGGGTGTCTCTCTTTTATGACTTGTACCTTGATGAGATCATTCAATTTGGGGTGATGTTTTGCCATTTAATCTTATATCATGATATCTCCCAGTATCATAAAAAACAATTTAAAGTCAGAGGCAGACAGTACAGTGATGAAAAGATTTGTCTACCATAGGTAGACAAATTGGAACTCTGGCCACATCATTTCCAGCTGTGTGACCACAGGTAATCACCTAATCAGTGGTCCTGATTCATACTCTGAGACCAAAATCTATCCCATACTATGTGTGGCCCCAGGGACATTCGGTAATGTCTGAAGATATTTTTGGTTGTCATAACTGGGGTGAGTGGAGTAGCATCTCATGTTTACGGGCAGAAATGGTGCCAAATACCCTACAGTTCACAGGTCATCCCTCCCATCCCTACCACAAGGAGTTACCTTGTGCCAAGTGTTAGAAGTCCAAGGTTAACTTGGCTTGGCTTCTCTGAGCTTCAGTTTCCCCACTGTTGTTAAATGGTAATGATTATTACCACCATAATTTTCATGTAAGGGGTAAATAACATCCCCTTTAATATTCTTGGCAGAGTATGCTTGGCAGATCCTTCTATTTCCAGGGGTGCACATGTTCTCTTTTCTTTGCAATCTCTCCCTCTACCTTCTAGTATTGGGGATTGATCCCAGGGCTTTGCACTGAGCTACATTCATAGCCCCTTAAAACAATTTTTTTTGAAACAGGATCTCACTAAGTTGCTAATTTTCCAAGACTGGATTCCAACATGTGATCCTCTTGCTTCAGCCTCTCAGAGTACTCAGATTATAGGTGTGTGCCACTGTGCCTGGATCCATTACTTTCTTGAGTGGAGTTGTCTGTCTACTGATGATTCAACATAGCTTTCAGCCTTGCTCTATGTTGCCTGATACTTTATTGTAGAAGGAGGGGGAGAGAGAGGGGAGAGGGGGAGAGAGGAGAGAGAGAGAGAGATTTGATTTTTTTTGAGTCATGTGTCCTTCCTTGATCCAATCAGTTATGGAAGGTAGTATCATGTGAATCAATATGGCTGCCTAGACCTGTTCTCCAAATCAGGGGCTTGTCCTCAGACTGGGGATGTGCTCACCTACTACACCCTACCCTTAAGAGAGTTAAGCATTTTTAAAGAATGCCAGTAAGGCCAACGAAGGACTGCAAAGAGGCATATTGGAGATCTAGGATCAACTAGAGAAAGTCTAAGAATCATTCTTTAGGCAGAATTGTCAAACGTGGAACAGATCTTAGTGATCACCCAGGCCACCTCCCTAGTTGCTGGGGATATGGGTTGAGGTTAGAAAGCTCTTGGTGACAGATCTTAGAATAGAAAGCAGAAGATCTTGCTTCTAAATTTACTACATCATGCTTGTTTCCTTTGTTCCTTGTGGTCTTGCTGACCCCTTTAAAAATATGGGCCCTTGAAGAAATTCCCCTGAGATCAGCATCTTCCTTGTGGGGCTCTGGGAGGACTCCAGCTATTATTCATCAGAAAAATTTGAAATTCCAGGTCTTTCCTTGTCATTCTCCATTTCCCCCTTCTTTTTTTCTCTTCTTCTTCCCATGAACACAGTGTCTTTTTCATGTAACATCAGGGACACATCAGTATTTGCCAATAAGTACAATTGCACAGTATAGGATCTTTTTAATGACCCTATTTTTGGGCGTGTTAGACTGTAATTTATATTACAAATCCCCTTCAGGTGGACATTTAGGTTGTTTCTAGTCTTCTGCTGTTATTTTAAAAGTGCTTTGATGAGCATCCTTGCAGTTAATTCATCATTTGGATACATTTTTAGAAGAGGAATTTAGAAAATCTGATGCTTATGCAGAAGGATGCTTTCTAAAATAAGACGCTAAGCATTGGGTATTCATTACCCAAAGCCAGGAAATTCTTCAGGGTTTGGACATAGCTGTTGGCTGCTGTTTCCACCTTGCTGACCTGCTGTGACTTCATCCCAAGCAGATGTTGCTGCAAAGGTCAGGCTGCTGAGTCCCATCATTAGTCTGCCAGATCTCTGCTACTGGGCCAGAGGGCAGGGGGAGCCAAATCCTTCCCAATAGGCAGGAACCAAAACAGTCATTTCCCAACCTGGGACAATTAATCATACATTGAGAGACCTAGGTTGAGGGAAAATGGTTTATTTACAGCTCAGTACTGCTTTCAGCCCCAGGTATATTTTGCAATTGCCTTTTATCTCCTGGACTCTCTTCTAAACACCATCTGAATCATGAGCAGGAGGTCAAGTGCAACACAGTTGATTTCTCCTGGCTTGAGATGTTCATGGAATAGGTTGAATTTTGCTTTTGTAGCCTTGAGTTTGTTGCTGGGAGGAAAGTGAAAAGACCACAAGAGGTGAACTTTGACATTTTAAACTCATATTCAGGCCATTGGAAACTTTGTCTATCAGCAAGCCTTTAGTAGTTATGTGTCAAGATTTCAAAAGGATAGAAAGATGCTGATAAGTGGAAAAAAGACTTCTCTTGGCTTGATATCACAGAAGAGACTAGTGAAGTTTTCATAGCTCCCCCACCTCAATCAGTCAATCAATCAATCAATCAATTAATCAGTTCAGTATATATTGAGTGTTTCTGAACCAATCACTGTCTAGACACTGAGAATGCACTGGGCTATATTCCAGATAAATTGTACTGTGAAGAAGACTAAAATAGAGACTAACATGCAGCAGGTATATTAGGAAACCGTTGAATCAGTACCTGTTATGGAAAGACAAAAGCAGGACTGGCAAAACGGGACATTGAACTGAAATGCAGTCTCAGTGGGAGCCTCAGTTAACCCTCCAGGGAGTCCATAGTGGATGAGCTTTTAGGATAGTTCCAGTTTGGGGATTAGAGGTTCATGCTAATGAGTTCTTGGGTAGGGGCAGATAACCTGGAATGAAATAACTCTCTTTAGCTGACACAATCCCTGTAGGGTAATGAGTGCCAAAACCAGTATGTTCAGCAGTTGAGGGATATGTCATTCAGTCCCAAGGGAGGACCTAGGTCATGTATCGTCAAGTCCAACACAGCCCTCCTGAGGCTTATAGTATAGGGAGTAGTGAAGGTCTTGGTTCCTCCCAAGGTAGTGCCTGAGAGAAGTACTTGAGTGTGGGTCATTTATTAAGCAGCTGATCCCAGAAAGCAAAACTAGAGAAAGAGGAGAATGAGACAGGGAATGTATTAGCTTTCCTGTCTCTGGGATATGGTACCTGACACCACGACTTAAAGGAGGAGAGATTTAATTTAAGGAGATTCAGTCCATGGTTGGTTGGCTCCAAGACAGAAATATCGTTGTGGAAATGCAAGGTGGAGCAAAGCTACTCACTTCATAATGGCTCAGAAGCACAGCAGGGGAACAGTGGCCAGAGAAGAACGGACAAGGGATTCTATATAATATCCAAGGCTACACCTTCATGACCCACTTAGACACAGCCCGGAGTGTGCTTTTCTAATCTGCTAGGCATTTCCTGGTCCAGTGAAGTTGAAATTATCAGGATTAACAGTCACAAGGAAGGACAAAGAAGTAACAAAGGCTGCATTGTTGAGCAGGTCTACACTGTGGGTGTCCCTCTGCAGAACTTCAGAACTATTCCCCAAAGGGCAGGAGGGGCACTGTGTCTTCACTGACTTCTATACCCCATTGGTAGAGAATTGCCCCTGGGGATCTGAACTCCTCTGTACTTGAACTTGGTTCTTCCTATAGCTTTGGGGAAAGATTTGAAACATAAAACTAGTCAAGAGAATATTTGATGTGAGATGTTGCCAGAGGACATCGGCACTATCTCTACAGTTGAAGTTGAAATCACAGATGAGTCATATGGCAGAGGCCCTCATTTCTTTAAGAAAGGAAGAGTCTTCAACAGAAATAATGAGGAAATTAATCTTCTATATATCTGATCTGTTTTCATCTCTAGTCCTTTACTGAAAACATCTAATTTAAAAAATTACTCCTTTTCTCATAAAATTGACTGATAAAATAACTACCCAATCAGGTAACTGATGTGTATTATACTAAGCTCTCCCCAGGCTTTGTGCTAAGAGCTAACAATGTCCTCCTAAGAGTTCTTCAGTTCCTCCTCTCTTTTTCTCCATTTCTCAAGTCCCCAAATCTTATTTTCTATCTAGATTTTCTTCCCAGGTCCCAGCAGTTGAACTTGACTTCTACTTTGCCTTAAAGACAGTGGTCATCACACCTGAATTTTTTCAGGTGACCTTTGCACCTCAAATATATCTTGACTACCATTTTTTATTTCTATTCTACCACCCTTAGAAGTAGAAGGATTTTTTTCTTTTCTACAAGTGAGCCCATCTTCTTCCTCACATCTCTGGCTTTCAAGACCTTACTCTAAGAATTTTCCCTTCTCTCTGCCATCTTTTTTCCCCCTTCCCAGTATTGGGGATCAAACTCAGGACCTTGCACTTTCAAACTCTAGCATCTTTGATTTCTGCCCTTTTTCAGGTTGTTTCTTTTCTGAGATCTTGTTCATCTACACATACTGTTTTAAAAGAGTCCTTGAAATTCATCTTTTTTGACTATTTTACTTGCATTCTTCTTTTTTCTTCAACAAATATTTTCAGTCCCGTTTTCAGCAACCACCCCACCCTGACTATGTTGATTCACATTCCTATCTGTCCCCACCATCTATTGAATCAGAAGGGTTTTTTTGTTGTTGTTGTTTTAGTTCTGCTATGTTTTTATATTTTAAAATCCTTTCTATTTTGCTTTTATTCAAAGGTTTACTCACAGGCAGTGCTTTAGAGTCAGGCTTTTTACATGAAAGACCAAAACTGAAAAAAAAAAAGGCTTTCAAATTTGACATTGGTGAAAGGATGATCTTCTGAACAATGAATACCCACATCAGTCCTTTGGAGTAAGATGTCTTTCACAAGGGATCAGGACACGAAAGACTGAGAGCATTTAAAATGAGCAATCAAAAACCACGGAGAGTGGGTCCTTTTGTCATTCCCTGGAGCGGGAAGGCCAGCCGTCATTTGGCCCCAGGACAGGACAGCCTGAGACTGTGATTGAGAAATTTGATTCTGAGGTCTCTTCTCCAGCAGTAAATGAATGTATCTCTGCTGAAGCTCCTTTTCTCTCTCGTGCTGTCTTTCTGCACTTCTTCCTGTAGACACTCCAGCTTCTGTGCACTGGCACAGTCTTCTTGTTTCTTGAGTTCTTCCCAGGAGCACAGCCCCAAGTGCACCTGGTCAGTTTGGTCCCACAGGTCATTCAGCTGCTTCTTGAGCCCCAGGGAATGGGATTATAACTTCCCAGCAAGATCTTCATCTTCTTTTCCATCTTCTCAGCCCTCTTGGCTTCTGTTCTCATGTGGGCCCTGTTTGTCTCCAGTGTCTTTGCAAGAGGCTCAGTTCTGTCCTTTGTGCTAGCTAGGTTGGCCCTTGTGTAGCAGCTCTGCCCAGGGAGATACAAAAGTTGGCTGTAGCATTCTTCCCACACCTGGCCATAGGCCTCACTAGAGAGTTCTGCATGGTTCATTTCTTGCGTGACCACTTCCATCTCCTGCACCACAAGGTCCCAGGCCTTTTCTAGCTCTTCTCTGGAGAACACTTCCTAAGGATTTGGTCCCAGGTGGGTGATGTGCTCTGAGTTCCTGGTGGCAGATCGTACAGTTTCTCCTTTCTTATTTCCAGGTGGCTGGTAGGGGTGATATAGAAAGTCACAACGAAGCATGGTGATCATTTCTGTCTTGATGAATTCTTCTGTAAATCTGTTCGAGGTGGTGCCCCACGTGACAATCTTAGAATCGTTTCGTGGACCTCATATGGTCTCAGAAGATCTCTCGGGACAGCTTTGTGCCTTCCTCTTCTTTTCTTCCCCCACTCTCCCGCCCATATGGGCTGCTTTTGCGCCTCTACCTGAGCATCTTTGATGTAAGAGTCAGCCTCTTCACGTTCTTCCACCCCCTCCTCAGCATTTTCAGGTAGTACCATTTCAGAATCTTTCTTTGGAGTGGGAAGGCCCTTCAAGTCTAAATGGCAACATTCAGGTGATTCTCCTGGCATCTGCTTCAGGGGAGGGGTCATGGTAGTCTGCCACCCTGTCCTGGAGTTTGATGTTGAACATCTCTAAGCAGAGTTGTGCCCCTGGTCACAAGTGCTTCAGGGTGTTCTCCTCCCTGGGGAGCCAGCCCTTTTGCTGCCTGTGAAGGAGTCCTGAAATGTGCTAGAGAGAACTCTCTCTTTTCCTGTGTGCAGAACTTGCTTCTATGAAGTTGTGCCTGAGAAGTCACTGTCACACCATGGGGTGTTGAGTCCTCCTTTCAATGGGGTGTCCATGTTGGTAGAGACCCAGAGGTGCTGGGCTTCCTGCAGGAGTCTGTCCTGGGAAGGCAGTGCCCATGGTGTCAGTGATTTTGTATTCACGCAGGAGAGGCTTGGTAGCAGAGTTAGAGATGCCAGACTCCTCAGCAGTCTGCCGGGCCATTCCCTTGCTCAGCCCTCTTTCACCACTCCCTGGGGTTGGGCATCAGAAATCTGAGGAGTGAGATGCACCAGTTTGCTCCTCTTGGCTGTCAACACAGAACACCCCCACTTTGGGGAAGAACTGATGGTAAATCAGATGCCCATTTTTGTTTCAAATGCCATTTGTCCTTTTTTCTCTTTCTTCTTTCTTTTTCACATCTTAGCTCTCCATCAAGGTTCTGCTGTCTTAATTTCTTGAAATCTACATCTAGGGCCTGGTAGTTTTCCTCAGCTGTGTCATAAAAGCCAAGGGCAGGCTTCTTTTCTGATAGGCTTTCAGCATTATACTCTAGTCCTCTCTTCTCTTCCTTGTCTTTAAAGTTTCTATGCCAGCCACTCTCAGTTCTCTTTGTTTCTGGAGGGCAGCAAGATACTGGGCTTTTTCCAGCCTTTTCTCTCTGGCTTTCTGCTTGGCCTTCTTGCCTTGGGCTCTAGCTTCAGACAGCATCTCCAGTTCCTCTTGGCCCATATCGATTGGGTCAGGTCATGCTGGTCTGTTCTCTGGATTTGGATCACTTTCTCCAGGTCAAAGCCTGCCTGGATCATCTGTGCTTTTCTCTTCCATATCTCTCTACACATCTGTGTCCAAGAGAAAGTCATAGCCCTCCAAGCACTGGGCTGATGTTCTTCCAATGAGTAGTGAAATGATTGCCCACTGCATAGCCTCCACTTGGCCAGGCTGATGAGTTTTTCTTCTGCTTCTCTGTACCATCCTGTCTTCTTAATGCTTGGATGCAGCCATTCATACCATCTGGCTTTGCACTGCTTTGCTGATTTCCAGTGCAGCAGTGAGGCAATCTGGGACCACTGATTTGTCCATATTTCATGACCGCTATTTTCAGAGTTTCATTCTCAGTGTTCCTCTACATGCCCCCTTTGATCATCATTCGAGGCATTTTGATGGTAGAGTGACCTGGAAAGTGGCAGAGAAGAGCCAGCAAAAAGTAGTATGGGTGCTGAGGTCCTGGGACACGGAACACCCAGAGCCACTTCCTCCAAGCTCAGCCTTCTGCACTAAAGAGATCTGCGCAGGCACGAAGGGGAGAGAGGGAGGTGTATAGTAAGTCTTGTGAGAGCTCTGGGGTCTAAGGAGAGTAAGAGCCCTCAGTGCCTTGAGGAGATCTGTATCAGAGGTCTGAAGGGTCTATGATGGAAGGCTTAAGAGTCTAGCCACTGAGAGGCTGAAGGATCTTCACTGGAAGCCATACTGTCTGCACTGGGAGGTAGGAGATGACATCCAAGGTGAAGATAGGAGCTTCTTCAAAGGAACAGAAGCCTGAATCAGAAGTTTTTTTTTTTCTTTTTATTGAGTTTATTGGTACAATCTAGGTATACAATACAGTCACATTCATCATTGGGATTCTGTACCTTTACATAATAGGTCTTGATTCTCATTTTTCCCCTTGTCCCTGCCCTCCCTTC
>NW_022900924.1:11293777-11322742 GCF_012274545.1 Fukomys damarensis | reverse complement strand
ATTCCATTTCTTTCCTATGTTGGGCGTTTATTTTTTCCATTTCTTTCTTATGCTGGGCCTTCATGGCTTTTATCATGGTCCTGAACTTATCTATTTTTTTTGTCAGTTTCTGCTCTAGAGTCTTGAATCATGACTTCCATTTTGCTCACTATCTCTATGGTTATCTGGGAAATCATTTCTGTTTTGAATTTTTCTAGAGCCTGATTGATCTGTTTTGTTACTTTCTGTGCTTTGAGTTCAGGGTGTCCTGGTGGTTCAGTATCTGCCTTTTTATCCTCATTTGCCCTACTGTTTGCCATTGGTAAACTGGAAGTCTGTCCTTGTGTCTTGCTTAAGTGTTTTCTCATTTTAATTTTTGTTGTAGGACTGTCGTTGGTTTAATCTCTGGATTATCACCCAAATCTTCCTGATATAGTTGTGCCCTACCTTCTGTGTCTCTAACGACCCATAGACATTCTCATCTTCATAACATCAGAGAAAACAGCTCATCAAATCAACCGCAATGCTTTACCCCAACTGATACAATCAGCAACATATTAAGATCAAGCACAACTTTGACACTGACCACCGGTAGTAGTCACTAGTCTATCACCCTTAAATCATTTGAGTTAAATTGAAATCAAACGCAGTCCAGAACATGTCTGCAGTGAACAAAATTTCAATATAGTGTATTTACCATTTAATGGCTCAGACAGAGCGAGGATGCAAGACCCCTGATCTCAGTTAGCTGGTGGCTGAACCCCATGACGCTGACTGACCTCGGGCTGCAAGGCCCAGACTGAGTTCCCCAACTTTCTGAATGGTTGAACTCCACAACGTTCTGTTACAGGTTTCCCACGCCCTTTCTTTAAAGATGTTCAAAGTTGGGAACTCAGAAAAATACCCTTGATGACCACCTCTGCCTCTGCAGAGTGGGTCCAAAGACTGGCACAGTCAGGAGGTCTGAGAGTGCGGTGGGGGGGACTTATGGGGGTTCAGGGGCGCCTGTGCAGCTACCTTCCTGGCGCTTGAGTGATGGCGGCTGGGTCGGGAGCAGGCATGGCTCTCCTTCCAGTGGTGGATCGGGGCCCAGGCTACCTCCTTGTGCTTGAGCGATGGCGGCTGGCCTGAATCAGAAGTTTTAAAGGCCACCAAAGATCTTGTGAATGCAACTTTACATTCTCCTGGTCCTCATTTCACAATTTTTTTCAATCCTATGGCAGGTTCCATATTTTCTTTTCCAAAATCCTTCTTTCCTTCTGTTTTCATAACTCTATTCTTTGGCCTTTCTTTATTTAGTTTCCTCTTTCAAAACTTACTTCATCTCTCTTCCAAGAGTAAGTGTTCTTCAAGGTTTAGTAGTTATAAATCACTCCCTTCTTGCTGGCTAGAGTGGTGGGTCTCAACTCGGCTGTACCTTAGATCCCTCTCAATAGTAAAAAATATTGGTGCCCACAGATTTTTAGAACAGGAGAACTGCCCCATTATGATACTACAATGTTGGATTTATATTAGTTTGCATTTATCAAAACCATGGAATCTGTAACTCTGAGAGAGGACTCTGGGTGATAATGATGGATCAGTGCTGGTTCGTGGCCTGTAGTAAATCCACATCTCTGGTCAGGATGTCAACAGTAGGGGGCACTGTGCATGTGTAGGGGCAGGGGCATAGAAACTCTCTCACTTTCTACTCTGTTTTACTGTGACTCTAAAACTTCTTGTAGAGATTAAGTTTATTAATTAAAAAATACTGATGCCCAAGTCTCATGCACAGAGATTCTGACTTAATTGGCTCAGGGTAGGACCAGGGCATTAGTGTTTTTGAAAAGCTCTCTAGTTGATTCTAAAGTGCAACCAAGATTGAGAAATACTGGGCAGAACTTTTCCCCCTAAGGATCTTTTCCCTCCATTAAGCTTCACTGATCTCTTTTAAGTAGGGAGTTCCCAAATTTAACTTTGCAGTGCTGCCCTTTCCCAGGATTCTTAGGCTTACAACCTCCACTTGTACGGATGTGTGTGAGAGCACATTAAACCCACCATCATTTTCATTTCTCCAGATTACTCTTCCATCATCCCTGTTTCTGATCAGTGTAGCTGTTACAGGATTGGGTCTTCAGGTTTTATAAACCTCGGAATCTCAGTCTCATAGGCTGTTTTCTGAGACTTGGTAATTTATAAAGAACAGAAGTTTATGAGGCTGGGAACTGCCAGAGCATGATACTAGCATCTACCTGGTGTTTCTTTGTGACTTCCTGTGGCTATTAATCCTGATATCTGTGGGCAGGACACACATGCTAACTGGGATCTCTCTTCCTCTTTTTATAAAGTCGCTAATGTTATTGTGGAGGCCCCACCCTCATGTTCTCATCTAGTCCTAGAGACTTCCCAAGGCTCTGCCTCCCTCTGCCATTGAAATATGACTTTGGGGATTATATTTTCAACACACAAATTCTGGGAGACACACCCAAACCATAGCAAGCAGTTTCAAGGATACTTAAATCCAAGTCTCTGATGTCTTCCCCCAAACTGGAATCCACTGGTCCCCATTTCTTGCCCAGCTTGTCTTTGTAGCCATGAAGCTCATCTCACAGCAGAGATCACCTCCTTCACAAGAATACCTTTATGTATTGATTTTTTATTGCATAGCTGATTCGTGTGAACTGTGGAAAAGTTATAGAAAAAATGGGAAAGCATAAAGGAGAAAATAAAAATCATCCATAATAACATCTCCTACCAGCTACCTTTAATGTTTTGGCATATATGAAAGTAAATGTAAAAAAGAAAAAGTTTACATAGTGATGTTGTTGTGTCATTTTTCACTGAACATGGCATACAAATATTCCTCTATCATAAATACTTTTCCAAATTATTTGAAATAATGTTTAATTTAAAAATAATCTTATCTACAAAAGTAATATACATTCTCGTGTAAAGTCAAATAAGGAGAAACAGCCAATCCTCCTTCCCCTTCTGTCATTTTTCTCGTTGGGGAAAGAATTTGATATTTCAGAAAAGTATTTGTTGCCTTTCCTCATGCTTTTTTTCTGGATTGATTTTTTTTTTTTTTTTTTTTTTTTTTTTTTTACATTGACTTGTATAATCCTCTCAGAGCTCAGGGCATCTAGAAGTTTAAAGCTGACTTTTTGGGGCTGTTCCACGCAGCTGTGCCACCACTTCCTAGGGGCTAACCACTGTTATTAATTCCTACATGATTTTAAGGATGGAATGATCTTTGCATTGTGTTGGAAATTGCTTATGTCCTTTACTGTGGGTTCTGGACTAGGAAACAAAAAAGCAAAATGAAGTAGAATAAGTAAACAAAAACCAAAACAAAACAAAAATAAAGAGAAATCCAGACAACCCTGACTCTTTTGATCTGTTCCCTCAAACCTCACTCTCCACTTAGAGCTGACTTTGGGCCTCTGGTGGCAGAAGGATCAGAGAGTGCATAGCTGTGTAGTCAGACATGCTGGAATCCTTGGAGAAATTTTGAGCGTGTGTGTGTGTGTGCGTGTGTGTGTGTGCACACATATGTGCATGCATACATGTGTGTTGGTACTGGGGAGTGAATCCAAAGCCTTCGCAGTGATCTACATTCCCAGTCCTTAAAAAAAAAATTTTTTTTAAAGATTTTGAAATAGGATCTTGCCAAATGGCTCAGGCTGGGCTCAAACTTGAGATTTTCCTGCCTCACCCTCCCAGAATGCTGGGATCATAGCTATGTGCCACTATACGCCTGCTCCTTGGGCAAATTTTTTTTTGTTTTTTGTTTTTTGAGGTACTGGGGATTGGATTCAGGATCTTGTGCTTGTGAGGCAGATGGCGGTGTCACTGAGCTAAATCCTTGACCCTGGGCAAGTTTCTTAATTCTTTCTGAGCCTCATTTTCCTCAAAAGTGAAATGGGGTCAATAACAAGACCTACCTCCTAGTTTGCTGTGGGAATGAAATTAGTAATGGTATGTATGTATATGTGGTGCTGAAGCTAGCACAAGTAATGGTATGTATGAAGCCCTGGTTCTGCCATCAGGGGCCCATGATTCCCTACTGAGAAGGGGAAGGTGGCACGAGACTTACCTAGAAAATTCATTTGGGGGCAAGGACCTTACTTTAGTTTGTATGTTTGACTTTGAACTCTTTTTTTTTTTTTTTTTTTTTGGTACTGTGGATCCAAACTCTGGATCTTGTGCTTGTGAGGCACACTCATTGCCACTGAATTCTGTAGAATTCTGTGAGAGGGCCACCTGCAAGTTGCTGGCCCAACCCTGAGGAGCTGGATATACCCGAACAAGTGTCTAAACTTCATTTTCTCATCTGCAAAATGGGTTCAATAATGAGGTATTTTTATGTGATCCTACCTCAGTTATTCAGCTCTCATTTGGTACCAATTATCTTTTCTCCCTTCATCCTCATGTCACTCCTAGGGGGCAAAAATAAATATCCCATTTTACAGAGGAGGGCTCTGAGGCAAAGAGATTCAGAAAGTGGCAGAGCTGGGGTTAGAATCCAAGTGGGCTCCAGCGCCTGAGATCTTAATGCTATTTTAGGTGCATTAAATGAAAAGCAATATGCCTACCACTTAGTGAGCTTCTTGTTCAATGCTACATTCTCTCTTTTAATCCTTGAAATGAACTGGATCAAGTGGTGGGCCTCTGAAAGTCACCTAGTATTGTGTAAGGACACTGTTTTCTCAGGTGGGAGCCTGCTTTGCTTTGTGGGTAGCATAGGAGCTTGGGGAGGTCCTCACCCTTACCTGCATATGAGCTGCATGTGGAGAATTGTTAAACAATGCCAGGGCCCGGGGGTGTAGCTCAGTGATAGAGCCTTACTTTGCATTTGTGTGGCCATGAGTTTGATCCCTAGCGCTACAAAAACAAAACAAAGCAAAACAAGAAGAAATGATGCCAGGTCCCATGTCAGATTTTCTGATTCTACTACTTTGGGGTAGGAGCCCTACAAGGAGAGTTTTAAAAAATACCTGAGGGTTTCCAGTCTGCAGGTGGGATTGAGAACACAATAGTTTTTTCCCCTCCTCCAGGGTGGTTCTGTTTGTTTGTTTTTTGAGACAGGGTCTCACTATGTAGTTGAGACTGCCCTGGAGCTCATTATGTAGCTCAGGCTGGTCTCGAACTCACAGCGATCCTCCTGCCTCAGCCTCCCAAGTGCTGGGATTACAGGCATGTGCCACCTTACCCGACTTCCAGGGTGGTTCTGTTTGTTTGTTTTTTGAGACAGGGTCTCACTATGTAGTTGAGACTGCCCTGGAGCTCATTATGTAGCTCAGGCTGGTCTCGAACTCACAGCGATCCTCCTGCCTCAGCCTCCCAAGTGCTGGGATTACAGGCATGTGCCACCTTACCCGACTTCCAGGGTGGTTCTGAATCTCGGTAGAGTCACCTGTGAGCGCCTAGATTCTGAGCTTATTGTGTGAGATAGGCCTGAGCACAGCCTTACCCATTGAGGTAATTAATGCCTGTTGGATTTTACCAGGTGTGAGGCACCATGTCATCCACAGGATCCTGGAGCGAGCCATCCGTCCTGATTTTCTAGTGATTTCCCATCCCAAGGACACTTTGAGGTCAGAAGCAGGCAAACCAGCACTGTTGGTCCCCTTACTGAATCCTTCCTTAAACCCATGCAGTTTTATTGACCCTATTCGCTTCTTCCACAGCAAACTGAGGAAAGTTCTATTGTTTAACCAGTGTTGCAGCGATGAAGAAACCAGGGTACAGAGAATATTGGTCACACAGTTAATTAGTAAAGGGTGGTCACAGAATATATCCATAAACGATTATTTCATTTCCTCTGAGGGAAACCTGCAAAATTAAGGGAGGTTTGTTTGTTTGTTTATTTATTTATTTATTTATTTATGGTACCGGGAATCAAACTCTGGTCCTTGCCCTTCTGAGGCAGGCAGCAGAACCACTGAACTAAATCCCCTGCATGAGAGGTTTGTTTTTTGAATCAGCATAGTTAATGCGTTTCCCATGGTCAGTGGCCCCTGTCGTAGATGGGACGTTGGATCTTCTGATTATCTGGCCAGTGAATGGCTTCTGTGAAGCTGAGTGGAAGGGTGGCAAATGTCCCTTTAAAGCAGCTTGAAGTTCGTCGGCTTTGACGCGCTCTGCATCGCTCTGCAGAAGATGGGCCTCCAGCCTCCCCTCCCACAGAAGCTGTGTCTTGTAGTGGACTCCTTTCCCCCAAGGCCTGAGCTGGCTCTGAGTTAGAAAGGCCAAGATGGTCCTGGCACACAGGCAGGTGCTCTTCATTAAGAACTCCTGCCCCCGGGTCCCCAAGGCCAGCTCCATCCGGGGACATACATAGAGGCACTGACAGATGCCTGCACAGCCTCTCTCCTCTGGGAAGAGATCAGGACAGGGCTGATCAGGCTGGGAAAATGTCGTCTGAAGTGCAGAGTCATGGGGGACATGTAAACAGGATTGTAAAAAGGATTCTTTCAGCATAACCAATGTTCTGGAGATTAGTGTGGGGAGAGAAATGTGGGCCGTGGGTAGCCTGGTTTCTCAATTCAACACAGATTTTATTTTTTTAAAAATTGTTTTTTCTTTTTTAGCTTTAGAGCAGTGACCAGGAGGTGGGGAGGGGTTGGCTTGCCATGGAGCAGTGCAGGAAAATTTTCATGTTTGAAACATCAGTGCAGGGATTTTCGTAAGACATGAGCTAGTTTTAGGAAGTGAAAAAACACCTTTTAAAAAATGTTCTGGTGGTGCACATCTTAATCCTTGCATTCTGGGAGGCTGAGGCAGGAGGATTGTGAAGTTCAAGCCTAGTCTTAGGCAACTCAGTGACTTAGTGAAAACCTGTCTCAAAACAAAAAATACAAAAAAAGGGTTGGGGATGTAGTTCAGTGAAAAGGCTCTGGGTTTAATCCGAAGTACTGAAAACAAAAAAATAAAAACAAAAACAAAAACACTTATGTAGTAAGGTTAATATTATCAGAAAAGTTACATTATAACTATAAACCTACCAAACTGGAATTTCCATGAAGGCAGGGCCTTTTGTCTATTTTGTTTACCAGAGTAGTTTTTCACCCAGGACAGTGCCTGGCATAGAGTAGGCACCCAGCAAGTAAGTGAATAAATCTTCCAGCACATGTGTAGTTTTACCAGAAAATGGATTTAGTACGTAGGGTTATGCGATGGGTGGGATTTACTGAGAAAGACATGAATAAGATTTGGGGGCAGTGGGGAGAGGGTTCCTTAGGTGGGGAATACAGCAGAAGTGAAGGCTGAGGGTAGGAAAAGCAAGACCTGCAACCAGCACTGGCGTCTACTGCAAGCTCACTGCCGTGCCTTGCTGTGGGCGCTCTGCCAAGCACCCCTCAGCCAAAAGTCCAAAATCCAAAATGCCTGACTTCACAGTATAAGGTGGCTGTCAGAATGCAGGCGCACTGAAACTACGGGATGATACTGCTTTCAGGCCACCTGTATAAAGTTTACGTGAAGCACAAGAGGATTTCCTGTTTATACTTGAGTCCTAGTCCAAAAGATACTGCATTATGTATATGCAAATATTCCAAAATGTGAAAACACTCCAAATCTGAAACACAAAAACTCCAAATCTGAAACAAAATAGACAAAAGCCCCTGCTTTCATGGAAATTCCAGTTTGGTGGGTGCACAGTTATAATGTAGCTTTTGTGATTATATTAACTTTACTACATAAGATTTTTTTTTTTCTGTACTAGGGATTGAACCCAGGGCCTTTTCGCTGAACTACAAGCATTTTGGTTGAGATACACTCTGTATAAATTAGTTAGGTCCTCAGAAAAAGCTTTGTAACAGACCCACTCTACAGATGAGAAGCTGAGGCCTCCAGCAGTGAAAGTACTTGCCCAAGGTCAGGCTGCCCTCCTGACTGGCTACTTCCCAGAGTCAACAAGACTGCAGGGTCTGTGACACACACAGGGGTCTCTGGCAGGTGGAGCGCATGTTCCCACCTTCCCAGGCTCACTGCTACCCTAGTTTGGACGGCAGAGGCCTGGCTGGCATCTTTTCTGCTTTCTAGCCCTCGGGAGTCCACTCAGCACACCGTTTCTGCTCTGCTTTTAACCCAGCCCTTGTTTCTCCAGCCTTCCATTTTTAGCTCTGTGGACTGGAACGCAGTGTTCAATGCACTGTAAACCTCAATGTCAGTTTGATTATACGAGCGGCATGTGTGGGTTCCCGCACTCTGGCGTGCTCCTTTCCATGTCTAATAATAACCCTCTGGATTCTTTTGGCGCTTTTCTTCCAAGGCCCTCAAAGCATTTCATATGCAATGTCCCGCTTAAGCTCCCAGCACCCCAGGGAAGCAGCTGGCTGGTGGCTGTTCTGTGGAAGGGCTCTGGAACTATTCAGTTTTCTTTAAACCAAAAGGGTTCTTGTGATTTCTGTTTTAAGTGTGAGACAAACTGAGTCATAGGAGATGTGCTAAAGGGAGCTGCTCATTGTGTGTGTCCTTTTCTTACCTATCCTAAAAGGTGCCTTCATGAATTGCCCTTTTTTTTTAATGGGAGAGGGAAAACAAAAAAAGGCTCAGAGAAGCCAAGTGACTTGTTCAAGGTCAGGTAGCTCATAAGTGATGAACTGTGGGTTGAATCAGATTTATTTTGAAGGCCTTTGGTTTTTCCACTGTATCATTAAGTGAGACCTTCTAGATTAAAGGAAGTCAGATCTTCATTTTCTTGGCTCCCAGACCAAACCAGCCCCCTGTCCCTGTCCTTAGAGTTTTATCTGAAGAAATTATAGACTGGAAGGATTATCTGTCATCAGTCATGCCCATCTCTAAAAATACTGAAAGTAGGAAACTACTTGCTTGCTTTCCCTTCCATCTCTACCATTCATTCATTCACTTATTCATGTATGCATCCATTCATGTATCCAGCAAGCATTTTTTATTCCCTCCTCTGAGCTAGATACCATGGGCATGAATGAGTGGTATGAAGGGACAGTCTCACTCTGAATATCCTTTCTCTGGAGCCTTGAGTTCAGCAAAAGTCCTTGTGAGGTCTAGAACAAGTGACTTCATCTCTCTGAGCCCCAGTGTCCACATCTATAGATTAGGGTATAATAATGGCATTCATGTTTTAGGATTGTTGTGAGGTGGGAATATGTGAGGAACAAAAATATTTGAAAGCCATGGAGTAGATTAATCTATAGGGCAGAGCTGAAGGTCAGGTAGAACAGGATCCAGGTGCTTATACATTATTACCACCTAATCCCTCTCCATATTCCTCTCAGCTCTGTTTTTTTCATATTAGCTTCACTTCCAGGAAAGTCCTCTCCTCCTGGTGGCCAATGGCCTCTTGCAGCTCAAGATACTAAACAAATCCAATCAAACAGGATCTTCTTTTCCCCTGTGGCTACAGTACAATCCATAGGCTTGATTCCCATTGGACCAAATTGGGTCATGTGCTTATCCTTGAACCAATCAGTGAGGTTATGGGTTGACAAATAAATTGATTGCCCAGGTCTGCGGCATGACCCTCACTCAGGGAGGATGGAATCACCAACTTTAAACAAAACACAGGGACTACGAATGGAAGAGGACACTCTCTCCAAAGGAAAATCTAAATTCTGCTAGAAGCAGAATTGGTGCTACTAGACAGGGTTCTCCCAGAAGTAGTTTAGAGATCAAGATTTATATGTAAGTAATTTATTTATTAAGAAATTCTTGTGGGGCTGGGCATGGTGGTGTACGCCTGTAATCCCAGCACTCGGGAGGCTGAGGCAGGAGGATCACTGTGAGTTTGAGACCAGCCTGGACTACATAGTGAGTTCCAGGTCAGTCTCAACTACATAGTGAGACCCTGTCTCAAAAGAAAAAAAAGAAATTCTTGTAGGAAAACCAGTAAGAGAGTGAGTGAGCAGAGTAGGATAAAGAAAGTGGAGGAAGCCAATAAAAGATATAAAGCCTGGCAACATTTCAGCCTTAACCAGATCCCACAGGGGAGCACTGGAATATAAATTGTACCTCAGAGTATGTCCCACCTCCAAGCAAGGGAACTGTACCCATAAGCTGGTCATCAACAATGGGCTTCCTGAGGTGTAAATATTCCCAGGGACGGACTCTGGGTCTCTAGATAAGGGCTATAGCTCTGGTAGCTTATGAGCAATGCAATGAAGGTGACAGATGCACAGTTTTAGCAGCAAGACATAGAGAAGCTTTGTGGTATGTAGAAGTAGTATACAAGAAGCTCTGCTGGGATGTGGTACTTGAGCATCTTAGGTAATAACAACTGTCCCTTTCTCTCTTTCAGGGTACAACTTCATTCTTTTAGAGGAAAGGCCTCATTTAGCCCAGGTTTCCTTTGCTCCTTAGATAGAGGGTTGGAGAATGACATCATCACAGAAAAGCAGCAAAGGACTATGCTTTTAAAAAATGGTGGTTGTGCACACCTGTAATCCCAGCACTCAGGATGTTGAGGCAGGAGGATCACTGCAAATTCAAGGCCAGCCTCGGCTACATAGTGAGTTCAAGATCAGCCTACACTGAATAGTGAGACTCTATGTAAAACAAAAACAAAATAAAAAACAAAAGCAACAACAACCAAAAAAATTCGTAAAAATGGTTTTTAAAAATCTTTGTGGCTGCAGAATGCTTTGATCAAATGATGTTTTACTATAAACTCTAGCATGGGAGGTAGATCTATAAAGGAACTCTTTGGTATAAAAACTTGGGATAGCATTTTGGTTGTACTGAGCTATGTGAGCAAAACATGGGCACATGTATGGTAAGTGATTCCGCTTCTTAGTACAATGCTAGAGAACTGCTTTGTACCCTGTAACGGGCAGATGAAGAATCTGGGGATCTGATTAAAACATAGACTTGCATTTAGCCCATCAGAGATGGAGCCAGAGGTTCTGCATCTCTAACCAGCTCCCTGTGATCCTGCAACTCCCGGTCCTCTGACCATACTTTGACCAGCAAGGCCCTAGAAAACTGTTTATTAAACTTTTTACTTTAGATTTTGGCTGTGATTGCCAGTAAGAAACACGTTCTGTGTTGCAACCCAGCATACCCTTATCTATATTTGCAACAGAAGTATTATGACCCAATACTTAGTGTATGAGGAGTTTATATATTTTATCTTCTCTTTTGCACACTCACCAAAAACTACGCTGAACACAAAGCCACCAGAATGATTTCATTATTCACCAGTGGCTTTCAAAACACACTTTTAAGAAACAGAGCCCTGGAGAACCTCTCAGACAAGGCAGGCTAGGATATGTGAAATTTTACTGGTGTATTGTTTATAATAATAAAAAATGAAAAAAGCAAAGCAAAACCAATAGCCTGAAATGCCTACCCACAGGAGAGCATGTCAGTAGATCCGTGACACACAGGAGAACAGTGAAAACCATGAATCAGAGCCGCATGAATCAGCATTTATCTCAAAAACAATGTTAAGCAAAAATACAAGTTGCTGGGGGATACCATTTATATACAATTTAGAAACAGGCAAATAATTCTATTTATCACTTATAAATTTATATATACATATATCTGTGGTGAAGAAATAAAAGCTCTTAAGGGGAAGATTAGCACCAAATTCAAGAGAGTATTTGCCTCTTGGGGAAGAGAGTGGAGTGGAATGGGAGGGCCTTTGGGGTTTCATTAGTATATGTAAACTTTGTCAGGATGGTGATGAGCTCCTAGTGCTCATTAATCCCTATCCCTTTTTGCAGCCTCGAGGCGTTTTATAATAATTACCATTAAAAAAAGAGAAGAAAGAAAGGAAGTTGTTGGGTTGAAACATACGAGAGTTTTATGAGTTTCTCAGTGCTGCCATAACAAGTGACGAAAACCTTGGAGGTTTAGCAAAACGGAAACTTAGCCTTTGACCATCCTGAAGTCCAGAAGTGTGAAATCAAGCTGTTGGTAGCGTTGGTTCCTTCTGGAGGCTCTGAGGGAGAATCTGTCCTATGCTTCTCTCAAGTTCCTGGTGATTGCTGACAACCTGTGGCCCGGATCTCTGTGACCCTAGTGTCTGACTGTGTCTTCACATGGCCTTCTCTCTGTGTCTCCCAGCATCTGCTCCTTCTATGAAGGATGACAGGCCTGCCCTAAATCCCATATATCTCATCTGGAGAGTCTTAATTCTGTCTGCAGTACTCCATTTCCATGTATATTCATGCTCACAGATACTGGGGGCTAAGTTTTGGATGTGTCACTTTTGAGGGATGAAATACAACCTATGATGAGGTGTAAAATCCTTCCCAATCAACCTTTCCCCCTGAATATTATTATGATCTACTGCTTATTTCAGGATTTCTCAACCTCAACACTATTAACACACTATGTTGGATAATTCTTCATCATGGGAGATTTTCCTGTGTAATATCCTTGCTTTTACTCATTAGGTGCCAGGTTGCCCTGTGCCAGCTATAGTGACTCAGACACAGCCAGATATCTCCTGAGCAGGGTTTCAAGATAAAATACAGGTCTTCTGGTTAAATATGAATTTCAGGTAAACAATAACTTTTTTGGTGTATTGCAAATATTACATAGTGCATACTTATATTAAAAATTATTTTGGGAGGCTGAGGTGTGAGAATCACAAGTTTGAAGCCAACCTGGGGAATTCAGTGGGACCCTATCTCAAAAAAAAAAAAAAAAAAGGATATAACTCCATGCAAGGCCCTAGGCTCAATCATTAGTACAGAAAAAAAAAGAGCGATATAAATTTATATATGACTCATTGTGTTGGGAATTTTGATGCCAAATCTAGCTATACCCTTACCAAGAATTTACCTTTTGTTGAGAATAATCATTATAAATTAATATTTATCAAGTTTTTATTCTGTGCTCCCAGCATGCCACGGCCTATCCACAATTTATTCTATTTATACCTTGCAACGAACCTGAGAAATAGCCTTTTTTATTACTTCCAGCAAGTAAGTACATAGAAGGGTTCAGTTCGAACTCAGATCCATGTTTTCATAGACACTGTAAGTTAGGTCTAAGGAATGACTCTTAGCAAAATTGTGAATGCTCTCTGTGCTCAGGGGAAAATGTCAGTGATGTCAAGACTATCAGGGTGAAATGTCCTGGATCCGACAGAATGAGAATGCAAAAGGAGGATGGCTAGAAGGCAACATAAAAGGATACAGGAAGAGCAACTCTTTGAAGAAGGGATAGTGTGGACGATCCTGGTATGTGGGATCATTTGTCAAGAAGAGAACCTGAGTTATTAGTTATAGGAAAGATCACACTATTTGGCAGACATGGTTGGAATATTGGCATGGCTTTGGGTGATGTTGTAATGATAACAGTATCTGGCCCTTACTGTGTATTTGGCACGTAAGTATGAGCCCTACGTTGTCTCATTTAATTCTCAGATGATGCTTTTAGAGTGAGTCATTTTACAAATGAGGATGCTAAGGATTGAGAGAAGCTAAGAAAATCGTCCCACCCTGCAGGAAGCTCCCCAGGTTGTCCTTAGGGCAGCCCAGTTCCCCATCCCCTCACTTGACAGTTCTCAAGAATACCTGTAGAATGTGTTGGGAATGGCATATCCTGAGATAAAGAGGGACTGGCTGGACCAGCGGGGACTGTTTCAGTCCCTCCCAGAAACAGGATGCCATTCAGTGCGTTAGCCTAGCATATTAAGTGGCCACTGGGGTCTAAAATCCAGGGTAGGCTGCTTTTGGGAGGCGCCTCGGCTGTGGTACAAATGAGGCTCCATCTACCCTGGGCAGCTCTGCAGTCTTGGGGGCCCAGCTTGTAATGATTCCAGGCTTCTGTTGTCACTTGATACTGATCTGTAATTAATAAACCTGCAATGCACGTAACTTCACGTGTGTGTTGTATTTCACCAGACTCTGGCAAGTGGCAACCAGCACACAGTGAACCTGCTTCACACATATCATGAGCTGGTAAGGGTAGAGCAGTTGCTGGACTTCAGAGTTCATGTTGTGCAATCATTGTTCCGTGTTGCCTCCCATTGCTGCCTCCTCAAGTCTTTTTGTTTTCAGTGGGAATGAGCACCTTTGTCTTTTATGGAGGCTCTGGGAAGTCTGTGAGTAAATGTGTCTAAAGCATAGGACCTAATACAGGGAGGGAGAATGGGCCTGCAGCAGGCTCTGTGTAGGATTGTATCCTACTTGTCTTTGTCCAGTCTATTTATTTATTTATTTATTTTTTAAGAGTAGGAAAAATTTATGGAGGGAAAGAAAGTCTAAGAGAGTCAGAAGGGGGACAGGAAAGTGGGCTTGCCCGTTCACTCCACTTCTCCAAGATGTTTTATACAGCAAAGCCATGCAGGGAGGCAGGTACAAAGTGGGACTAAACTATAAGACCCAATAGAAAATTACAAGGTGGGCATGAGGTAGGGCAAAACCACGACCCACCAATAAGATTGCAAGTATAGTCTCCTAGGTAATATTGATTAAGTAGGGGTCAAAAGAGGGAGCAAGTTAGGTAGTAAACATACAAGGATTTTCAGTAAGGGTGGAGGTCAGCGATATTTCCTGGAAAGGCTGGGCTAAGACCCTGCCCCCACCATTCCCCAGATGATTGATATGTATTTAGAATATCAATCACTGCTCTTTATACCCAGGGGAAGCACCAGGGTTTAGTAGTTTCTCTCCTTTTACAATTCTGGCCACAGTGAATGTGTCTTTATTGTCCTCCATATTGGCTCCTTGCTCCATTGGCTCCTTGAGGGCAGCCCTGTCTAATTGCCTACAAGATATCTAATTAACTTACCTATCTGCCATATTCCCCCCTCTGAAGAAGTACCCCTAGCTGCTGTGAGAGGGCAAAAGGTGAAGACAGCTCTGACTACTTTCAGCTGAAGAGGGTCATAGTTGTAACCAGCAGTTAGAGTTACTCTACAGAGGGTCTATCTAAAGGCGTTCCATAGGCACCTGGTATTGTCATCTTGGTAGCTGCATAGCTTTTAAGTCTGGAGGAGACAAAGCCAAAGAAACAGTTAAGAATGCATGGGCCAAATTATAAGGTCAGCAGGGTTGCTATGAATATAGCCCGCAAAGAGGATAAGGAGAAAGGTCCAGGGGACTTCAGAATCCAACGTAGAAGTCATATAGTTTAGCACTTATGAGCTGTTTACAAGGCTGATCTGGTGGATCCCAATAAAAGAAGTCTAGCACATTTGTCATTGATTCCATTTGTATGACCGCTCAGAGTTTGACAGCCTCTAGGCAAGAATATACAAAACTTTGAAGAAATTAGGGTGTGCATAATCTAAGCATGAGCACACTAGAATGAAAGGGCAGGTTGAGGAGAAAGTCACACTTAGAAATTGAAATAGTGATTGAACCTGCTTGGTCTTGGATTCTTTCATTGATAGAGGTTGTCTGTAAGTCTCATACTTTGTCACAAGTCTCTCTAGTTTTAGCTGTAAGATAAGAGACAATTTGAAGAACAAATTTCGCTAAGTAATATAAAACCCTAGCTGAGCTCTTATAGATTTTACCATACTTTTTTTCCCCTAATGATCCATAACCATGGTCAGCTACTGGTAGAGCTGAAAACTGCCACAAGGGGTCAGTGACTAGAGTCCATTTTTATATGTAACTTTATTACTATGGCATTATTTTATATCTCTTTCGGTTATCCTTTTCTACTGGGTGTTTAAGACCAAGTTAAAGTGAGCCATGTGTCAATCAACATCAACCTCTTGCTATCTATCAAGGTCAGTTAAGTCTCTTCAAGCATTATTTTGGAACCATGCACAGAGCCTCTCAGCTCCTGTCAGTGTCAGCCATCAGGGTGGGTCACAGCCTTGCTTGACCTTGTTGCCTGCAGTGAAAGTGTGGAAGACTTTTCCCTCTTTGTGACCCTCCTTTTGTCCACTTTACTTTTGAACTGAAGGGCACTGATTACTTACCATGTCTCAGCAACTGTTCTGGTCCCTATACCTGCAGCTATGATTAAGACACAATTCCTGTCTTTATGAATTACTTGCCAAGCTCAGAGCCCATAGTAAGCCCTTAGGAAATGGCTACTGAAAGAATAAATGTAGAGAGCAAATAAATCCTGCCTTTCCAACACTGTAGATTTATCTGTGAGAACCCCTCCCACTTCCCCTGCCTTCTTTAATGATAACAATAACCACCAGCTACTCTGTGCTAGGCCCGAAGCTTTAGATACAGTCACTCACCTTCTGGCATCATGGATTGGTGTTGTCTTCTGGTGAGGGTGATTTTACCCATCTGAGGGATGGGGATATGACATATTTCTTGCAAGGGCTGAGTGGCTTAATTAGCCAGTATTTATAAAATACTTTCAAAGCCATAGATGAAAAGCAAGGAAAACTGCCTTGTGCTACTGGTATTAATTATTCACTGTACTCCTGCACCAGGACATTTAAAATGTTTCTTGAAACATGAAGTAGCAGCTAGTCTTGAGATAATTAGGCTCTACATAAAGATCACCTACTTCTTGATTAGAGCAAAAACAAGTCTTTTTTCTTTCTGCTGGGCTGCTCATTCTCCTCATTCCCAGGTGAGTTTCCTTGTTTTTGGAACATCTGCTGTTGAGACGGTAACTTTGTCTCTGTGTATCTATCATTTAAGACAGGTATTTCAGCCAAAATCTTCCCAGGGCCTCATTGAAGCCTAGGAAATAGTTAAAAGGGCTACAAGATCATTTGCATAATTAACTTTTGATTGCATGTCATTTGCATTACCTACCTTGGCCTGTGTAGTTACATATTAGTTGATTTCCCCAAAACTTAGTCATTTCTGTTTATATCATCATAGAGGTGGCAAAGGTCTCAGATCACACAAGGGACTCATTTTAGTGCTAGCAGGAAGGGACATTGGTTAGCACCTGCTGCATGTTTACAAATGTAATTTCACTTAATTCACTAGCATTCAATTTTGGCTGCACACTGGATCATCTAGGGAGATGAAAAATGCTTATGCATAGGTCTTATGTCCAGAGATTATCTGATATGTCTGGCTGGGTGGGGAGCCTTAGCATCAGGAGCTTCACAACCTCCCTCCCTAGGTGATTCTAAGATGCAGCAAAGATTGAGAAGTAGTAATTTATTCTTATAACAAATCCATGCAGTTTTGCTCCCTGCCCCATGTTAAAGGCACAGAAACCAAGGCTTGGAGAGTTAGGTGGAAGCCATTCATCATTATTGTAGTAGTTGATCATTTTGGCATTTGTGTGCCAGAACTGTGCTAAGTACATTTAGTGTATGTTTAATTCTAGGAATGACTAATCAGGGATTAATAGCCTTTTTTATTATGGATAAGCAAATGGAGGTGTGAAAAGTACCTAATCTGCCTAAGGTCCCTTTACTAGTAAGAGATCACCTGCAGGGAAGAAGAGATTGTGCGTGGATCGGGATTAAACTGTGTTGGGATTTGAACTTTGGTAGAAACCTCTGGGTCATGCAGGATCCAGCCTTGGACCCCCTTGAGGATTCTGGTTTTGTTTTCCTGAGGGCTACTGAAGGCTTAGCAGCATGTTGGGCTCTTAGAAGTCACCTGGAAAAGTCTAAGGGTTGCATGGAGTAATTAGGGCCAAGGATTAGACTTTCCAGGCACAAGAAGCAAGACTTTTCCACTTAGAGGCCAGTTCTTCCTTCTGCTCTCTTCCTCAAAAAATTTGGAACTCTATGCTACAGACAGAGACAGACAAGGATTGTTCCATAGCATCTGTCACATGCCATTCTATACTAGAGCTTTGAATTAACCTGCACAAGTTGAGTTTTGCCCCCTGGAATAGATTCAGCACACCAATGTAAGAGTGATGACTTTTCTTTCTGAGAGGAATTTTCTCATCCTCCTCATGTGGGAGACAGCAAGAGGAAGAAAATTTCATCACATTTGTTCAGCCAAATGTGCTCCTGGAGAGTGAGCACTTTAGTGCCTTGCCACTCACATATTGATTCATTCATTTACTTGTTTTTAAGCTCCTGCCAGGTGCCTGGCACTGTTGAAGGTGCTGGAACACTTTGAAAAAGGAGGCAAAGCCCCGTTTTGCATGGTGATCTAAACAAGAAGAAGCAGCAAGTCATGTGTGGATCTGGAGGAGAGTGTTCGCAGGAGGACCGCAGTGTAAAGCCGTGAGCTGGGACTGAGCTAGGTAGGTTTAAGGAGCAGTGGGACAGTGTGGCTGACAGTGGACTAAGTAGGGAGAGGGTCAGAGGGGTAGGCAAGGGCCGGATCATATCCTCCCCTGTAACAGGAAAAGGCGTTTGAATGCTGCTCTGAGCAAAAGAGGAAGCTGCTGGACAATCTAGAGAGGGGATAGGATCCAGCTTATATTTTTGATCACTGTGGCTGCTGTTGGGAGAATAGGCTGTTGGAGTGAAGCCTGGAGCTGAGTTAGGAGGAGTTGGAACAATCCAGGTGAGAGATGATGATGGTTTGAAGTAGGGGTGGCAATAGAAGTGACTGCATTTGGTGTCTGTTTTGAAAGTAGAGTTGGCAGGATTTGCTGGTTAAGTCACAGGACTGAGTGGGGAAACAAGAACAAAAGAAGGAATCATCTCCTATGATGGGGAAGGCTGAGGGAGAATTGGTTCGTGTCCAACTAGGTTGGCAAAATATGTCCTAATTGTACTTTCTTTTTAGAAAATTCACAGTAGCATATGGAGGGCTCTGAGCTGTCCTGAAATAATGATATTTGCTTAACTTTGCTTAACACAGCATTTCTCTAACCTACTGGATCAAGTAATTTTGTCTGTCTTTGCCTCACAGAACATGTGGTAAGATTCTGAGGACGTTATGTGACTAACATGCCATATTAGTGTGTTAAGATAATGTGTGTTTGAGTGTGTGTATGAGAGAGAGAGAGAGAGAGAGAGAGAGAGAGAGAGAGAGAGAGAGAAAGGTAGGGGAGAGGAGAGAGAAGGAGAGAGGGAGAGAGGGAGAGGAGGGAGAGAGAGAGAATATCAGTACTTCCCCAGGTAGGGAAGGGACTAAGAGCTCAGTACTTTTCTATATTCTGACACATGTACTTTTACTCTTCCCACCTCCAAATCTTTTCCTAGTTTAAGCCACCACTGTCTTCAATTTAATTAGCATTCTTGCCTCCGGTCTAACTCAAGTCTATCTCCACTAAATCAGAGGCAGCTAATAGGAAAATCTGACTGCCACTCTTCTGCCTAAAGCCTTCAAAAGGCTTCTGCTTGCCTTTGGGACACATCCCAAATGCTTTACCCTGCCTTTGCCATAGGCTGCACACTTGGCCTTCTGCCTACCTTCTCAGATACCTTTCACTCTGTATTCTAGATAACTTTTAAGAACTTTTATTTATTATTATTTTTTCCCAGTAGTGGGGATTGAACTCAGGACCTTGTGCTGTCAAGGCAGGTGTGGCACTACTGAGCTTAATCCCTGGCCCTGTAAACTGAACTTCTAAAAGCTTCTTATGTTATCTCTCACCCCTGAGCTTTTGCACATGCTCTTTCTCCTACTGGGAACACTGTGCAACCTTGTCTTGCTCCAGTTTAGGTATTACTGTGTGCAGCACTACTCTTAGAGGAATCTCCTGACTCTTCATACCTGAGTCGGACCTTCTTTGTTTTCCTCGTTTCTCTAGTATTTGCAGCATATGTAACTGGCAGCTTTGCTGGTCTCATTTTCCTGCCAAGGGTTGAGTTCCATTAAGGCACGGCTGATTGTCCTGTTACCTCCAGTGCCTAGCATACAAATGCACAGTAAATATGTGTTTGGTGAGGGAATAAATGAGTGAATGTATTCTCTGGATCCTTATCAAACATAAAGAAACTGCTGACTGATCTCCATTATCCTGCTTCTTATGACTGGATGCCAACATCCAGATCTGAGTAAAATTGTCACAGAGCTAGAAGGAGGCTGGAAGGTCATTGAATCCTTATTCTGTCTTTAGACTGAGTCCTTTCAGAGCATCCATGGTTTGATGGTCTTTTTTTTTAAGATGGAAAGTTTGGAGGTCATGGACAGTGACCAAGACATTGATTCAATTCAGCAATCTTTGCTGGGAAGTCAGAAATGGCTAAGATATAGAGGGTTATGCAGACAAGGAGATAGATTCACAAGTAAAGTTCATGGAAGAAATGGTGAAATGGGTGGTTTTGGAGCATTTTGGGGATTATGGAAGAGGAAGTAATTAACATGGCTAAGACCCAAGGAGGATTGAAGAAGTTCTAGAAGAAAAATAACACTTAACCTGGTCTATTAGGGCTGGCAAGGATTTTGCCAGCCAGGAATCGAAGGAAGCGGGTGTGGAGTATGGGTTCTCAGGAAGAATAAGGGCATGGCTGACAGTGATGTTGGAGGAACATTTGAGGACCTGACCGATGAGTCACTTGCTTGCAGGATCCAAGCAGATGAGACTAAGACTGTATTAGTTGGGATACTTTGGCTTATAAATAAAAGAAATCTCTGCCAGAAAGGGTTCAAGCACCAAGAAAAAATTCTGTTGCATCGCAAGAATTCCAGAGGGAGATGGTTCTATAGTGGCCAATTCAGCAACTCAATGATGTCACCAAGAAGTCCAGGTCTTTTCCTCCTTATTTCCACCCATTGTCATTCTGACGAGTAAATGTCAGGCTGTGTCTCTTCCTGTCAGTTTTGCTTTGGTTTTGTAATCAGTAAGGTGAATATTTTTCAGAGACCCCACCAACCCTCTTCTCCCCAGTTCTGTTGGCCAGGGTCATAGCCCATACGACACTCTGCAGATCCCTGGAGAAGGGCATGTACTCACTAGGAGTGCTGTAGGCCAGTCAACACTCACCTGCGTCCAGGGCTGACAAAGGTACCTCTGGCACCTGAGGCTCAAGAGATGACCAGATCAAAGGTCTTTGAACAGGAGACAGGGCACCAGCAGGATGGCAGCCAGTTTTGGCCACCATGGAAACTTGGAGCACCTAATGCTTTGTCCACGGCTCCACCGCAGTGTGGCCACCACCCAGCATCCATGACCCCTTCCCAACCGCTGCTCTGAGGACGTCAAGCTCCAATGGTGTCAAATGTGAAGACTGCAGCTTCCCTAAGACTACTCACCAGTGGCCACAATTGATTAAGGCCAGCTCCTCTTGTTTACACGTAAATGCATAATTATTTATGTATATTTCTTATATTGTAAATATATTTATATAATTATATTTCAAATATATGTTAATGTATGTAATATATACACATATAAAATATGTATCACATATATATCATGTATAAACTACCCAAACATTTGTCTGTTTACCTATCTCTAGCAGTTAGTTTTGCTTCTCCCACTGAATGCTGGTTGATACAGGAGGATTTTTATCAGAGTAGCAGTGGTACTTACTGAGTACTTTTTAAGTGTCAGGACCATGCAGAGCATTTGAGACATATGGTTTTACTTAATCCTCATGGTAATTCTACCAGCAGGGACTACTGTCCCCTTTTCACTGATGAGCTACACAAGTTCAGACAGGTCCAGTCACTTGCCTGTCATAGATCTGGAGGGCCACATGCCAGCCTACGGTTGTCGCACTCCAGAGGCTGAGTTTTGTACTACTGCACTGTGCTGCTTCCTTGAAAAACACCTACTAGCAGACTTATATTCAGATTCAGTCTTACAGATGTTCTAAATCATGAACGATGGACAGAGGGGAAGAGAAGTGTGTTTACTTTGGGAACAGGATTTGCTTTGAAGGTCATGATGTCTTCAGGGGTCTGATTTACATGCAAGTGTGGTGTTTTCACTGGCTCGTAAAAGAGCCCCCCCTGCCCGGCCTCCTTTTGGAAGGCATTCGTGTTCCAAACATGTTTCTTTGAGCGAAAAGATGACTCTACCTTTCCCACGGGAGATGTATTGTGATTCCATGGGCCATATGCATACTGCCGCTCTTCCACTCCCTCTTTTCAGCTTCATGGTGTGCATTTTGCAGGGACGAGCCATGGGAGTGGGTGGAGAGGCTGATTTAAAGTCAACCAGTTCAGGGAGACTCCTCTGGCCCAATGTGATGCACATACACTGGCTATACACAGGATGACATTAGGTAGCACTGAATGGCAAATACAGTTGAATTGTATGGTTGTTCCCCTCTAAATGCCTAGTCTGCTGATGATGGCTGGGATAAGGTGTTTGTTTGGTGCTTATATATCTCTAACACTGTGCTAATGCTGGCCAATCTACCTTTGGACAGGAAAACAAGTCATACTGTGAAGGTCTTCAGTGGACAGAATATTTATAGAGCATTTTGCAGCGCCTAGTATGTTGCATTTAGTTTTCTGCATTTGACCAATAATAAGGGACACTTGTTATGATAAGTGTCTACTTGTATATGTTAGAATTTTCCTAAATAAGACATAAATCAATTTAAAGACGTGCATAAATAGTGCAGGTAGTTTTGCTTAATTGAGATGTGCTATGTATCTAAAATGCAGTCTGACTTTTACAGATTTGATATGAATCAGAACATGTTAAATATATCATTTATAATTTTTTATATTGCAATATGCTTATATATGGGATCTACATATTTGGGATGTATATTATATTAGATTAAGTGAAATATATTAGTCGGGTGAGGTAGCACATATAATTCCAGCTACTTTGGAGGCTGAGGCAGGGGGAATCACAAATTCAAGGCCAACTTGGGCAACTTAATAAGATGTTGTCTCAAAAAAAAAATATATATATATATAAATAAATAAAAAGGCTGAGGAATATAGCCCAGTTCAAGGCCCTTGGTTTAATCCCCACTGCAGAAAGAAATACTGACATATATTTTAATTCTTTTTTACTTCTTAAAATGGCTGGCGGAAAATGTCACAGTGTAGATGAAGCTTGTCTTCAGTTTCTTTTGGGCAATACCAGTAGTTAGGCTGTGAGAGCCGGCAGAGGAGAGACGTTGGATTCTTGCTCCCTGCTCACACCGTCATCATCTGACATCACACTTGCTGTGTTGCGAGCGCTTGTAGGTTTTTAATAAGCCTTGTTGGGTCTGTGCATATTGCAAAGGCTACGGGTTCTTCAGTGATTGGTTATCACTGCTATTTCTTGGGCTTTACTAATATTTTCTGAAAATCTTTAAGAACTACCTCCCTTTCTTTATGGAAGTGTCTCAGATAATGATTTAATTTAGATTTAACAAGCCAGTTGTTATGGGTCAATTAAATGCCACTCTATGATTTAAAACCCACTTATTCAGATTAATGACCATGAAGTGGTTTTTATCGCACCTCTTTTTGGTTAATATTGTTTAAAAATATTTTCAATTATTTACAGCTTCATTTTATATCCACTGACATGTAAATCCTTTCAAGTTAAAATAATCTATTTTTAGAAAGCTCTTGATCATTTTAAAACTAATTTATTATGGAAAAATAAACATATAATCCTCTAATAAGAAAAAAATCCCAAAATAACAAAATTTAAAAAAAACACCTAAAATACCCTTAAGGGTTTTAGAGATAATGTAAGATTTTGAGCAAGTAGACAGATAAAGTTGCCTGAACTGTAAGCTCACGTTTAAGTGTTACTATATATTTTAAATAACTTTATTGAGATATAATTCACACACCATAAAACTCACTCTTTAAAGTATGCAAGTCAGTGGTTTTTAGGATATTAAAAGACTTGTGCAACTCACACCATTATCTGGTTTCAGAACCTTTCTGTCGCCCTGAAAGTCTTCAGTAAGATACTGAGAAACTACCAGTCTTTCCCACTGCAGCAGCACCATTTCACATCCCCACCATAAATGCATGAAAGCTCTGACTTCTCCATGTCATTGTTCTCCCTTTTTTTTTTATTATAGTAGTGATGATTGTCATCTCAGAGGGTGTGAAGTTGTATCTCATTGTGGTTTAGTTCTGTAATGGCACATGATGGATAAGTCTCAGAAACATGATGCAAATTGAAAGAAGCCAGTGACAAAAAGCCACCCACCGCAGGAATCACTTCCTTCTGCATGAAATGTCCAGAGTAGGCAAATCCATGGAGACAGAGAGCAGATGAGTGGCTGCTGGAGGACTGAGGGGAGAAAGGGAGAGGAAGTGGCTGCTTAACAGGTCTAGAGTTTGCCCTTGGGGTGATGAAACATTTCTAGAATTAGATACTGGTGTTATTTGTACAATTTTGTGAATGTTCTTAAAGTTACTGAACTACATATTTTTAAATGGTTAAAGTAATGCATATGTTATTTGTATTTCACAACCAAAAATTCATCAAACAAAATGGAAAAATTACAGGGAGGGGAAAGTATCTGCAAGACAGGTAACTTACAAAAGCCTCACATTTGAATATACATATTCATATATACAAATTAATAGCAAAAGACAGACAGTCCATCTTAAATGGGCCAAAAACTTGAACAGGCATTCCACAAAGAATATGTACATAATCAGTAAATAATAAAAGGTGTTCAGGGGGCTGGGGGTTTAGCTCAGCGGTTCGGTGGCCTGCCTTGCAAGTGCAAGGACCAGAGTTCAGTTCCTGGTGTTCAGTACTGTTAGTCATTAGTCAACGAGAAGACACTTAAATTTCCTGAGACAGCACTCCACACGTGTCAAAATAACTTAATTCTTTTAAAATGCCAACATCAAATGTTAAGGTGTAGAATCTCATATTTCTGCTAAAGCATTTCTTTAGGTTTTGTATCAGTTACGATCCTGTTAGGAGACCAAACCGTATCTATCATGTGAACAGGGAAAGTTTAATATAAAAATTTGTGAACTGGCATAGTTCGTAAAAAGGTGGATAACTGTTTAGAAGGGTCAGGGTGGATCTTAATAGATACAAAAAGAACAACTGCGGAAACCAGCTGTTAGGGCAGAGGTTAGTAAATAAGTGAAGATAGCTGGAAATTTAAGAGTTCCTTCCCCATAGCCAAGGCTGAGAAACTGACCTCTAGGAGAAGGTGTGGTTACTACAAACCTACATTCTGCTGGAAACAGGGAGCTGGCCATAGCTCACCTGCAGGACTGGCTACTCTTGGACGGTAGAGGAAGTTGCTGGAAGGTCTGAGTCAAACCTCTGGTCTCCCGGATTTCTGATCCAGTCAGCAAAAGTGGGAATAATTTACATGCTTAACTCATTCTTACCTCAAAGAACCAATTTATAATATTTTGCAGTTATGGATGTTTTATCTCTAGGTTTTTTTTAATCAAAACTATTCCTTGTTTGCAAAAATGAATGTATAACTGGGCATTGGATATTTTTTTCAAATATGTTTTCTCATCTTTTGAGGTGATTCTAAGTTCTTCTGTCCTTTATCCCATTATCGTGGGGAATTATACTAATTTCTTTTCAAATATGAAACAAACTTTGTATTAGAATGAACCAAACTTGGCCATGGCACAGATTCTTTGTTATGCATTGCTGCATTGCATTTGATTTTTGTTTAAGATTTTTCTATTTAGGTCCATGAGAGAGATTGGTTTATGATTTTTATTGTCTTGCAATATCCTATTCAGGTTTTGATATCTGGGTGCTTGCATCGTTATGCTGACTTGGAGAAAAATGAATTGAGATGTGTTTGATCTTTCTGTATTTTCTATTAGAAGATTGGTAAGGTTAGTATTATTGCTTCTTTTAAACAGTTAGAAGAATTCAGCAGTGAAGATATCTGGGACTAGAGATAATATTTGTTGGAAAGTAATTACAAATTCAACTTAAAAATAGATTTGAAAGTATTCAGATTTTTAAATTTTTTCTCATGAAAATTTTTTGAGTTTGCATGTTTCATCTAATTGGTTAGATTCTATTGTCAAGAAGTTATTAAAAATGTCCTATTATTATCTTTCAGCACTTCTATGATCTTGCTTGCCATTTGTCAGTTTTCAAAGAGCCAATTTTGGGCTTTGTTGATTTTCTCTGTTGTAAGTTTGTTTTCTATTTTATTGATTTCTGCTTTTGTCTTTATTGTTTTCTTCTTTCTACTTTTTTTGAGTTTGATTTGTTGCTTTCTAATTCTCGAGTTTTTCATATCATTGATTTCTATCCTCTTCGATTTATCCATTGAAAGCTGTAAGTTTTTGTCTCACTGGAGATTTAGTTACACACCACAGGTTTTGATGTGCCTTGTTTTTATTATGATCCAGTTAAAATATTTCCTAATTTCCTTTGTGTTTTATTATTAATTTCTAGGCAGATTTTAAAAGTTATTCTTATTGATTCTAACATAATTGCATTGTGGTCAGAATATGTATTTTGAATAATAAAAAATCCTTAGAAATTTTTTTTAAAATTTGCTTTAGGATTCAATGTTTGATTAATTAGGTAAATAATGTATGTATAATTAAAATAGTGTATATGTTGCTATTGTTGGGTACAGTATATTTTTATCTCTGTTCTGTTAATCCTCTTTTAAGAGCAGTATCCAGTTTTCTCTTAAATGTTCTAAGTTCTTTATTTCCATTATTGTATTTTTAGAGCTAAAGATTTGTAATAGGTTCTTTTTTGTACATATCTGTTTTTTGGTAACATTATATAAAGATCAACAGGTCAAATTCATTAATTGTGCCACTTAAGTCTTCTACATCCCTACTACTTTTTGTCTACTTGCTTTATTAATTCCTTTAGTAGTATAAGATAGTAAACTATTATTATGGATTTGTCTACTTTCTTTTAAAATTTATTGACATATTTTAAAAGTTTTCTATTATGTATATGTAAATATAAACTTGTTTTATCTTCCTAGTGGGTTATCCCTTTCACTGAAATTTTTTCTCTCTGTCTAGTTATGCCTCTTACCTTCATTTTACTTGCTTTCATATTAATGTAGCTATGCTAGTTGTCTTTTTTTGGGGTGGGTGAGTACTGGGGATCGAACTCTGGTCCTTGCACTTGTGAAGCAGTGGCAACAATGAGCTAAATCCCCAGCTCCTTCCAGCTGTCTTTTGATTAGTACCTAGTTCTGTTTTCCTTCTGCTTTTACTTTCAACTGTCTGTGTCTCTCTATTTAAGGAATGTCTCATGTACAGAGTATATAACTATTTTTATTCTAATATAGTTCAAGAAGGTAGGTTTATTTGGGTATTTAGTCTATATTTAATTCAATTATTGATATATTTGGTTTCATATCTATCCTATTATTATTTGCTTTGGTTTATCTCACTTGTTTGTTTTCCTTTCATCCTTTCTTGCCTTAATTTGGGCCAATCAGTTTATAAAGGTTAAATTTTTACTTTCTTATTAACCTGTTAATTACACCTTCTTTTATTAATTGTCCTAAAAATTAAAACATGCTTCCTGTTTATTTGCTTCTAATATAAATAGATATTTTTACTACTTTTTAGACAATACTATTACTTTATAAATTATTTTTCTTTTACCTTTTATGTTTACATTTTAATTTAAATCTCTATGTATTTAAAACCTCATAAGAAATTATTTTATTTTTAATATTCACTTGTATTTTCTCATATATTTTTCTCTGGGGCTGTTTAACCCCTCCTGTATTATCTGTGGGCTTGTATTTCTTTTGCCTGTAAAACACTCTTTACTATTTGATTTTACTTGACTCTGTTGGTGACAAATTCTCTCAGGTTTATGTACTTGAAAATATCAGTGATTTGGCTGCCTGCTTCATAAGCACCAGATACTGAGTTCGATCCCCAGTACAAAAAAAACAGACAAACAAAAAACAATATTTTACTTTGACATTTAAGGAAATTTCCCATATATGTAGAATTCTAATTTGAATATTATTTCCTTTCATTGTCTTTTTGCTTCCATCATCTGTTTTGAGAAGTCAGATCTTGTATAACTGCTTCCTTAAAACTAATGTCCTTTCTTTTCTCTGTGTGCTTTGAAAAGTTTTTCTAAAATTTTATTTGTTTTCAGGTTTCATAATAGTGTGGTGTATCTAGTTGTGTTTTCTTTGTGTTTTTCCTGCTTGGGGTTCTCTGAACTTGAATTTGTCTTGATAGCAGTACTCAGGTCTGGCAGTTTTTTAGCTATGAATTCTTCAAATATCAACTCTTTAATTCTTTCATCCTTGGGCTCCAATTATACATACACTAGAACTTTTTACGGTGTCTCTTTTGCTTATTTTCTTTTCTGATTTTCTACCTCAGTTATTCTCTACTTTCAGTCCATGTATTTTTTACTGACTTATTATTGTGCATTTCAATAATCTATATTTTAAAACAGAGCAGTGTCCAGTGCACTGTTAAAAATTCCACTAAGTTTTTAAATTTGGTTTTGGAGTTTTGGGTACTAGAATGTCTATTTGGTTCAGGTTTTATACATTTACATTCTTTGGTGTGATTTTCCATCTTGTCTACTCTTGACCCTGTTAACTTTAATGATTTTTACATAACTTCAAGATTTGGGTGAGCTTTGCTTTTATATTGGCTATTTTTTTCTTGATGTGCCCCATACACATTCATCGAATTAGTTTGACCCTATGAAATTAAATTTGTACAGTATTTATGTGTATGGTCATGATACACAGCAATTATATTCATCTTGGGGAATTGGTATGTATTCAGATTGCATCTGGATCACTTTTACTTACTCTTTTTCTTTGCTCTTCTCTCTCCTCTTTTTCCTAGATCCCCTTCCCATCTCTGTGGAGTCAACCCCCACCATTTCTTACCATCTCTCTTTTAATTATTTATATTAAACTATGCAATATTTAACTTTCTGTGTCTGATTACTTAGGATTATGGTCTCAAGATCCACCTGTTTTCCTATAAATGCCTTTTTATCTTCATATTTAAACTGCCTGAGGTAGGTGGCATTATCACTTTGCAGAGTAAATCATGGCTTAAAGATACTATATTGTTTTCCTAAAGTCGCACAACTGGTGTCAGATCTAGAATTCAAACCCAGGGCTATGTAGTTCTAGAGTAACTTCAACTGTTAACTTCAAATATTAAATACTTCTCACTCTTCCATGGTTTTTATAATTCCCTTCTTTGTTTATTGACTTTTCAGTCTTTGAACCCATCTTTAAACATTCTGATTCTTACAGAATTCTAGGTTGCTAGAGATTTAGCTCAGTGGTTCCACTGTCTGCCTCGCAAGCATGAGGTCCTGAGTTTGATCCCGGGTACCAAAAAAAAAAAAAAAAAAAAAAAAAAA